>NW_024712260.1:102500-672500 GCF_018991925.1 Homarus americanus | reverse complement strand
ACCAAGGCCCCACTCCACCAAGGGGCCCCCTACTCCACCAAGGAACCCCACTCCACCAAGGCCCCTCACTCCACCAAGGAACCCCTCACTCCACCAAGGGCCCCTCACTCCACCAAGGAACCCCTCACTCCACCACACCCACCAAGGGCCCCTCACTCCACCAAGGGGCCCCTCAATTCAAGGGCCCCCACCTCCCTCTAATTTAATAATAAGCCACTTGATGTACTCATTATCATCAGTTACTAGTAATCTCCTCCTCCTCCTCCTCCCTCCTCCTCCTCCCTCCCTCCTCCTCCCTTCCTTCTGTCTCTAAAGTGTTTGTCTGGTATGAGGGGTAGAGGGATGGAGGCAAGGAAGGAGACAGAGAGAGGGGTGGTCGAGCACTCAGAAGGGACCACCCACCTGTCTCACCACTTACACATAACCTCTCCTTCCCCTCCTCCCCCTCCCCCTCCCCCTCCCCTCCTTCATTTTACACCCTCCTTCCTGCTCCCCCACCCAGGCCTCTCTCCCCAAGTCAAATTTCACTCTCCCCAGTATCTCACTTCTCTCCCAGCCTCTACTACTACTACTACTACTACTACTACTACGACAACTACTATTTACAAGCTGGTGGGATATGAGGGGAGAGATGGGAGGTTTTAGTGAGGCGCTGGGGTGGGGTGAGAGAGGGAGGAGAAGGGGAGAGGAGGAAAGGGAAGGAAGGTGTGTAGAGAAGGCTCTTTCACCGGACCACCCACGCTGTCACCCTGCTGCCCAGATTTGTGCCACCTGAGGGTTCCTACTTCATGTTCAACCCTTCCTTCTCTTCCTCCTCCCTCCTCCTCCCTCCTCCCTCCTCCCCTCCCTCCCCTCCCTCCCTCCCTCCCTCCCTCCCTCCCTCCCTCTCCTCTCTCTCTCTCAATATTTCTCCATAGTAATATTCTTCACGGTTTCCTCTTCTCACTTTCCTCCCTCTCTCTTTCTTCCATCTCGCTTTCTTCCTTCTCTCTTCGCTATTATTTCTCATTCTGTGTGTGTGTGTGTGTGTGTGTGTGTGTGTGTGTGTGGAGTGAAATGATCCGTCACTATTACAACAGAATCTCACTTCACTTGTCACGGATGGTGTTTGTTAAGGGCGATCTACAATACAGTTCTGGACATCCCAAACCTGACCTAACCTAACCTAAACCTAACCTGACCTAACTCCCAACCTGACCCAACCTGACCTAACCTGACCTAACCTAACCCAACCCAACCTGACCCAACCCAACCTGACCTAACCTAACCCAACCTGACCTGACCCAACCCAACCTGACCTAACCCAACCTAACCTGACCTAACCTAACCTAACCTGACCCAACCTAACCTAACCTGACCTAACCTGGCCTAACCTGACCTAACCCAACCTAACCTGACCTAACCTAACCTAACCTAACCTAACCTGACCTAACCTGACCCAACCCTAACCTGACCTGACCTAACCTAACCTAACTCTAACCTAACCTGACCTAACCTGACCTAACCTAACCTAACCTGACCTAACCTAACCTAACCAACACAGACTGTAACCATAGGATCTTTATATAGTCTTGACCTTGTGTGTCTGTCTGTCTGTCTGTCCGTTTGTATGTCTGTCTGTCCGTCTGTCTGTCTGTCCGTCTGTCTTTCTGCCTGTCTGTCTGTCTGTCTGTCTTTCTGCCTGTGTCTGTCCGTCTGTCTTTCTGCCTTGTCTTCTGCCTGTCTTTCTGCCTGTCTGTCTGTCTGTTTGTCTGTCTTTCTGTCTGTCTCTTTCGCCTGTCTGTCTGTCTGTCCGTTTGTATGTCTGTTCGTCCGTCTGTCTGTTCGTCTTTCTTGTCTGTCTTTTCTGCCTGTCTGTCTGTCTGTCCGTTTGTATGTCTGTCCGTCCGTCTGTCTGTCTGTCTGTCTGTCTTTCTGCCTGCCTGTCTGTCTGTCTTTCTGCCTGTCTGTTCGTCTGTTTGTCTGTATATCTGTCTTTCTGCTCGTCTGTCTGTCCGTCCGTTTGTGTATGTCTGTCTGTCCGCCTGTCTTTCTGTCTGTCTGTCTTTCTTTCTGCCTGCCTGTCTGTCTGTCCGTTTTGTAGGTAACTATCACCCATGTAGACCACCATCACCCACATCCACCACCATCACACACATCCACCACCATCACACAACATCCACCACCATCACCCACATCCACCACCATCACCCACATCCACCACCATCACCCACATCCACCACCATCACCCACATCCACCACCATCACCCACATCCACCACCATCACACACATCCACCACCATCACCCACACCCACCACCATCACACACACACCTCCACCACCATCACCCACCACCATCACCCACCACCATCACCCACCACCATCACCTACCACCATCACCTCCCACCATCACCCACCACCATCACCCACGTATAGGCCTGCTTTGGAGAACTAATTAAGGGCCGGATGAGGGCGTGTGGGTTTCCTGTCGCGTGGTAATAGTGTTACACGAGAAATAAAACCTAACCTAACCAAACTAACCTAACCTAACCAAACCTAACCTAACCTAACCTAACTCTAACCTAACCTAACCTAATCCTTAACCTAACCCCACCCCAAAAAAACGTATATATATATTAACATACTCTAGATTGGTGTGATTTTCAGTGATTGGTTCTTGTGATTGATGGTATTTCAGTCCAGTAGCGGCTTGTTGAGGGGGGTGGAAGGAGGAGGAGAGGTTTAAGGAGGGGGTTCTGTCTGGTATTGGGGGAGGGTAGGAAGGGTTAAGAGGGGGGTAGGGGTAGTTGGAGGGGTTAAAGCAAGGTAAGGGAAAGGAGGAGGGGGGTAGTAGAAGAGGGGTAAGGGAGAGAGGGAGGGTAAGAGAAAGGAGGAGGTAGTAGGAGGGGTAAGAGAAAGGAGGGGAGGGGGGTAGTAGTAGAAGAGGTAAGGAGAGAGGGAGGTAAGAGAAAGGAGGGAGGGGTAGTAGGAGGGGGTAAGAGAAAGGAGGGAGGGTAGGAGGGGATAAGAGAAAGGAGGAGGGGGTAGTAGTAGAAGAGGGTAAGGGAGAGAGGGAGGGTAAGAGAAAGGAGGGAGGGGTAGTAGGAGGGGGAGAAAGGGGGGAGGGTAGTAGAGGGGTAAGAGAAAGGAGGGGAGGGGGAGGAGGGGTAAGGGAGAGAGGGAGGGTAGGGTAGGTGTTGGCTAAGAGTGACAGCGTCTTGTGTGGCTGGGAACCGACACTCAGATGAGGGCCGCTGCTGTCACGCCCACTAACCGCGTTCTCAGGGGTTCACTGCCTCAAGGTTCATTGCTCAGAGGTTAATCGCCCCAGGGTCTACGCCAGGGGTCTGCTGTCAAGGGTTCACTGCCTCTAGGGTTCACGCCTAGGGTCTCTAGGGGTTCATGTCTCAGAGGTTCACGTTCTTAGGGGCCTCGGCTCCCTCAGGGGTTTACGTTTTAAAGGTTCACGTTCTCGGGTTCACATTTTCAGAGGTGCACGTTCTGAGGTTCACGTTCTCAGAGGTTCACGTTCTTAGGGGTTCACGTTCTCCAGAGGTCTGCCTCAGAGGTTCACGTTCTCAGGATTCACGTTCTAGAGGTCTCGTTGCCCTCAGAGGTTTAATTCTCGGTTTACGTTTTTAGAGGTTCACGTTCTCAGAGGTTCACATTCTTTCAGGTTCACGTTCTTAGGGTTCACTGTTTTCAGAGGGTCACGTTCTTGGGGGTTCACACATTCTCAGAGGTTCACGTTCTCATGGGGTCCACGTTCTCAGAGGTTCACGTTCTTAGAGGTTCATTGCTCTCGGGGTTCACGTTCTTAGAGGTTCACGCTCTCAGAGGTTTAATTTCTCGGGGTTCACGTTCTCAGAGTTTCTCATTGCCTCAGAGTTCTCGTTCTCAGTGGTCTGCCTGAGGGGTCACATTCTCAGAGGTTCACGTTCTCATGGGGTTCACGGTTCTCAGAGGTTTACGTTCTTAGGGTCATTCTCAGGGTTTTACTCTCAGAGGTTAACATGCTCTCAGGTTTAATTTTTCAGGGGTTCATGTTCTCAGTGGTTCACTCGCTCAGGGGTCCAAGTTCACAGAGGTTCACTGTTCTCAGGGTTTCACGTTTTCAGAGGTTCACGTTCTTAGGGGTTCACGTTTTCAGAGGTTCACGTTCTTAGGGGTTCACGTTCTCAGGTTCACGTTCTCAGAGGTTCACGTTCTCAGAGGTTCACGTTCTCGGATTCACGTTCTTAGAGGTTCACTTTCTCAGAGGTTTAATTTCTCGGGGGTTTACGTTTTTGGAGGTTCACGTTCTCAGAGGTTCACGTTCTCAGGTTTAATTTCTCAGAGGTTCGCGTTCTCAGGGGTTCACTTTCTCAGAGGTTCACTTTCTCAGTGGTTCACGTTCTTAGGGTTTCACGTTCTCGGGTTTACGTTTTTCGTGGTTCAAGTTCACAGAGGTTCACGTTGTCAGGGGTTCACGTTCTCAGAGGTTCACGTTCTCAATGGTTCAAATCCTCAAAGGAAATGAAGAATTGATAAGCAAAAATAAAAATAAGATAAACAACAAAACAATAAAAGTAAAGAAAATTAAAGAAGAGAAACAACAAAAGAAGAAAAATAAAGTAAATAAAGCAAAGACTCAGTGACTGTCATTGACGCAACCTCATAGACACATGGTAATTAGCACAGGTGTTATGGTGTTTTACCTGAGGATTCATATAGAGGTCATTGGGATATTATTGTTATTATTATTACTACTATCGTTGTGAGTAGGTCTTGGGGCAACGGGGGGTGTGAAGGGGGGGAGTCTCATTCTGTTGACTGTGTGAGATAAATGTTGGTTGAAGGAGGAAATTGTGGTTGGTGGTCTGGTTGTTTGGTGGTGGGAGGGGGTGGTGATGGTGGTGGTGGTCGTGGTCGTGGTAGGAGGTGATTGTAAGGGGATGTGGTGATGGTGGTTGTGGTTGGTGGTGGTTGTGGTGGTGGTAGTAATTGTGATGGTGGTATGGTGGCCAAACTGAGAGGTACTGGGCCAAGCTGAGAGGTACTTGGGCCAGGCTGAGAGGTGCTTGGGCCAGGTTGAGAGGTACTTGGGCCAGGCTGAGAGGTACTTGGCCAAGCTGAGAGGTCCTTTGCCAAGATGGGAGTGTCTCAGTGATTTGAAACTGGAGCCATAAATAGGGGCGCCATGGGAGGTCTCTCTCTCTCTCTCTCTCTCTCTCTCTCTCTCTCTCTCTCTCTCTCTCTCTCTCTCTCTCTCTCTCTCAGCCGTTCACAGGTACCTTTAAAAAAATGCTGACTTTAAAATAATTGTAGGAGTTTTGTAAATGACACCGAATCCAGTACTTTGATATAGATCACAAGAAAGAAAGAAAGACAGACAGAAAAAGAAAACGGTAGAAGAAAGAAAGAAAGAGAGAAAGGAAATAAATAATGAAAGAAAGAAGGAAAGAGAGAAAGGAAATAAATAATGAAAGAAAGAAGGAAAGAAAGAAAAATATAAAGAAAAAATGTGGAAAAAAGAAAGAAAGAAAAGAAATAATGAAAGAAAGAAAAAAATCCGACCAGTCATGTTAGCTTGATAAACCCTTGAACGAGCCAGTTGATTTACCTGAGCCAACGGCAGTGCTCATTATCCAATAGCCTCGTCTCTAACTACCACGAGAACTATCATTAAATTCCCTGAACATCAATTAATCAACGTGTTATTTTTCGAGAGGAGAGAGCCCCCCCCACCCCTCACCCCACACCCCACACCCCACACCCACACCCCACCCACACCCCACCCCACCATTACCCCACAACTGTTCCCACCCCTCACCCCACACCCACACCGGGCACCACCCCCTCCCACCTCCCCTGTGCTGGATTAAATAAACCTGGAGGTAAATAATAATATTAATATGATTATTTTTGAGATGGTGACCCGGGTGGCGACTGTGGCTGTGCTGTTGGTAGTAGGGTGGTGGTGGTTTGGAGTGGTTTTCCTAGTCCTGTCTCTCCTGTCCTGTCTCCTCCTGTCCCGTCCCTCACCCCTATCCCCTCCCCCCCCGTCTGCCTGTTATTTATACTGATGGCTCTATCTTGCATCCTCCTTGGGCTGCAGCCCACCCATTATGTACCTTAAGTGGTTGTTACTGACTCTGACACCAAATTACACGCATTCCAAGAATGTAAATGGTTAATTGAAAGAGAATGAGTTACGTCCATGCCTGGGACATGCAAGGAACGGGTGCCATTAAACTTTTTTTTTTTTTTTTTTTTTTAGGATAAGCAAAATTATGTTGGGTTGAGCTGAGGAAATATAGCATACAGATCCCTAAGGAAGGACAAAGGTAGAGTATAAGACCTCGTATATATTCAGAGGCAACGTTTTTGCATATAAATTGCAAACTTTACAAACACAAATGGGCACCGCTAGTGAATTGCATGGAACTCCGCCTCCCCTCCAACATTGACGTGACCGCGAGCAAGGGCGGTGATTGGCTAATAAAATTCCCTCTCCTGTGATTTTCTGCAGTCCGGTAGAAAATTAATTATTGTAACCTCCTCGGGGCTAATGATACGTTTACTAATCACATATGTTATTAAGCGCTCAATGAATGGTTTTGGGTAAGATTAATGGAAATCACAGAATTCTCTTTTGCCGCCGAGTTCATCTGGAAGCGTCTGTTGCGTTGAAGGGCTCATGTCAGGGGCGGCGCTGTACTGTGTGTGTGTGTGAAGAAGACGTTGATACTTGAGTCTCAGACAAAAAGTCACAAAGTCATGTGAACTTCCCCACCTCTGAATAATTAGTCCCTTACACACACACACACACACACACACACAATAAGCCACACACACACACACACACACACACACACACAAACACAGACACACACACACACATACACACACACACACACACACACACACACACAGACAGACACACACACATTAAGTCATTATATAATACGAATATCAATACACACACACAGACACACACACACACACACACACATACACACACACACACACACACACACACACACAGACACACACATAGACACACACACACACACACACACACACACACACACACACAACAATAAGCACCTCAAACCACCTCCTGTCATGACTCCTATAACATTTCACCCGTGTGGTCATGCCACAGCTGTAACACGTCGATACCAGTTTCGCTTCCCTCTCCTCTTCCTCTCCCTCTCTACCTGCCCCAGTTGCCCTGTCAGACTCAATAGCCTCAGAGTGACAAGAAACAGATGGTGTGTGGTCGTCCCTGAGCCCATAATGAGCATACAGGATAAGAGAGAGAGAGAGAGAGGGGGAGATAAAAGACTTAAAGAGAGAGAGAGAGAGAGAGAGAGAGAGAGAGAGAGAGAGAGAGAGAGAGAGAGAGAGAGAGAGAGAGAATACCGGACACACCTTTACCTACCTGGGTTACCTGAGGTCATTTATACCTTAATTTATACTGTCTGTTGCTATTTGTTAAGGAATGGACTGTACGTGAAGTATTATGCATTGTTAATTATTTAGTGGGATATATATACGTATCGGTAAATCTATTCATGGTTAAGGGATATCCATTGTTAGTTAGTCAGGAATACTTACGTGATTATGTATTGTTAATTGTTAAAGGATATATGTTAATTATATCCCTTGTTATACGTCAAGAGATATGTCAAGGTGTAATACGTCCCATAGTCCTGACGGTCCATTCAGATCACACAAGGAGACAGCTATAGGCCACCGGCACTGCACTAGATCGCTTTCATTTCCCAAACTGTAAAATTAGATGCGCATCTACAGCTACATTATCCTGGGGTTAGGGGGGGAGGGAGTTAACCGAGGCGCGAACCAGTGACCCTTAGGACTAAAAACGAGTGTTATATCCACTCAGCTGCCGTAGCATAGATATATATACCTCATTATGGTAGAAAAATAGTCAAGACAGGAGGGACGTCAGTTTTAAGAATCAAAATAGTTGTTCTTGTTGAGGAGGAATATTTATTTAGCCTTGAAGTAGAAAGAGAAAATAATGTGGTAACCTGTTGACAGAATTAGAGAGAGAGAGAGAGAGGAGAAACAGAAAATTAGAGAGAGAGAGAAGGGAGAAACAGAGAGAGAGAGAGGAAGGGAGAAAAATGAAGACAGAACGAAAATGAAAGAAAGAAAGGAAAAAATAAAAAAAGATAGAAAGAAAGAAAAAGGAAACACCATACAGCTCTACAAGAATACCTTATGATGGATGGCTGAAGACAGAGAGAGGGATGAGGGGGTCGGAGTGATCACAGTGAACCATCCTCAAAGGTCCTATATACTGTGCTGCCTTGACGACGGACCCTGTATGGTGTCCTGGTGGTGGGAGTCTCGTGGATGTTTTATGATTTTATAACTACAACAACAACAATAACAACAATAAATTACAACCCTTAAACCTACTATTTGATTAATTTTAGGTTGTGTTGGGGGGCGTGTAGAGTATTGGTAGTGCGTGTACCTCTCACCATTACGTCCCGGGTTCGATCCTCAAGACAGACGTGAGAAGGGGTGTGTTAACCACTGCTCCTCTGATACCAAACACGGGAGGGTTTTTCTGAGTATTCCCGTGTTCATACGGACTAACACTGGATATTGTAAGGTTGTAATAAATAACAGACCAAACTGTCCAAACGTCTAGTAAGGTAAAAGAAAATGGTGGAAATGATAAATTGATAAAGGAAGAAAATGACAGGGAAATAAAGGAAAATAAAGATGGCGGCCTTTTGTTTGGGGGAAATATGCTCAGAACACACCTATCAGAGAGGCCATCTGGTGTTCACTATACACAACATATGACTCCTCTCCCCCCCCCTCTCTCCCCTCCCCTACCCTCACACCCCCTACCCTCCCACCCCTCACCCCAACCCCCCCACTCCATCCCCCAAAGAGACAGGTAAATGATGTTTTCCTCCGTCTCGTGACAAGCGGGACGGGTAATGATGGCTACCTGTCCCTCCTGTGACAGAGGATCAAAAGCGGAATTATTTATGTGGTAAAGTAATTATGAGGGAGAAAAAAAAATCCAGGTGTGTCGAGTGATTACAGGTGAGGTCACATGTCTTCACTTGGTTCACCTGAAGATTAGACACCCCAGCTTATTTTACCTGTAGATTAAACACCCCAGCTTATTTCACCTGTAGATTAGACACCCCAGCTTATTTCACTTGTAGATTATACCTGAAGTTTCACCCTATACATTAGGTACTTCGCAGCTTTTATTACCTGTAGATTAGAGACTGCATTATTACCGTAGATTAGACACCCCAGCTTATTTCACCTGAAGATTAGACACCCCAGCTTATTTTACCTGTAGATTAAACACCCCAGCTTATTTCACCTGTAGATTAGATACCCTAGTTTTTTTCACCTATACATTAGGTACTCTAGCTTATTTCACCTGTAGATTAGACACCCCAGCTTATTTTACCTGTAGATTAGACACCCCAGCTTATTTCACTTGTAGATTAGACACCCCAGCTTAATTTACATTGAGACTAACCACCTTGATATGACACTAACCTAACAAGCTATTCAAACCTAACCTAACCTAACAGACTAGCACCCCTTGTGTACTATGAACGGCTAAGAGACTTTATTCCGATTAACGCCAGACAGTTTTATCCGGTTAATATATTAAGAGGATTAAATGTTTTAATCCCTTGAGTACTAAACTAAACCTCTGAGTACAGTGAATTTGACCACAGTAAAATAAACCTATGAGGGGGTTAAACCATCGTCTTCAAGGGTTAAAACAAAGAGGAGGGCTAAGGGTTTAAGCCATCATCTCCAATGGGGTGAGGTGAGTTAGGGGAAGGGAGACAAAGGTAAGGGAAGTTAAGGTATATGATTAGGGGATGGTTAAAGGAAGGTTAGGGGATGGTTAAAGGAAGGGGTTAGGGGATATTAAAGGGGAAGGGGGTTAGGGGAGATGGTTAAAGGAAGGGGTTAGAGATGGTTAACGGGGAAAGGGGGTTAGGGATGATTAACGGGGAAAGGGATTAGGGATGGTTAAAGGAAGGGGGTTAGGGGATGGTTAAAGGGAAGGGGGTTGGGGGATGCCAAGGGGAAGGGATTAGGAGATACAACGGGGAAGGGTTAGGGATGGTTAAAGGGGAAGGGGTTAGGGAGATGGTTAACGGGGAAAGAAGCAGGATGATTAACGGGGAAAGGGATTATTAGGGGATGGTTAAAGGAAGGGAGTTAGGGAGGGATGAGGGGGAAGGGAGTTAGGGAGGGGGAAGGGGGGGTTAAAGGGGGGAGGGGAGGATCAACCAGGACAACTTTTTCACCCTTTACTCAACTCCAGTCAGGCCCGGTCGGTCATATCATCATCTCTGGGGAACTGTAAATGTCTTTGGGGTAAATTAAGAGAGTGTTGGTCGAGGAAGAACAAGACCTCAGAGCCATTTTTTGCTTTGTTTTACAGTTTTGAGTTCACTTTAAGAGAGAATATTTGGAGAGAATGGGGAAGAAGGAAGAGGAGGTGGAGAAGGAGAGAGAAGGAAGAGGAGGAGGAGGAGACCTTTTGTGTTTTGTGATGGAGTTTTTGTGTGGGTTGTTTTACATGAGAGAGGAGGAGGGAGGGGGTAGAGAGTAGAGGAGGGAGGGGAAGAGATGAGGAGGAGGAGGAGGAGGGGAAGAGATTAGGAGGAGGAGGGGAAGAGAGGAGGAGGGAGGGGAAGAGAAGAGGAGGAGGAGGGAGGGGGAAGAGAAGAGGAGGAGGGAGGGGGAAGAGATGAGGAGGAGGGAGGGGGAAGAGAAGAGGAGGAGGAAGAGGAAAAAACTCAATGTAGAATTTCTCACTTAGTATATATTTCTGTACTACAATCACCACCACAATCACTACAACCACACTCACTACCACTACTACAATCACCAACTCCCACCACCACAATCACCACCATTACTACAATCACAACCACACTCCACCACAATCACTACCACCATAAGCACCACCACTACTACTACTACTACAATCACAACCACAATCACCAAGTTACCACAACCACCACAACCACCACCACCCACTCCTGCCTGTGTGGTATAAAAATAATGAGCAAAAATGAATATTAACAGAGACGCTAATGCATACACACGTACACATTGAAATGAACGTACACACACACGTACACACACACACACATACACACACACACACACACACACACACACACACACACACACACACACTGCATTCATATTTCTTCTAATTCCTAATGAAACCCTTATGTTGATACCGCTGTTGGGAGGGTTGAACCAGTGCCCAGTTGAGGGAGAGAGAGAGACAGAGAGAGAGAGAGAGAGAGAGAGAGAGAGAGAGAGAGAGAGAGAGAGAGAGAGAGGTGCGTAAAGATAAGAATGATGGAGGTAGAACGAGGGGTGTGAGAGTGGGTGGAAAGGAATGACACACGCACGCTGATAATAACGAGAAATAGAAGGAGAACAACAGGGGGAAAAAACAACGAAAGAGAGGAGAAACGAACTCGTGGATGGGAAACAACACGAGGTAAGAGACAGTCGTTAAATGTTGTGAGTGTGTGGAGACAGACAGACACAGACAGACAGACACAGACAGACAGACAGACAGACACAGACAGACAGACAGACACACACACAGACAGACACACAGACACACAGACAGACAGACAGACAGACAGACAGACACACAGACACACAGACACACAGACAGACACACAGACACACAGACACACAGACAGACACACAGACAGACACACAGACACACAGACAGACAGACAGACAGAAGACACACAGACAGACAGACAGATGAGCTAAGATATTAAAGTGGCAGAGGATGGGGATACAGACAGATAGATAGATAGATACGGATAGGTGGTTAGATAGATAGGTTAGATAGATAGATAGATAGATAGATAGATAGATAGATAGATAGATAGATAGATAGATAGATAGATAGATAAAGTGGTAACTGATTCACAAAAGAAGAAAACTTTACAAGATAGCAACTAGGGAGGAAGGGCCTGTGTGTGTGTGTGTGTGTGTGTGTGTGTGTGTGTGCGTGTGTGTGTGTAGGGAGGATTCACGACCTCACCTCACTGAACTAAGGCCATACATTACCCTCCGTCAGCGTGGTGGTGGTGGTGAGCGGGGTTACGGGATGATGGCTCCCTTTGAAGTGACTGATATGACGCCACTATGATCTGCCACCCATTAGCACCAGAGAGAGAGAGAGAGAGAGTGAGAGAAAGAGAGAAAGAGCTTTTAATAGGTAATAACGGTAAGGTAAAAAATTCCTACTCTAATATTAAACTAGGAGGGGGGGAAGGGGAAGGTTTAAAACACTCGCTTCTGTCAGTCAATGAAGAAACTCGAGTCTACAGCAGTATTAGCTCTAGGAAGGTTCAACAAAGAAAATGGGTATTTGTTTACATGCCTTTGTGCCGGGGTAACACTTTTATTCTGAATGCCAAGGACGAAAAGTTTTAACTAATAATTATAATGTGACTTTGATGTCTGTAAGGAAGGTATTTTAAGTGTTTGTGTGTGTGTGTGTGTTGTTTTTTTGGTGTTTGTGTTTTGTTTTTTTTTCATTGTTTTAGTTGTGTGTTTAGTATTGATCACTGTGCCTGGTCTATAGGTGTAAATTTGTGAGTAGGAATGAATGGCAGGCAAGAACTTAAACGTATTTTTACAATTATTTTATTTTTAACCCTTTGGATACGATAGTTTAACCCCTTGAGTACAATGAAATAACCCCTTGATGAGAATTTTTTTTTAACCCTTTGAGTACGATGATTTGACCCTTTGAGTATGATGACTTAACCCTTTGAGTACAGTGAATTAACCCCTTGATAAGAATTCCTTCACCCTTTGAGTACAATGACGTAACCCCTTGAGGACAGACGCACCTTCACCAACCAAGCAAAAAATAACTATGTATATACACAACTCCATCAACAAATTTACATGACCCTGTGTATATATAATTAATCTCTAAAAGTTAACTATTGTAAAAGGTCCTCCACGGTTCATCTACATTTAATTTACATATTGTTTTTTATTTTTTATTTTTGGGGTCTTATCTCTGTTGATTAATGTGCAAGGGGGTTATTTTACATCTTGGGCGACTTGATATAACTTAAATTACCTGTCACAGAGAAGTGTTGTCATGTGCATCTGTTTTTGGGTGGCGTGGTTGTGGATATGTACACACACACACACACACACACACACATGTACATTATTATTATTATTATTATTATTATTATTATTATTATTATTATTATTATTATTACACACTACTACTACTATTACTACTACTACTACTACTACTACTACTACTACTACTACTACTATAGGTACTGAAATATTCTCGACATAAATCTTCAGTTTTTTAAAAGCAGCGAAGCAAATAATTTAGAGGCAGTCGTAAATATGGCGCCCAGATTAACATGTATACCCGCCCGAGACTCTGATGATGTTTACATTTACAGAGAGAGACCGAGATATTTACAGAGTGAGAGACCGAGATATTTACAGAGTGAGAGACCGAGATATTTACAGAGTGAGAGACCGAGATATTTACAGAGTGAGAGACCGAGATATTTACAGAGTGAGAGACCGAGATATTTACAGAGTGAGAGACCGAGATATTTACAGCAAGAGATCGAGATATTTACAGTAAGAGATCGAGATATTTACAGAGTGAGAGACCGAGATATTTACAGTAAGAGATCGAGATATTTACAGATATTTGTAAAAATAAATAAAAGTAGTGTAAATCGGTACTTAACTCGGGAGCACTGTAAAAGGTATAGTGTAAATGGAGGCTGATTATTTATTTTGTATTTATTGATTTAATGATTCACTTATTCATTTACTCTCTCACTCGCTCACTCACTCACTCACTCACTCACTCACTCACTTGATCTCTGACTCACTCACTCAATCACTCAATCACTCGCTCGCTTATTCACTCACTCACTCACTCACTCAATCACTCACTCACTTGATCTCTGACTCACTCACTCAATCACTCGCTCGCTTATTCACTCACTCACTCACTTGATCTCTGACTCACTCACTCAATCACTCGCTCGCTTATTCACTCACTCGCTCGCTCACTCACTCGCTCGCTCACTCACTCACTTATTCACTATCTCACTCACTTTCACTCCCTCATTCGAAATGGGAAGGGAATAAGACGTAGATTTGAGATAGAGATAATGAATTTCATATTGGTAATAATATTGTCATTGATAATAATAATAATAATAATAATGATAATAATAATAATGTCATTGTACGTTTGTGTGTTTTTCTTTTTTATAAGTCTCTCTCTCTCTCTCTTTCCTCGTTCATGTGTCTCCTGTAATCTAGTCTTGTCTCATCCTTATTCTCCTCCTCCTCCTCCTCCTCCTCCTCCTCCTCCTCCTCCCTCCTCCTCCTCCTCCTCCTCCTCCTCCTCCCTCCTCCTCCTCCTTACAGACGCCACAGGCTCTGCCCACACACACAGACACACAGACACACACAGACACACACACACACACACACACACAGACACACACACACAGACACACACAGACACACACAGACACACACACACACACAGACACACACACACACACACAGACAGCCACCACACACACAGACACACACACACACACACACACAGACACACACACAGACACACACAGACACACACACAGACACACACACACACACACACACACACACACACACACACACACAATAATACTAAAGAATCCTAATTGTTCCGTTGACTCATAAATTCACCAATATCCCAAGACTTAATTTTATAAAAGGTAAACAAAAATATAAAGGCATAATTAATTAACAATAAGAGGTTAATAAATCGGAGGGTTAAGAAGGGGTCAGACGTACATCACACACACACACACACACACACACACACACATAAACACATACACATGCACATACCCTGTTCATACATACATAAGACAGCTGAGACACGTTAACACCCCTCTATAATTATATTTGATTTGTAATATAGTTTTAAAGCACAAATGCGAGGTTTCTGGGGTGTTTTTGGGTTTTGGGGGTGTTTCTGGGTTTTTTGGGGGGGTGTTTGGGTTTTCTGGGGGGGTGTTTTGGGGATTTTCTGGGGTGTTTCTGGGGTTTTCTGGGGGTGCTTTGGGGTTTTGGGGGTGTTTGTATTTTCTGGGGTGTTTCTGGGTTTTCTGGGGGAGGTGTTTGTTTTTCTTGGGGGGTATTTCAGGGATTTTGTAAAGGGTTGCTTCTGTGGGTGTTTCTGGGGGTTTTTGTGGGTGTGTTTCTTGGGTTTTCCAAGTGGGTGCTTCTGGGATGTGTTTCTGGGGTATTTCTGGGGTTTTCGGGATGGGGAAGAACTTGACTCAGTTGTTATGCATATTGGATTTTGTATTGAAATTTCTAATATAAACACAGAGACTTTAAGCAGTTTCTTACACATGAATGGTTGAGAAGTTATGTCCAGCCCCCTTCACTAGTGCGTTTACAGGGGCTCGTCAGGTGTTGTACAGTGTGGCAGCGTTGTGTTTGTTTCACTAGTGCGTTTACAGGGGCTCGTCAGGTGTTGTACAGTGTGGCAGCGTTGTGTTTGTTTACATTCGACGGAAGGAAACTCACGATACTAAACATACTATGGAATCAAATTAAAACAATATTAAAACAAATATCTCAATGTAATGATGTGTGGAATGTTTATATGACGAGACCCTGTAAACGCACTAGTGGAGGGAACTTGTACGTTGGAACTTTCATCTTAATTAAAAAAAAAGGATTTACTATAAATTTTGTAAATATGGGGTATTTTTTGGGAGGGTGAGGGGGGACTGATACACTGTTATGCATAATTGAAACATGGTCTTTGACTTAACCTCTTGAGTGTATAGTGAAACTTCCATATAATAGACTTTTCTCTGTATAATCAGTTAGAATGAGTTTTTTTTTTTACATATAATAGAACCTCGATATAATGGATTTTCTTCTCTATATAGTCCTTTATATAGAGGTTTCACTGTATGACATTTCTAAGTGATTTTTTTTTTACAGGTGATGTAATGATCGTAACTTTTGTAGTGGTGATGGTGGTGGTAATAGTTGTAGTGGTGGTAGTAGTGATGGTGGTGGTAATAGTTATAGTGGTGGTAGTGGTGATGGTGGTGGTAATAGTTGTAGTGGTGGTAGTAGTGATGGTGGTGGTAATAGTTGTAGTGGTGGTAGTGGTGATGGTGGTGGTAATAGTTATAGTGGTGATAGTGGTGATGGTGGTGGTAATAGTTATAGTGGTGGTTGTAGAGATGGTGGTGATAATAGGAGTAACGGTGGTGATAGTGGTAGTTGTAGTATTAGTGGTGGGGGTGACGGTAGTGGTAGTAGTAATAATAATAGTAGTAGTAGTAGTAGTAGTAGTAGTAGTAGTAACGACCCACACCAAGGTAAAGTTGTCCAGGTAAACAAATGAATAACCTAAGTAATTAACTCACTAGAAACCAATCCCTTTCCCTCCTCCCCAACCCAACCCCTCCTTCTACCCTCACCCCTCCCCCCCTTCTATCCCTCACCCCTCCTACCCCCTCCTACCTCCTCCCTAAAGGTAAAAGGGTCACCTCTTAATATATTGCTTGCACTAGACTCTAAAGAAACACGGCGAACCTCCCCCCCACCACCCCCTCCCCACCTCCTCCCCACCACCCCCCTCCCACACCCATAAATAGAAAGCAGAAACACAGGCCTAAAAGACCACCACAGCAGTAAAGTAACAACACACACACATACAGTATACATCTTGGCTACGCTATAATTATGGACCAAAGTCAGATGAGACGGTGTAATGGCCGGGCGTGATTTATGGCAAGATCTAAATGAACTTTTACTAATTTTAATTCAATGAGGCTCAGGCTACTCCTCCCCTCCCCTCCCTCTCCTCCTCCCTCCCTCCTCCTTCCCCCTCCCCCCCCTTCTCCCCCGGGTTTGTTTATGGTCGGTTGTAATTCTGTACCAAATATTAAAGGATTATCTTTGTTTTTGTTGTTGTTTTGTTGTGTTGTTTGTTGTTGTTGTTGTTGTTGTTGTTGTTGTTGTTTTGTTTTGGTCGGTTATAAGTCTGCCCCAACAATTAGATGATTATTTTGTTGTTGTTGTTGTTGTTGTTGTTGTTGTTGTTGTTTTTTTGTCTTGGTGTTGTTGTGTTTTTAAGGGAAAGATTTAGTGATGGACCTTCTGTTCCACTCTCCGCCCTTCAAGGTGCTGTTTACCACTTAAGTGTCCGTCATGAATCCAATGAGAGTATTAGTGTATAAATTGTATCACTTGAAGTATAGCTCTCCCATTCCATTCCATCCTATTCTATCCCATCCCATTCCATCCTATTCCATCCCATCCCATCCTATTCTATCCCATCCCATCCCATCCCATCCCATACCTGCTTATTTCACCATTTAAGATTAACTTCCCCAACGCTCATCTAATCTAACTTAATGCTAATCTAATCTAATCTAACCTAAAGCTAACCTAACCTAACGCTAACCTAACCTAACGCTAACCTAACCTAAAGCTAACCTAACCTAACGCTAACCTAACGCTAACCTAACCTAAAGCTAACCTAACCTAAAGCTAACCTAACCTAACGCTAACCTAACCTAAAGCTAACCTAACCTAACGCTAACCTAACCTAAAGCTAACCTAACCTAACGCTAACCTAACCTAACGCTAACCTAACCTAACGCTAACCTAACCTAAAGCTAACCTAACCTAAAGCTAACCTAACCTAACGCTAACCTAACCTAACGCTAACCTAACCTAACGCTAACTTAACCTAATGCTAACCTAACTTAACCTGCTATGGCCAGTGAAGTTTGTATTGCTGCCGTCACGTCTGAGGGTCGGCGACTATGGCCCACCAAGTCAAATCCTCTTGAGTACTATGTCAACCCCTAGAGTACAATATCAACCCCTGGAGTACAATATCAAACCCTTGAGTATAGTGTTAGTCTCATGAGTACAATGCCAGCCCCTTGAGTACAATTCCCAGACCTTAAGAGAGTTATCTTGAGTACAATGAGTTCGTATAAGATAGCTCTCGACCAATCACAGCAGGTAATTGGAGGCGGGGAGGTAGTTAACTGCTTCAACTACCTAATGGCCAACTCACTCATAGCTCCTCCAGGATTAATGACTTTACACAACCTCCCCCCCAGGTGTGTTTGTGGGGTATGGGGGGAGTTGTTTGTGTGTTTGTGCCTGTTTATATAAGTGTGTTTATGTGTATGTGTTTATGTATGTATTGTGTCTGTATTCATGTGTATGTGTTTATGTAGGTATCGTGTCTGTATTTATGTGTGTATTGTGTCTGTATTCATGTGTTTGTTGCGTATGTGTTTATGTGCGTGTTATGTCTGTATTTATGTGTGTATTGTGTCTGTATTCATGTGTTTGTTGCGTATGTGTTTATGTGCGTGTTATGTCTGTATTTATGTGTGTATTGTGTCTGAATTCATGTATGTATCGCATCTGTGTGTATCTATAAGTATGTGTATATCACTATATTTCATGTATATACGTCGAGTCATGCGGGGAGAGGAAGTCAGGCCAAGATAATTATATGAATATTGAAGGTAACTGTTGACTCGAGTTGGTAATATGGCATTACCTTTGAGGGTTACCTGTCCACCACGTATGATTACATTAATAAGTTTCTTCTTCTACATTGTAATACAGTGTGTGTGTGTGTGTGTGTGTGTGTGTGTGTGTGTGTGTGTGTGTGTGTGTGTGTGTGTGTGTGTGTGTGTCGTTGGTAATGGTGTTGGTTTCATTTAATATGCGAGATTAGGGAGATTGGGAGATTATTGTGATTGGCGAGATTAGGGAGATTGGTGAGATTAGGGAGATTGGTGAGATTAGGGCGATTGGTGAGATTAGGGAGATTGGCGAGATTAGGGAGATTGGCGAGATTAGGGAGATTGGGGAGATTATTGTGATTGGCGAGATTAGGGAGATTGGCGAGATTAGGGCGATTGGCGAGATTAGGGAGATTGGCGAGATTAGGGAGATTGGCGAGATTAGTGAGATTAGAGAGATTAGGGCGATTGGCGAGATTAGAGAGATTAAGACGATTGGTGAGATTAGGGAGATTGGTGAGATTAGGGAGATTGGTAAGATTAGGGCGATTGGCGAGATTAGGGAGATTGGCGAGATTAGGGAGATTGGCGAGATTAGTGAGATTGGCGAGATTAGAGAGATTAGGGCGATTGGCGAGATTAGAGAGATTAGGACGATTGGTGAGATTAGGGCGATTGGTGAGATTAGGGAGATTAGGGACATTGAAATCTTATCAATACCTATCAGGGCCTTTGAAACACACATTACTCTCTCTTGTACTGCAATTGTCCTGTAGAGACCTGACGTGGCGGGAGGGAGAGAGAGTCCTGCAGGAGGGAGTGGGGAGGTCAGTACTCATCTCCCCACTATTGTAAAGCACTTGCAATCGTTCACTTCTGCACTGATGGCGGGAGCGATTAAGGGAGTCACGTATCAGGAGGGAGAAAGTTGGCACCATAGTGATTTTATGTGTGTGTGTGTGTGTGTGTGTGTGTGTGTGTGGGTGTGTGGGGTGTGTGTGTGTGTGTGTGGGTGTGTGTGTGTGGTGTGTGTGTGTGTGTGTGTGTGTGTGTGTGTGTGTGTGTGTGTGTGTGTGTGTGTGTGGCTGATTCTGTGTGTATGCTACTGGTGTATGTGTATGTTTGGAGCTGTGTGTGTTGTGTGTACTGTGTGTGTGTGTGTGTGTGTGTGTGTGTGTGTGTGTGTGGTGTGTGTGTGTGTGTGTGAGTCTCCATGACCAACTATGATTATACTCTCTCTCCTCCTCTCCTCTCTCTCATCTCTCTCTCTCTCTCTCCTCTCTCTCTCTCTCTCTCTCTCTCTCTCTCTCTCTCCTGGTCTTCAGGTTCGTGTTCTCCTATTCTAATTTTTCATTCTTCTTTTCCTTTTCTTCTCTTTCCTTCTTCGTTTTCTTCTGCTTTTGCTTATTCTTCTTCGTCGTCAGTCTGGTGAAACAGGGAGCATCGAGGACGTAGACTTAAAACACGAAAGAGAGAGAGAGAGAGAGAGAGAGTTATATCACCCGGCATGACATCTTAGTCTGCCCAGTTATTTCCGGGCCCTCATGAACAATAGGTGGTGTCTCTTACGCTTCTAGGACACACACGTCTTGTAGGGTGACGTGTGATGTATGGAATGTGTATTAATATTCTTTACCTTACCAGTGTTGATGTATCTTCAGATTGGTTAGGTTAGGGTTGGGTTAGGTTAGGTTAGGGTAGGTTAGGGTTGGGTAGGGTAGGGTAGGGTAGGGTAGGGTTTGGGTTGGGTTGGGTTAGGTTAGTTTAAGCTAGGATGGGTTAGATTAGGTTAAGGTTAGTTATTTTAAGTTAAGATAATACAAGATTGTTAGTTGAGGTGAGTTTAAGTAAGGTTAACTCAGGTTAGACTAGTTTGAGTTAGGTTAATTTAGGTTAAGGAAGGTTAGGTTAAGTAGTTGGGATATAGAGTTGCATCATGTTGTTTATGTCCACGTAACGGCACACACACACACACACACACACACACACACACACACACACACACACACACACATATGACTCTTAAAAAATACAATGTGACCAGAATTAATGTTCAGTAGTTGAAAGTGATACAGTCCAGGGTGATCAAAAAATCCCTATGCACCACTTTCAGCATCCACCCCTAGGTATAACACGGTAAATAACCAGCATAGGTGTACAGGGACTTTTCGATCAAGCTGCTTTTGTTTTATATTAAGAAAAGCCAAAAGAAATTGAGATTACAACAATAATCATCTTTTTTATGATTTTGTTTTACACTTTTATGAATATTTAAAAGGAACAGTAAACTAACTTATTCAGTCTCACGTTCATAGGTGTTGAAAATGGTATCGGTGTGTGTGTGTGTGTGTGTGTGTGTGTGTGTGTGTGTGTGTGTGTGTGTGTGTGTGTACCTTTGTTGTTCGTGTATTGGTCGAGCCTTTGGGAAAGACCTTTGGGCTTCTGATAAACTAGATGGTAAAATAAGGGCTTATTGGTTGATGTTTTTAAATGTTATTGTATGGGTGAGAGTATGGTGGTGGTGGGGTGGAGTGGGTTGTGGTTGGTGGGGTGGGTTATGGGGGGGTGATGGGGTGGGTGAAGGGGTGGGTCACAGTGGATAATGTCGTCTGTCGTGGTGGATGTCTAAGTCATTCGTGGTGGGTGGCAAAGTGGGTCGTGGTGGGTGTCTAAGTCGTTCGTGGTGGGTGGCGGGGTGGGTCGTGGTGGGTGGCAGCCAACAAGGTAAACACTGCTGGTGCCCCGGTCATGGTATCTGCCGCCCGCCGTCTTGGGTGGTCGGCAGGCCACCCACGTATTCTCCCACAACTATCGTTCAACACCCACCCACCTCGCTCACTCCACCCCATCATCTCCCCCCAACCAACATTCGTAAAATTCAGCAAAACTTCTAAACATTTTGAAATCAGTTAAGAACAGTTGAGTTGAGACACCCACGGCGAAAGGCAAACCAACGCTCGAATCTCTCTCCGAACGCTCGACTCTTTACAATAACACACTTCCTACACTAACACGAACCGATATCACAGACTATCTCGCGACTATAAACGAAGGAGATATTAATATTAGTGATATATAAAGCAAAAAAAAAAAAACTCGTATTGTTAGTTTAGTCTACAGAAGGGAAGGTAATACACGGTTCGGTTCCTCAGGGTGAAACATGAACGAGACTAACTGCCAAGGAGTCGAGTCTCTCCGGGGATAGTAATAGTTCTTAAAGCGATTACATTTTTTTTCTGAAGGCCCGTTGTTGGGTATTATTAAACAGGGCCGGTGCTTCTCTATCCCCCCCCTCCTCTTTACCCCCCACCTCGTCACCAGCTGGACGAGGTGGAGAAGATGAATGATGATGAAGAAAATAAGAATTGTCAAAGAAGACGAATGTAAACAAAGAGATAGAGGGGAGAAGGGGGGAGGGGGGAGGGGCAGTAAACGCATGTAAATGGGAATGATGATAATGTTGAAATTGTGGTAATGGTGATGATGTGTGGTGGTAATAGTGGTGTGGTAGTTATGTGGTGGTGGTGGTATTAGTGGTGATGTATGGCAGTGGTAGTAAATACGTATTGTGGTATGGTGAAATATTTGATGGTGAGTGTGTGTGTGTGTGTGTAAATGATGACCTATGGTAGTGTGTTTGTGGTAAAATTGCGTGTTGCAACATTAATGGTAGTAAGCTAGTGGTGGTGATTATGGTGATGTTGGTAATTGTGGTAGTGCAATCCAGCTTTGATTGTAGTAATTGTTGTGGTTATGGTGAGTTTGAGAATGGTGGTAGTGGTGGTGAAAGTGGTCATCTGTGCCAGTAGTATTAATGGTGGTAGTTGTGGTTGATTAGATGATGATAGTGTAAAAAAAAAGGGAGGGTGTAGCATAAATGGTGATAGTGGTGGTAGAGGCAGTAGTAGTAGTAGTAGTAATGGTTGTTGTTACGGTGGTAGCTGATGTTGTGGTAGTTATAAGGAAGCTCATATATATATATATATAACTGTATTTGTGTGTTTGAGAGAGAGGAAGATCAAATATTTATGAAAGAGAGAGAGAAAGAGAGAGACAGAGACAGAGAAAGATTGAATATTTATGAAAGAGAGAGAGAAAGATCGAATATTTAAAAAAAAAAGAGAAAAGGAGAAGATAACCAGATATTTATGAAAGAAAAAAAGAGAGAAAGAGTCACACCTCATCTAGCCCGATCTCCCTCACAACCTGTATACCTATTATAAAATTTGGTAAGTCACAGTTTGTCCATCAACATCTTCCTCTCTAAGACTGCTACAAGACCTCCTCTCTAAGACTGCTACAAGACCTCCTCTCTTAGACTGCTACAAGACCTCTCTAAGACTGCTACAAGATCTCCTCTCTAAGACTGCTACAAGACCTCCCCACTAAAACTGCTACAAGACCTCCCCTCTAAGGCTGCTACAAGACCTCCTCTCTTAGACTGCTACAAGACCTCCCCTCTAAGACTGCTACAAGACCTCCCCTCTAAGACTGCAAAGACCTCCTCTCTTGGACTGCCATGACCTCCTCTGAACTGCTACAAGACCTCCCCTCTAGGAGCTACTACAAAGACCTCCCTCTAAAGACTGCTACAAGGGCCTCCTCTCTTGGAGCTTCTACAAGACCTCCCCTCTAAGACACTACAAGACCTCCCCTCTAAGACTGCTACAAGGGCCTCCCCTCTAGGAACTGCTACAGACCTCCTCTCTCAGACTACAGACCTCCCCTCTAGGGCTGCTACAAGACCTCTGACAAGACCTCCTCTCTAAGACTGCTACAAGACCTCCCCTCTAAGACTGCTAGACCTCCCCTCTAAGACTGCTACAAGACCTCCCCTCTAAGACTGCAACAAGGAGCCTCCTCTAAGGAGCTGCCACAAGACCTCCCTCTAAGACTGCTACAGACCTCCTCTCTAAGACTTCCTCTAGGAGCCTCCTCTCTCTAAGACTGCTACAAGACCTCCCCTCTAAAGACTGCTACCGTTCCTCTCTAGACAGCTACCCAGGGCCTCCCTCTAAGACTGCTGCAAAACCTCCCCCACTAGGGCTGCTCTGGAGCCTCCCTCTAAGACTGCTACAAGACCTCCTCTCTAAGACAGCTCTGGGGCCTCCTCTCTAAGACTGCTGAACCTCCTCTCTTGGAGCACTGCTACAGGCCTCCCCTCTAAAAGACTGCTACAAGACCTCCTCTAAGACTGCTACAGACCTCCTCTCCTAAGACTGCTACAGGAGCCTCCCCTCTAAGACTGCTGGGGCCTCCCCTCCACAAAGACACTGTGCCTCCCCACTAGGGACCTTTAGGAGCTTACTCCCTAGGGCTGCCACAAGACCTCCCCTCTAAGACTGCTACAGACCTCCCCTCTAAGACTGCACCACAAGGCCTCCTGTCTTGGAGCTTCTAAGACTCCCCTCTAAGACTGCTCTGGAGCCTCCTCTAAGACTGCTACAAGACCTCCCCTCTAAGACTGCTACAAGACCTCCCCTCTAAGACTGCTACAAGACCTCCCCTCTAAGACTGCTACAAGACCTCCCCTCTAAGACTGCTACAAGACCTCCTCTCTAAGACTGCTACAAGACCTCCCCTCTTAGACTGCTACAAGACCTCCCCTCAAAGACTGCTACAAAACCTCTCCTCCTAGACTGCTACAAGACCTCCTTTTATAAGAATGCTACAAGACCTCCTCCTAAGACTATACATTAACTAGACACATTCAACTTAACACCAGTCAGTAGACAGAATTAACACTGAGACTCTACCTTAACTAGACACATTCAACTTAACACCAGTCAGTAGACAGAATTAACACTGAGACTCTACCTTAACTAGACACATTCAACTTAACACCAGTCAGTAGACAGAATTAACACTGAGACTCTACCTTAACTAGACACATTCAACTTAGCACCAGTCAGTAGACAGAATTAACACTGAGACTCTACCTTAACTAGACACATTCAACTTAGCACCAGTCAGTAGACAGAATTAACACTGAGACTCTACCTTAACTAGACACATTCAACTTAGCACCAGTCAGTAGACAGAATTAACACTGAGACTCTACCTTAACTAGACACATTCAACTTAGCACCAGTCAGTAGACAGAATTAACACTGAGACTCTACCTTAACTAGACACATTCAACTTAGCACCAGTTAGGAGACAGAATTAAGAAGGATGCAGTTGAACCTTTGAGAATTAGCACACAACAAGGGAGTAAATAGCTCACTCTTCTCTTGACTTTTATTAACGTAGTACAATTAACTCTTAACTTCTAATTTAATATATAGTTATACTTGTATTATTCTTTGTTCTGCTTCCAACTGACAGCATTTGTTTCCCAGCTGTGTTTAATTGTGTTGTGTTTTGAAAGATGAATGTGAAGTGAATTTTACTCAGTAGAAAGTTCTTATGTTCTTCATCATCTGACCTTTTATGTGTTTATATCTGTGGTTTAAATTTGGTGTGTGTGTGTGTGTGTGTGTGTGTGTGTGTGTGTGTGTGTGTGTGATGTTATCTCCACAACACACCTCAACACAGCTCAGTTTTTGTTACCCGACCCCCCAACCATTCTCTTCTGTGGTATTCTCTTAATCATGTCGCGAAAGTTTTCTTGAAATCTATTTTCTCTTGACCCAAAGTGTGTGAGTCATCTCTGGCTACTAATTCATGAGTAAACTGGTTTTGTTTTTTTATGATAGCTTTTTATGAGCTCCAGATTAAACGTTACTTCTTTATCTATAGCTTTAGGCTTGTAAGAGTCGTTTGAGGAACAGTTTACGAACGTTCAAGAAAAAAATTAACTACATAAGTTTAAGTAAATTTAAAGAATACCTTCGGATTAAAAGAGTATAATTTGATATTCAATAAATGCTGAAGTATCACTTAACTGCAATTTGGCAAGACAGTACACTGCAACCACTACCTAGGTGGTCAGCTCTCTTGGCAACACACGGGCGCACCACTACGTCAGTCACCCCTAATACTTATTCAAAGAAAACTGGCTCTATCGGCGACAGGCTCTTGAGACTCTCTGCCTCCAGAGTCGACTCCAACTTAGGTTATCCAAGTCCGGAGTCTCAACAACCTAATTATTCGAAATTGGCCTAATGAAGATGGAAATGGCCGCTAGTGTTGGTGGGTTTTTGTGCCATTAATTCTCCGTGGACGATAGATCATGGGGCAGACGTGATGCTATCATTATGTACGTCTGCCAATCTACATTACGAGGGGCTTCCCGGCAGCCTCCTGATAATCAAGAGGACCTTAAACTGCCTCGTGAACCGTGACGCACCCCTCACTAGAATTAATTACTTCTGAGACATTGAAATATAAGTGTTTGTGCGTCACGAGTACTCTGAGATACGACTTACTTGAGAAACATGTCCAGAGAATATAATTTAGTGGATGAAGATAAATAGTTAGATATATATTCACTGGAAATCGTCATACAATTTTACATTGGTTCAGCGTGTACCGTATACAGACGACCATGACGAACTGTAAGTCGATTTAGCCAAGGGACCAAGAAAAGAAAATTGCTTATATGTTTGACTTTGTATCTTGTAGAATAAAGTCCCATTTAGTGTTGCCTGAGGAAGGTTAGGTATTATATAACGCACATTGTCGATTTCTAGTTCACTGCCACCTAGAGTACGAAAGATGAACTAGTGGACCTCAGGGGTGTAACATCGTACAGGCTGCGGCACAAACTGGGTGATTTTGTTGTATATAATTGAGCAGTTTAACAGCGTATACAAAAATTGCATATGATGTAATTGGTTATTTGGTGAACCAAACTTCAAAACAGCTGTAGTGAGGCAATACCACCACCTGCCTTCATTACCCTGCTGCTTGGGAACATATCTCCAGCTGGATGCTAGTGAAGCCTATAATCACTACTGCTGTGAAATTGTTCCAGATAAGACTCATTACCGTCGAGTAGATCTGATCTTATGAGTGACAATCATGACTGGTTTAATAAGCTTGGTCATGGTGGCTGGCTGGCTGGTGCACCGGTTGAACACGACAAGCATGTTTGGCCTCTCACTATTTACTGGAACAAAACACCAACTCACTCCTTAAATAAATGGATATACTCTGAGACCACATAATAATGTTATACTCTAATGCCTAAAACTTCGGAAGACTTGTGGGATCACCTGAAGATTAGGCACCCGCGAGCCTGTAAACAGCTTTGAAGAGATAAAATTGTGGTAGGGAGGTGCGGTTAGAATAGGGGATAATCGTACATTATCTCCTACCTGGGACCCGACTCGTACCCAGTACCTGTGAGCGAGATTCATTTACACAGTTTTAAAGATATTTGAAATTTGGTAGGGAGGTGCGTGTGGTCTAGGCTAGGGGATGGTTGTGCACTATCTTCTGTCCCTTGACCCACCACTCACCTTTCCACGGTTTTGAAGACAGATGAAATTTGATGTGGAGATGTGGATGACCAAGGTAGGGAGATGGTCTTGTTCTGTCTCAACTAGTTAGGCCGTATGTGCCTTCAATGACGTAATAATATTCTGAGTGAGAAATTAAAATCTTTGACATGACAATTACGATTACGAGAAAATCCCAATAAATGACCATAACTTTTTTACTGAAACACTGATGTAATATTTTTATCCTAGGCAAACTATATAAACTGTTAAATGTTTTTAAGATTATCTAAAAACACTACATATTTATCTACATGTTCTAACCTAACCTAACACAACACAACACAACACAGCACAACAACCTAACCTAACACAACACACCACAACACAGCCCAACAACCTAACCTAACACAACACACCACACATACAATTACGAGGGCCATACCGTATATATCACTAGCTAATGACAAATAGTCTAATTATATATCAGATTATTATTACCTTCAAGCCCTCGCTGTGTACGTATCTGTTGTAAGTAAATGATGCCAGTTTCTCCCCCACGACCAACCTTACTAAAAGCATTAATGATTGTCACTCATAAGTTCAGAACTGCTCGACGCTAATTGGTCTTATCTGCAACAATTTTACAACACTAATGATTATACAGTTGAGTAGTAGCCGACTAAAGATATGTTAGTACTGTAGTGTAGCAAGGCATGGTGCAGTATCATAAAGATGGCTGGGTAAGTGCTATACTAGATTAATTTTGTGTTTTAAAGTATATTTTACTAACTAATTGAGGATATTATATACTTAGGACCAATTTGGGGGGGTATTTTTTGTTTACTAACTTATAGAATTTGTCGTACAATACCTTTCTAAAAACGGAACAGAGAAAAACAAAAGATTGTGATGCACAGAAGACGCCATTATTGTTTACATTCTCTAGATGGCGCGCAATAATATTATATCTCCCGAAAAACGATGTTGTTGAAGTGTGAATTTTTTGGTATACATATGATCTATTTATTATCATTTTGAATTTCATTAATGGCAAAATATATTTCGGTATAAAACAACGAAATCTGAAAATATTGTTCATGGACGGACGGAAAGAATGACAGGGACGGACGGTCAAAGGGGCGGATGGACGGTTAGACATCTATTCCTCTGTCATTTCATGGTTCAGAGGATCCGACAGAGGATAAAATCAAACTGCAGGATAATGTTAAAGGTTCATGTCCCGGGGTTCAGGTGTGTGTGTGTGTGTGTGTGTGTGACGTAGTAGTAGAAGTTTAAAGTGAGTTTATGGACTTAAATATCAGAGTACAAAAATACAAGAGCGTTGAGGAGTTACCTTTTACACGATAATATAGAGTTTGAAATCACACAATGAGTTTAAGATCACACAAGAACAACATATACACCTGTGGTAGAAAAGTTACGTATTACTACACATATTCAAAACCCAAGGGAAAAAAAAGACTTTGCCAAGACGTAAGATGAGAGATAATAGGCAGTTTAAAATTACAAAGTATAGCCTGTCTGCCGTCCTCTGTGGCTGCTGGAATCATTCATCTTCATTAAATCACATTCCAGTCTCCTTGATGACCCACAAGTTACCGCATATTACAAATGAGATCATTCTTCATCTGTTGAGCTTGGCCTGGGCCTGGGTTCACAGAGACTGACCTGAGCCCGGGTTCACAGAAGCTGGCCTGAGCCTGGATTTACAAAGACTAGCCTGAGCCCGGGTTCACAGAGGCTGACCTGGGCCCGGGTTCACAGAGGCTGACCTGGGCCCGGGTTCACAGAGGCTGACCTGGGCCCGGGTTCACAGTTATAAAGGGAAAAGCCAAGTAAGAGAATCTTTCCTAAGACTCACTACCTTAATTTTGTCTGGTGTTAAGCGAACGTCTGTCATGTAAGGTCCGGTAATCTCTTAATAAAACTAATTCCATTTTGAGATAGTAATTTTGTGCTTATATGTAAGTCAACCAATTAAGACGTTCATGTATATTTAGTTACGAGGAATTTAATGGTAGGAACTGTTGACAATCTGACAACTTGGCTTGTGACGAGATAATCTGGACAAAAAGGTTTAGTATTGGCGTGTTATATCTTACACACTTAACCTGACCTAACGTACAGACACACACACACACACACAGGCTCCATAAACAGTATACACCATACCAACTTTGAGCATCTAGCATGACCTTTAAATAACGTGATTAATACCTGTATCCTGAGTCAGGTGGATGTAAATAAACACAAACATATCATAAATAACCTCCAACTTTATTCAATTCACAATTACCATAAATAACATTAATTAATTTTCATCAACCAGAACAATTTTAACAGAAACATTTATTTATTTATTTATTTGTTTGTTTACCTTTTGCATCAGATGGTATATAGAGCACACGTAAATAAATAAATACAAATATTCTCCAACAAAATAACATAAACAATAAATGAATGAATGAGGAGATGAATAATCCAGTGTGTAATATGAAGATCGATATGTGTAAATTGATAATGAAATGAAGTAAGTTATACACATTCCCCGATATTTAGATTGACAACAAGAATTAACCGTATCAGAATCACCTATAAATCAGTATACCTCTAATAACAGCACCAGAATCACTACTCATGAATCAGTATAACTCAATAGCAGTACAGCTTAATAACAGCACCAGAATCACACTCATGAATCAGTACAGCATAATATTCGGACCAGAATCACACTTATGACTCAGTACAGCATAACAGCATCAGAATCACATTAAGGCAGCCATGAATGTAGTGTTAGACCAATTGGAATTAATATACAGTATCTCTCCGCAGGTTCTGTGTGTGGCCCCCGAGTCGTCTTTGAAAGTACGACTCTTCTTGTTGTTCCAGTATGCCACAATCCTGAACCCACGACCCTGTAGCATGGAGGATGGAATATGGAGTAAGAGGGAGGGGTTATATTGTTGCATGGAGGATGGAATATGGAGTGAGCAAGAGGGAGGGGTTATATTGTTGCATGGAGGATGGAATATGGAGTAAGAGGGAGGGGTTATATTGTTGCATGGAGGATGGAATATGGAGTGAGCAAGAGGGAGGGGTTATATTGTTGCATGGAGGATGGAATATGGAGTAAGAGGGAGGGGTTATATTGTTGCATGGAGGATGGAATATGGAGTGAGTAAGAGGGAGGGGTTATATTGTTGCATGGAGGATGGAATATGGAGTGAGTAAGCGGGAGGGGTTATATTGTTGCATGGAGGATGGAATATGGAGTGAGTAAGAGGGAGGGGTTATATTGTTGCATGGAGGATGGAATATGGAGTAAAGGATGAATACTCCCATGTTGGTGAATGGAGGAAGGAATGTGTTGTGGATTAGGTTGGATTTATCTTGATGCATGGAGGATAGGATGTGGATCAACATGGGTATACATCAATAACAACATCAGTAACATCAGTATAACTGTACTATAACATCAATGGGTCATATAAATGTAAATATTGAGAAAAAAATTAGATACTAACAAATATAATAATTTACTGAAATTTTTCAAGGGAGTGAGAGGGAAATAGAGAGGGGGGAAGAGAGAGGGCGGGAAGAGAGAGAAAGGGGTGGGAGGAGGAAAATAGAAAAAGAGAAAGAAAAGGTGGACAATAAAGAGGGAAAATGGAAAAAAAAGAAAATAGCAAGAAAGAAAATAAGGAGAGAAAGAGAAAATCTGATGAAAATAGACAGAGAGGGATGAGTGGGCAATAGAGACACACACACTCACCTCAATAGCCTTAAGTAAATCGTAACGTCGACGGATAAACACCAAGAGGTCTTGAGGTGAGAGTAGGGGAGCGTTCTCAGCGTGCACCTCTAAGGCAAGCTGGCCGAGGGTAAACCAGAGGCAGGGCGAAGGAGAACATGTATTATGGGAGACAGTGTAAATGTTGATATATAATAGAGTAAATGTAAATAATTGTAAAAAAATATAATTGATGAAAAAAATATAATAATGGCATATTGTTAAGGTAACAAATAATTAACTTATCTAATTATTCATACATATATAAAGCCAACTTTGTCCCTAGATTTATAAACGAATGCAAATGTAGAATATTTTAGTTAAGAATAAATAGTGTACAAGAGAATCAAGGTCACCTGAAGATTACACACTGCAGTTAACTTCACCTGATGATCAAACCTAGGGGAGTTTAGGTTAGGTTAAGTTAGGTTCAATTATGTTAGGTTAGGTCATATCAGGTCAAGTTAAGTTAGGTCAGGTTAGGTTGGGTCACGTTAGATTAGCGTCAAGGTGTTTAATCATCAGGTGAAATAAACTGGGGGTGTCTAATCTTCAGGTGATCCTAAAGTTATAACATTGTCAGTTACTCTATGTAGTGTGTGTGTGTGTGGGGGGGGGGGCTCCTTACCTGTCCTACAATGTCCAGAATGGGATCCTTTATCAGCTGCTCCAACACTTCCCATTCATTGTCCTCAATATCCACCTGCCAACCAGACACATTAAAGATTCATTAAGTCTTTCCAGGTAAATTAGATTCACCTGTACTGTATTTACAAAGGTATTTATTTATTGTTTACTCTTTCTATATATGTTTAATTTAGGTTACCTTAAATTTGTTCTATTGGTCGTATTTTATAATGATTAAATCAACACTTACATTTACATAAGAATAAGAAAGATTTCACGTGTGTTATGTACTCAATAAATAAATATATAGAAATATGTAAATAAATAAATAAATAAGTATATAATAAATAAATAAATAAATAATAAGTAAATAAATATATTGTCATCTTAAGATCTTTAACTGATAAAAATGTTAGTTTATAGCAAATATGTGAGGAAAATGGTGAGCTAAGCACTTGAGAACTGTTTAATGAGATCGTATAACGCGTGTGGTTGATAAGACTAATAATGATGTGTCGTGTAGTGTGAAGGTTTGAAGGAGCTACACCAGCAGGAGACTACCCCACCTTCAGGATGTGTATAAAGCGGTCCGTGAGGCTGTTGTTAATCATGATGCCGGTGAGGGTGTCCATGGGAATCTCCTTCTCCAAGTTGAGGAAGTAGTGTTGTCGGCGGCTGTCAGCGAGGCCCACCTGTAACACACCCCCCGGGAATAATTCACACACACAAAGACGTGGCTGTCGTTAACTTAGAAATAAAACCAGTATTATTTATTTGTCTTATCATTATTAAAGTAACTAAAGATCATCTGAAAATTAGACACCAACAACTTATTTCACCTCAAGATTAACTACTTTAACGCTACCTGGGGATTAGGTTAGGGTAAGTTAGGTTAGTTTAAGTTTGGGTAGGTTAAGTTGAGGTGGGTTAACTTTAGAGTAGTTAATCATCAGATGAAATAAGTCAGGGTGTTTAATCTTCAGGTAATCGGTAACTTGGAAGTAGAATTACCAATTGAAGGTGACTAAGAAAAAGAATATATCACTTTTATAACAGGACTCTTGGACCACGCAAACAAACTGGACCTGATGAAAGTAGGCGTGTTGAGACTTGTTGAGGAGATGGGCAGGTGCCGCGGGGAGAAGGTCGAACATGTGCACCTCGCAGTTAAGATCTGACATGGCCTCGTCGAAGGTGGAGTCTACGTGGATGCCGAAGGAGAGGGTGAGGCAGTTCTGAGGGTCTCGACCAGGTGGTAGGTCCAGCGGGGGGTCCATACACACTACCTTGAGTACAGAGACAGGTTAAAGCATCTTAATTTGCACTCCCTTGAGAGACGTAAAGCGAGGGGCGACCTGATAGAGGTGTATAAGTGGAAGGCAGGGCTAAACAAAGGGGACATTACAAAGGTACTCAAATTATCCAACCAGGAGCGAACTCGTAACAATGGTTTTAAATTAGACAAATTTAGATTTAGGCGTGAAATAGGTAAACACTGGTTTGGAAACAGAGTAGTGGATGAATGGAACAAGTTACCAAATATCATCATTAACTCGAATACGCTGAATTGCTTCAAACATAGGTTGGATGCTCATATGAGCAATAGGGGTTGGGTGTAAACGGGACTGCCCAGTATGGGCCAATAGGCCCGCTGCAGTTTCCTCCATTCTTATGTTCTTACCTGTAGGGGGAGAAGGAGGAGGGGATGAAGTTTTGGTATACTTATACACTCATACACTTACATTCATCTTGTGTTTATTTTACACAAACACATACACACACACATTTTAAAAATAGGTAGAAAATCCACATGTTAAAAGTCATAGAAAATGTTTAATTATAAACTGCCAATTCTCACAAAACTCATAATACCTTGCTTCCGTCCATTAACTCATCCGTAATCTCGCCGCATATGTGTTTCCCACCAAGAATGAGGAGCTTCTTGCAGTCGGCCTGAGGTGTGTAGAGGTGGGTGAAGTAATCTTCGACCCGCACCAATGTACCTTCCTCGGCCATCACCCGCCCTCTTCCACTACTGCCGAGGATGAGCGGCGACGGTGGCTGAGCTCTGCCAGGGTAAGAAGATATATTGGTGTAATTCTCTTCTGATTTATGTTTTTTTAGGTTAGTTGTATTTGATGTGTAATGTTTCGTCTGTTAACATTGTTTTTAAGTAGTGTTTCTTTCCCTTACACAGTGTTTCTAAGTAGTGTTTCTCTCCCTTACAGTGTTTTTAAATAGTGTTTCTATCCCTTATAGTGTATCTAAGTAGTGTTTCTCTCCTGTGCACAGTATTTCTAAGGTGATATCTCTCATAGACATAACACGTGTAGTACAGTGCGTGGTTTCTGTTTAAAGGGTCGTGTCTCACCTGTGGACGTAGTGTAAGGGTCGTAGTATGGTGGGAGAACCCTTGACCAGGTACACCACCATCACCTGTGAACCAGAGGTCAAGTGATCCACCTCCACGTAGTACTCAAATACTCCTTTACCCAATGTCTCCCTTAACTCTGGGAGTCTCTTAGGTGCTGGCTTGGCAGGGGAGTAAAGGACATACACTACACACACTGATACTAACACATACCTACAAAATCTATCCCAGAACTTTCTTCCAAGTCGTAATGGTAACATGGTCGCGGTCACAGACACACCTTACAGCTCTTTTTAGTCGAATTGGATCAAGTGATGATTAGCCTCTTTAGCTTATTTCACTTGATGATTAATCACCTTAATGCTATTGGGGGGTATATAGTGGTATGTTAGGTTTGAGTTGGATTAGCTTTGGGGTGGTTAACCTTAAGGTGAAATAAGCTAACGTTGCTAATATTCAGGTGATACGATGTATGCAAGAGTCCACGAACCCTTACCGCTGGGTTTTATGACAAGTTGATCCTCTTACTTAGGAACACTGCTTTACACTGTCGAGTAAATATGTGAACACCACTTTATGTAACACTCTTATGGTTCATTCAGTTAGCTTTGTTTTCATTTTTTTTGGGGGGGGGGGTGAAACTTCAGTACAACTTAGTGCAGCGCCACCTAATTTTCATACACTAAATTAATAAACACTCACATTTTATCCAGTGAACGATTCATATGAACTTAATATGGCCACCTTCAATTTCTGTACGCCATTTATAAACCCTGTGATTATATTGTTCCAGTGGACGACTTTGAGTTCATAGAATTTACGTAAATTAGTTGTTGGCAGTGTGTTGTAGGAGTAAAGTGGTGGTGGTGGTGAGCGCGACCAGGACGTAGGAGTAGGACTGCGGGTACACACTACGACACCTGTCCCTGAGGCGGTCAACTCACACGTGTATGGCGGAAAAAGCTGACTATATATTCAAGATGGAGCTGTGTGTCAGTAAACATATGGGAGTGCAGGAGAAATTACGTTGGTGTTAAGAGAAAGAGAGAGAGAGAGAGGAATAAACCGTAAAAAAAAAAAATATACAGTACAGTTAATGCCACTACTACAACACAAAGTACAGGCAGGAAAAGAGAAAAAAAATCGTTGGCAGGGACTATTTATGGTCCACTACTCAAAACAGTCATCCAACACTCCCACACAAGATCTCCCTCCAACACCCCCCCCTCCAAGACTTCCCCAACAAGACCTCCCCCCTCAAGACCTCCCTCAACATCCCCACAAGACCTCCCCAACACCCCATCAAGACCACCCTACACTAGTATTTTGTTGACAGAATAGACCTAATATTATTAAAGTTGACGTAATGCAAATAGTAGCCATTCTGGGTAGATCTAATGGGAGACAATAGGATGTCCACACTCCCTGGTTCATTTTTTTTTTTAATCCAGAGTGACAACCAAACGTCTCCGGGTGGACCAGCCAGGACAGAGGAACAAAATGCAGACCAACGACCCAACGGCTAATAAGCTTATAAATGATGGAACGGTAAATTAAATTAAATTACGCCCGTAGCAAGGAGTAAAGGTGCAGTTGATGTGTGAAGTTGCACGAACACCCTGGAAGGAGTTAGTTTATAAATGCGGATTCATAGACGAACGCCGAAGATGTTGACAGATGTACACAACAACAACAACAGAACACCACACATGGCATAAGCTAAGAAGACATTCAGCAAGACGGTAAATAAAAATCAATTGTATATAATATAACGTGAACTTATCAGAAGAAAATGTCTTCATGTAAACTATATATAAAGTAAAAGAAGATCCAGTTATTACCTGTCTTAGGGGAATGAATATGTAGAAGGCACTATCTCCTTAACCTATTAACGAGATATGGTTTTCAAGAATTACTTTTATGCTCTTATGCACTCGTGATAACCGTTTCTTGTGGACAATTGTGGTAGTGTTAAAAGCTCCTAGCCAAAACAAAAAATTTAGAAAAAAAGGGCAAAACCTACATGATATTAATTGATGGATCATTTTTAGAATTATAAACTAAATAATGTAACAGTATCTCGTACCTCTGGTGAACTCTTGGAACAATCTGTCAGAGAGTGTTGTGACGGTAGTGTGAGCTCATTCAAGACCAGACTTGACCAACACTGGCACGGGTACAGACTACAGGTACATTCTAGAACCAGTACTTGCCAACAGTGTGTAACAGAGACACGACCAACTGTCCAAGCAGCTAACAAACTGATCATTGGCAAAGAGGATAAAGTAAAAGTAAAGTACCGAGTGAAAACAACGGAATGAGTGGTTATACGCTCATTAAATACAAGCTTACCAGTATGGGGCTAACTGTTGTATGATTAATTTTGGTATGCCACCTTGCTAGATTATTGATTGGTACAAATACCACAGATCATATTCATCCAGCACTCTCGAACAGATAAACTCTTGGGGCAGTTGGTCATCTTTCTTGTGTTGGTTTGATCAAGGCACTCAAGAAGAACTAGTTTATGCACAACTTGCATATTTGAGTAATTCTTTGTGTAGGTTAGGTTTGCTTCTGGAGCATCTTTGTGACTGTCATATGAAGTCGCAGTGAAGTTATAATTTCTACAAACCACTTAGATGTCATTCCTTTTGCTGAAAAGTGCTGGATGAAGTACAGTATTTGAAAGAGCTGGATCGTCAAGAATATGGAGTAACATACATGTACCGTGCTTTATTTACATGTTATACAATACTTTCATATTTATTCTTACTTTATAATTTAAAGATTTGATACGATTAAGCTTTTAATATTTTCTTCCAGTTGATCCTTTGTATATGATAAACATTTAGTCAACATGGACTCAACGCACCGAGAATTTTCCATAAAAGGAGGAAAAGTTCGGAAATCACACATGGAAAAACTCGTCCTAGACCCTCCTCCAGGTGAGTACAATACTGTACTGTACTACATAAGCAGGACATGTATTTAGAATTTTGTTTGTGAATTAGGTGAATCATGTTTAACCCAAGTATTTTAATTGGAACCATATTCATAAAATTGAGAAACTTTTACGCATTAGATTATTAGATTTAAGAATGACCTTGTGAATGTGGATAGTGTTTCCTATTGTTAAACATTGCAAAGACCTCTGGTAAATGTAGGTCTCTTGGTTTTTACCTTTTACCATAAAATAGGATTTCATGCTTAAATTTTTCATTGTTGGAGACTTTTGCTGGATGGTAGTCTCATCACATTAGCAAGTACTACATAGAAAAGCTGGCATCAGGCTTTGCAAATTTAAAAAAGTTAAAAGTTGGGAACAGTTAATGTAGATAGTTCTCAAGTGTTCAGTAAGGAGGAGCCTTTAATCAGCCATAGAATAAATAGCAGATAATATACCCAGAAAAGAGGACATGATTATAGAGCTTTATAGAGATAGTGTTTATTGACACAGAAAACCTTTATTACTAATTGTACCCAGGAATAAGTCTAATACACATATCTTTGGAGTGTCTTACCTACCTACCGAGTTTACTTAATGGCCATTGCAACTAGTGGTAGCTATGAAAGGGGAAGGATGCCCATAGCCTGTGTAGGATCCCTCATTGATTGTGATGGTCTTGTGCCATGCTGCAGCATATGGCAATAAAACTTCTTAGGTATAAGAAAATTAGTGCTTGCAAACAAAAATTTAACACTTTTTTTTTATTTCAGAAACTGCTGAAGAAATCATTAAAGAAGCATTTAAAGACCTCATTGCACCTGAGAGTCCCCCACAACAAGTTGGTGCAGTGGAAAAGGTGAGTTTCTTTATTCTCTCTCCATCAAAAAAAACTATAGTCCATATTTCGTATAGGATATTGAGTTCTTCTGTATGTACTATAATCTATAATGTTTGATATTTGTAAGTTGGCACCTACAATAAGCTCTCAACATTTGCAGGGATAAGTTTTTAGAAATCAGTGTGAATGTTTTACTGGGAAAAGTTAATACACCTGTACCTTAAAGCTATGGGGGAAAACTGGTAAGGTAGACAATTTCTATGGCCTTCTAGAAGGTTCATGGTTGACAAAAATGAATATGTAACAAGTGCAATACAGTATTGTGGCACTCAGTATGAATGAAACTCCGTTAGTATAACAACGTAATGGTGAAATGTGTGTTTTGAGGTCTCAGCTATGATGTTTCAAAACATTTCCAGTGTTATTGTAATTATCAGTGGCTTGTTTACATATGTCATGCTTCTACCCAGTACAATACATACATTAATACAGTATATGGTAGCTTAATGGATTTCTTGTTTTTTTGAAGTGCAGTACTATGTCTAATATGCCATACAAGGACGACCCCACCATCCCCAATCCTACCCACATCTTTAACTGTTGTTGATATGGCAACCAGGTACCAACTTATGATGATGCACTGGGGATCATATCAATGCATTTCATCTAGCTTTTCAAATTGTAGCGACAGAAAATCTAACGCTACTTTTTTGGGAGGACGATACATGCTAAACAAATGTGAAAGCATATAAATTTTTTGCTGAATAGGCATCTATCTTTCTATCTACATATATTTATCTTCATTATTATTGTTCACCCATCAGGTTTTGGCTCTGTAGTACCATATGAGTTGTTCATTTGTACATGTAACATTCTTGACCTACCCCTGTTGTGGAAGCATAAAGCTTCACAGTTACTGGTATACAGAATGTTTAGAGCAAACTTTTTTAATACAAGTTTCTCTTTCATTTAATACTAAAACTTTTCCATTCAGAAAGGCTCACAGTGCCGCAACTCTTCTTACTTGTGATATGTTTTTGGCTGCTTCCCTATTGTTACTATACTGTAATTAAACAGTGACTCTGTATTAATTCTAGTTCCACTTTATTCATATTAAATTACAATGTACTGTATTTACTCATAGTTACAAGTAAGAGATGGTTCTGCATATAATGTCAAAAGTATGAAAGGTGATTCTGTACTGTGGTGATTTTTGGGTGCGAACGGAAGAATAAAGACTAGTTTCAAATAACAAATGAACTTAATATGCAGATGGAGTGGATGTGAAACATTATGGTACAGTGGAAAATTTATTCTTTTTGTCATTTCGCACTAAAGCTGATTCAAAAACTTACCAGTACATACTTTAATACAGTATCTAAGAAGCATTATGCATCATATCATGTAACTGGGAATGAAACTGTAGCAAATAAATAAAATTTTGTACGAGTCATTTCATTTATAGAATTAGAATTGCTGTCTTATTTAATATTATTATCTGTGTTTTAAGTAGGTAATATTATTTCTAATTTACAGCTTGTAGTAACAGCCTCAGGTTCAGAAGCATCAGCCAGGGTGTGTTGTACTCTCCTTGTGTCATCACTGCTGCAGCTCAAGCCTAAAGTTCAACTGAGAAACAAGATATTAAAGTAAGTTTGAGTGAATGGCTGTCTTTAGTCTTTCTTGTCTTATATCCACATCTTTGCTGTCTTTAATTGTAATTCAAATTATCATAGTGAGGTGTTCGGAGCTCTATAAAAAATCCTTGTTCTGCAATGTCATTATTTTGAAATTTATATAAATGTTTATCAGTATCTGATCTGTTGAATTGACTCTCATTAAATACTTGGCTACATGTTATTTCTTACATGAAAATAGGCTGTGTGTTGTGTGTACATGAAACAACCCACATATACATAATGTATATACTGTACAGTACACTCTGAAAGAAAATTTAAAGGAACTGTACCAGTGTTCTTTTCATATACACAACCTTTTCAATAAAATTTTCTTTTTGGCATTTGTTTGTTCACTTTTATTTAAAAAATTAAAAACACGATAGACTGAGAGGATTCTATGACCAGTATAGTCTTGCTACTCCTAGATCCTTTTGCTGAGGTTTATTTTAAAAATCAGCTCCTGTAATTTGGTACAAAAAAATAGATCTGATGTTAATCTTGTATATTGCTAAGATAACAAAAGGAAGGTTCAGGGATGAGGATGTATTTGGTGTAAAGTAAAATACCTGTACATGTATCTTTGGTTGGTTGGTTGTGTCCTATGCCTCTGTTCCTCCACATTTACATGATTGATATATATATACAGTATATTCATTGATTATTCCAAGATTTTGTAAGAATGGATGCCCAGAGTTGACAAGATGATACAGATGTTTCTCAATCACAGGTCCCTCCCGTCTATTGGCAACAGTTACCCGCAGTTGTACCGTGAGAGTGTCATGACTGTGCTCAACTGTGCCTTAACACAAACCAGTGACCCCATTGTCCTGATGCAGGGAGTTTCTCTTGTTGTTGAAGGTGCAGGTACATTATTCTGCAAGTTCCAGAAGCAGGAAGATGCAGGAAGCTGTTGTGATGAAACCAAGGAAGAGACATACAGTAAAGAGGCTATTCTAGAGCTCCAACCCAGGATCATACAGGCTATGCTACAAGGGATAACCCTCCTCTGGAATAAAAATTTCAAGTAAGAATCTTTCAGTTTTTATGAGATAACTGTTAAGCTCAAATGCATGTTAAATAAGGTAAGATATTGAAGCCAAACTCTCTTTTATGTGAAATGTTATTTAACTTAAAAGTTTAGGAATAATTACTGAAGCATTTTGAGACTGGATGCTCTGGATTGAGTAGAAAAATAAACACTGCATTGAAATAAAGTACAATAATGGTATACTGTATATGAGGCAAAGTGGATTTTATGGACGACTTTGACAGGCATGCAAAAATCTTTATTCTCTTGTAATGTCTTATCTCTAGAGTCTGTAGAAGAGAATGAACAATATCCCAAGGTACCAGGTCATCATCAGTGTCAGAAAAATTAGATGTACAATATTTGAAGGGTTGTATTTTGGGCAAGTGCTGGTGATTACCTGGGGAGGCGGCTGGACCAATCAGCAGCATGTACGGGCCCTACAGCACAGCCACACCTCTCTCCCTCTTCTCCCACTACCAGTAAACACTGCACATCATTCAGGGGGTGCTGGTGGTAGAGTGGTACCGCTCTTGCCTTCGCAAGCGAGATGTCACGGGTTCGATTCCCTGGCCGGTGGAAGTTGTTTGGACATACTTCCTAGCCCCCATTAGTCCCTGTTCACCTAGCAGTAAAGTAGGTACCTGGTATAAATCGAAAGTTGTGAATTCGTATTCAGGGACAAGTTGTTGGAGCTTCCAATAACTTGATGACATAAACCATTGACTCTTCAGGCTTCTATGCCCTTGACGCTTCAGGCTTCTACGCCCTTGACTCATGAGACATAAAGGCAAGCATGAACTTAGCATGATTCCCTGTTGGGCACTGTAAACGCTTCTGCGCTTCACCTTACACAAGGATGTAGGGGAGTGCCCAATAAATAATAATAAAAATAAATAAAAATAAACTACACATCATTTTAAAGACTGTGCTTTGTGTGTTCTTTTATTTACACAGATTTGGACCATTATAGCACATATGTTCATTCTCTTCTACAGACTCTGGAGATATTTGTACCATAGAAAAATGTATATTTGCATGTCCCAGTCCATGTTGAAGTCACCACTGATAATATAACCTCACTGACATATTAGGTGCTAACAACAGATGTCAGCCCAGTTGGCTTTAGGTTTGCATTGTCCCTTAATCTCATCACTGCTAATATGGTATCATATATTATTTGAACTCAGCATACATTGTTTAATTTCTATGTTATATTACCTCATTATGATTCTGTTGGATTGTCCATCTTTTATTTTTTATTTCTCAGTGAATATTTACATTATTTACAATACTAAGCATTATTATGGGATAAAATGTTAATATATGAGGTGTTTATTGTGATTTTTCAGGTTTATTTTAAAATAATAGTTTCTGCAATGAAATTCAAGAAAACATACCGGTACTATGAGCCACCCAAGTTTCACATTTTCATGAACTGATTTCCCTCCAATTCTTGGCACTTGAATGTTCAGTCACTAACACTAATACAACATTATTCACATTATCATCACTATATTACAACACTCACTCCCACACACTTCCATAATCACCCATGGTTCTTTGCAATATTCCCAATTGTATCTAAATTACTCCTGTGCTAGCCATCAATGGTATTTGCATTTTTTTTTTGTCCAAATTTAGTATATATATATATATATATATATATATATATATATATATATATATATATATATATATATATATATATATATATATATATATATATATATATATATATATATATATATATATATATATATTGACTACAATGAGAAGCCATTTCTGTTTTACAACTATAGTTTAATATAAATATTTTGCTAATCAATTTTCAATTGGCTTTATATCAGTCTGAAAATTTGTGGTGTGTGGTTTGTTATTATTTAAATAAATGAACTTTTCAGAGAATCTTCATCATCAGTAGAAGCTTGTGTTGTCTTACAGCAAATACAGCAGCTGATGAAGAGCAGTACTATGTACTTCCAGCAGTATTACAGTGGTCCTGTACAAACTACTGTTGTATCCCAAGATATGCATGAACTGCTAGAGGCTGTGTTGAAAGTGGTCCAACATCCTAGTTGTCCTTTAGACTTGAGAATCAATTGTGGTCAGTTGTTTGTTGTGATTCATAATGTCATATCTCAGGGAAGACTTTGTCATCTTGTCCAGCTTATTGTAAATGGAGATGAACAGTATTGTGATCTTGCAAGAGTTGCACAGTTGGCTCTCATCAATGGTGTGTTGTGTATCACACATGGTAAGGACCTTTATATTAAACATGATGACACTTGCCTGGGTGTACAAGTGCTTCAAGCGGTTCTTACCTCTGCCTCTCAGTCTAATGATGGTAATGTTGCTGTTAGTATGATAAGAGTTGTGTTTCAATGGACTCTGCGAACTCAAGAAGCATTACAGTCTCCTCTTGCAGTAGGTGATTTGAAAAATGTACTAAATCTGAGGTGTCCTGTATTGACAAGTCTTTTGGACTATCTTTGGTTAGCTTGGGATCATTTCTTGGACAGTGTCAAACATACCACAAAGGAAAGTTTTATGAATTTAATAAAGATAATGCAAGGAATTGATTTTGAAAGCAGTAAGCACTATTTTTTAAACATATGCAAGATGTTCCTGAATCAGCTGAGTTCACGAAAATATAGATGTAGTGCTGTGAGTTGTATGGTGCCTGTGGTAGGCGCCCAAACCCTTCTGGAACTTTACCCGAACTTGCCAAATGAGCTCCTAAATTATATGAAGGATCCAGCCATGGCCAGTCATGCAGCAGAACTGTTAGAGGCTCTTTTCAAGCAACATGTGAAGGAAGTATCATCTGTGGTTTGGCAAAATGTTTGGCTTACTATTTTCATTGATTCCTTTTCCAAAGAAATGCAAGTATTTGGGTATGAATTATTGTTCAAGAAGCTACTTTTTACATGCCCAGAAAGTCTTGATATTGCTGTGGCAAGACTTGTTCAGTGCTCAGTGGACCCTGTTAGTGAGAAGTTATGTCTCCTTATAATGTGTGTGAAAATTGGCAGATATTCATCTCACTGGCTTAAAACATGCCAGTCCAGGTATGATGAGAATGATAGTAGTATGTGGAGGTGTATTTTGCCATATAGGACCATTAAGCTCTGCTTGTCACACAAGGAAGAATCAGTAAGGATAGCAGCTTTTAGTCTTCTGTGTGAGAGCCCTAAATCTACTGAACTTCTTGAGAAACATGAACTAGACCTTATTTTAGACTATTACATTTATAGTATGCCTTCTCAGAGCCCTTCATATAGGCAGCAGTTGGTGAAGAGTACAAAGAAATTGTTTCAGAGAATCAAGGATGGTTCAGGAGCCTTAATAAAATCAGGAAAAAATAAAGAGAATGAATGTTTAACCAATACAACCATCAGTGAGCAGTCATTATTTTGCACAAAGCTATTCTCATTGATGGCTGAGAGCCTTAACTGTGGAGCAAACATGGTTCGTAGGAGCACAGCACTGACCATCTTACAGATGTTTCATGATATTATTCTACAAGACTGTGGGAAAATATTTCATATAAATCAACTTAGTAATGATGAAGTTTACATTGATACTTTACTATGTGTATTAAATGACTCATTTGAGTGCAACAAGATAATTGCTCTTAACATACTGTGTTCTGTGGTTGAAGAAAATTGGGGAATTGAGCAACACATGAAAATATGCTCCCTTGTAAAAGCAGCCTCGAGCTTTGCTTCATCATGTAGGCCACCAGACTCACTCACTTCAGCTTATGTGTTCAAATTTTTGTGCAAACAACCAGCAGCAGTAAAGATGGTTAAAGAAAGACTTATGCAGGAATATAATTTTGAAAATCCAAGAGAGGTCCTGTGTAGATACATCTTGGAGTCTCTTAAAAAAGAAGTACAGACTGCACAAGAAAGTTTACTGATGGCAGCAGCTTCAGGACCCATGTATGGACTTCTCCTGTGTTTGAAAATGCTTATCTCTGATATATCAGAGTCAGAACTGACCACATGCCATGGCCTTTGGGTTCACCTGATACAAGAAGTGTTGAAAATCTGCTACACAATTTCTGATTTAGTAGCCCCAGTAGTAAGAAATTCCTCCCCAGAAGGCCATTTGCCAATGGATCTCAATCCAGAAAGCTTGGCAACTTTAAGAGCTACTTTGCAAGCATCCCTTGGAAATCAGCAGTTTCAAGAAGGAGAGTTTATACTCTCACAAGAATCAGAATCTGATGAATTAGTGAAGGCTCAAGCTGTAAGTGCACAAATGCTACTACTTTGTGCCTGGCGCTGTGTAAAAGAGATTTCTTTAATATTGGGCGACTTAATACAACAAGTACCCTTGTCTCCTGATGCTTTAGCTGTGCTCACAGTTGAAGATGTGACTACAATAGGTCAGTTCTTCTTAACACAGTTATCAGAGACAAAACATAGGGGAGCCTTTGAACAGTCATATATTGGGTTTGGCAGAGTATGTGACAGATTATGGCGGTGTGAAGAAGAACAACTCCGTAAGCTACCAGAGGAATGGCTTCGGGATGTGTTGAATTCCATACAGAATTATAGTGATACCCGATTGTGTGCCACACGTCGCAGTGCTGGAGTACCATTTGTTGTTCAGGCAGTGCTGTCATCAGAACCTAGTGTTAGGGGGGCAGTGTGTCTTAAAAGTACCATGACAACCTTGCTTACACTGGCAGAAAAATGTCAGTCTGATGGGACTGACTCCAGGATTCATGCCTTCAACATTCTCAGGGCAGTTTATCGTGATACAAGACTAGGAGATCTTGTCATACCATATGTTTCTACTGGAGTTAAAGCTGCAATTCGGGGATATAAAAGCACATCTTGGGCAGAACGAAATTCAGCTGCTCTGTTGTTTGCCTCACTGGTAACACGCATGCTAGGTGTAAAGCAAACACAAGATGATCTGAGCCGGAAGAATGCCATGTCTGCTTTAGTGTTTTTCAGGAGATATCCAGAACTTTTTGACTTTTTAAAAGACGAATTGGAAGTTGGAGCTGAAGGTGTGAAAGAAAAAAAATTGGTGCCAGCATTATTTCCAACACTCTTGCTTCTGGCTAGGTTGTCCCCTGCCCCTCTTGAGGGTCGTACTTCTGCTGTATCCTTGAGTTTCTTCACCCCAGCTGTTCTACAGTGTGCTGCCTCCTCAGTTCTGCAGCTTCGTGCTCTTGCCTCTCATGCTCTTATTCCCCTTGTGCCTCCTAGTCATCTTTGTCAAGTTGTAAATCAACTTTGCATGGGAGTTTGCCTCACAGATCAAAATAAACTTCATGGCTCCTTACTCTGCCTTTTGAAGTTGTTGAAAAATTATAGTGGCAGCATCACTTCTGACAATGAAAAAAGTGCTATTATTATGAATGTTATTTCAATATCATGGGTAGCAACAGAAAAAAACTCTTGTCTAGTAACACGTGGTTGTGCCTTAGAGCTCTTTACTTTTATGTGTTCAGAACATTTTATCCTAGAAATATCTCCTGTATTAGAACCTATTAGGTCAGGAGCTCTTTCTCTAATCCATTCAAATGACCCAACATTACCAAATAAGCCTTGGTCAGCACTTTGTCAGAGGCAAGCAGCTCTGTTTCTTATACAGAGTACCAGTTGTCCTTTTGAAGATTCAAATGAATTAAACATGATCAAAACTCTTCTGAGTTGTGAATGTTATGAAGTAAGACTTGCTGTATTAGAGCACATAGCTGATTTCCAAAATCCTCCAGAATTCATCATCAAGCAATTGATGGACAGAGTTAGGGATGGAGAAATTCATACTGAGTGTCTAATACTGATATATGATATATTAAGTAAGGCCTTTCATCCTCAAGAAATCCACAGTGAGCTAATAGAGAGAAATCAACTTGGTCTCCTTCTGCAGCTTATCATATCCAAAACCAAAGGAGAGCCCCATGTGGAGTTAATACCAGCAGTACTACAGTTTAGTTCTGCTGTAGTCATTACACTTTTATCATTGAAACCTATTTACCACTTTGAAGATGCTTTTAATCAGTGGTTAGAAATGATTCTTAACTACTCTTCAAGTGAACACAGCTTAGATTCTCGTCTTATGGTAGCTGAAGGAATAGCCGGCTTGATGCCATTCCTCTCTTTTCATCCAAATATATCTGAATCAGCCAAATTAGAATTGTTTGAAACAGTGGTAATGCTGCTGCAGGATGATTGGGATGTAGTACGTGACACTATTGCCAAGGGAGTTGAGAGACTGTTGGCATGGCATCATGATCAACCACAGCTTTCTCTTCAGTCTACAAGGATGTTACCCCAAATTTGTGATGTAATCAGCAATATCAGAACACCAGAGGCATTATCCTTGCTGGTGAAGCTCATACTGAAGGAGGACTTGCCACAAGACTTTGGACTAACACAAGATGATGACAGGGTATTTGATAAAGGAGAAATGAATGTTTACAGTGAAGATATCACTGTAGGCAGGACAGCTGCCAGGTCCTTGGCTTGTACTTTATCTTCCTGGCCTTCAGGCTTCAGCCCACCAGTATTTCTCAAGTCTCAAATTGAGCCACTTCTTTGTATATTTTCATCCACACAGAAAAATGATAACTTAATGAAGATGCAAATAGAAAATAAAGAAGGGACATTTCTCTCCATTTCCAGTTTTCTTAACTTGCTAGAACAAGATATCAATTTTATATTCCAGCAGATTTCAGCATCATCTGACAGAGCTTTATATTGTGTAAAAAATATTGATACCTGGCTTGTGAGGTTAGGCTGCCGATCAGCTCTCTGGAGATCTCTGACACAACATTATCACACTGATTCATCTGTAGTATCATCAGTGGTGACAGCTTTGAAAAACAGCATCATTAAAGGGAAGTTTCTCAGTCAAATTTTGGATGAGTTATCATAAGCACGGTCTGGTACAGTATGTCTTTGTGCGTGTGTGAGAGAAAGAAAAAGAGAAACTAGTAATTAATTATTTTTCCTGGTGATTTACAGCAGCATTTGAAATATTTTACCCAGAAAATTATTTTTTTAAACCATTGACATAATACCTGCACACGTGAAGACATGCAACAGTTAAAAAAAAATGTGCACAATAAAAAAAGTGCTTAGAATAATTTAAGAATTAAAACATTAAATTAAAGAGCTTTTTAATGATTGATCCTTCCTCTTGTTATCTGTTGCATAAGCAGTGAAATATTTTAAAGCTCAACTCTGATACTGTACCATTGTCATTTTCAGTGTAGTTACAGGTAAAAATTTACTTCCACAAATTTCTGTAACTTTTACATACTGTACATGGAAATTAAGATTAAAAACTATAGCAGTACTGGGTAACCTTGATCATAGGGTGATGGTAATAATCAACAGGTAACTAAGCTGTGATTACACCTGCCACATCCACAGTCTGGTAGCTGCCAAGATAAGTTTTACTCAAAACTTATGTTTATGTGTAAAAATGAATTAGTTGCCATTATTTATAAAAAAAATTAATTAATTCTTAATTTAGGTAACTGTATTTTTATTATATTCAGTGAAGTCTTCCCACAACACCAAACAAGTTCCTGCATTATAGATTCATGGCTGTATTTTTTTTAGTCAATTGATCTTGATTTTGGAACATACATTTTTTTATTATTTAATGCTTGAAATTAGGTTTTGTTAAGTCAAGAAATTATTAGTCACAGAATCAGCTTCCTGTCATTAAACCCCATGAGATTGGCTTTATCCTTATCATACAAGAAAATGAGGAAATAAGTTTGTAAACCAAATTTGTGACTGATTCAAACAAACCAGTGCCATGTTTAGTTTACTTTTCTTAACCACTGGATTGTGGTTTGAGCTTGCTCCATAATCCCTGGTTTAATTGTAGATGCAGCTGTTTTTACAGAAAATTACCAATTTATGGGACGCAGTGACTACTGTTAGTGGATACAGACCACTCCAGTCTGCCCAGTTGTAAATGGGTATCTAACTTTAGGTTCCATGACAAAACCCCAGCGGGGTTGTCATTTGTCAACACTAATCAAACCTAACCTAAACATAAAAGTGTTTTATTTTATATTTTATATATGAGACTGGGGTTTTGTCCGTTGGGGTTTTATCCGGTCACCCTAACTTTACAGTACAGTTGGGAAGCAAAGGCAGTTAGGTGCTCAGCTATCCACACTTGTGTGTGTACCAAAAGCTTAGTACAGTATCCATACTGCCCCCAAAAGGCCATCAGGCCTTTGGGATCTACTTGCACTTTATGTGCTGACATCACAGGACATAAAGTGTCTTTGATGGTCTAATTGTTTACTCCATTTGGCACACTAAAAAACTTTCCTTATCTGTTTACTCATAGTAACCATTAATTGTTGTAAATACAAATGATGTGATTGGCAGGAAAATATGCTCATCACCATTGCCCCAGGTAATTAAACCCCTTGATATACCGTAAATGGCAAGGTAGACAGTATTGTAATTTTCATAGATACAGTTTGTAAACACTGGATTTTGCTCTTCTTTTTAGTCATGTCCAGGGGAATTTTCTGATAAAATTTTGTGAGACACAAGGGATGACGGTAAATTTTTACTGTTACAGTATAATAAAAGGAATTGATTCTATTAGATGCACCAAATTTATATAAAGATGTATTTTCCTTTCAAGTCTTTTAAGTTTGTGTTTGTCAAGTTACAATATCATTGTCCAGAAAGTAATTATAAATTGCCTCACTAAGTTCACCATGGCATATATGGTAACTAATATTACAGTACTGTGTTTGTGTGGTTAAAGAGCCACACAAGCATCCTTAGAATGTACAGTTATGGACAAAAAGAATTTGGCACGGAGGCAGGTGGTGTGTGGGAGGGTGGCGACTTGGCAATGTGACAGAGAGGTGGCCACAATTTATTCATTTTATTTTATTTTTTTTAATTATGATCCAGACTCACAACTGTACAACTGGTTCGTCTTGTCATTGAATGATGCTCTCGACTGAACCAAACAATATTTTTCCAAAATTGCTTGCAATGTCTGGCAGTGTATAGATACATATGATAGTGTTTTGTAGGGACAAAAGCATTTGAAAGTGTTTGACAAGTGCTCTAGTTGGTACACTCGCTCCAAAAGGTATCTGCAAGATTTTGTTCCAGACAATATGACAATGGATGAAGGATTTTGACAACCCTACCAAGACAACAACAGTTGCAGGGTTTGTTTTGAAATTCATTGGATCCTACCTTGAAGATACTTTTTGGAGAGTGTACAATAAATACCTGTAGTCTTCACCTGAGAATTAAGATACTTGGGCAAGACTGAGACTTCCTGGGAGTATTCTGTTATGGTTATCACTTAGGTCACTTGTCTCATCTCCTTGGCCTTAAATTGATACTGTATGTACAGTATCATTTTAATCTTTTGTTTTTATGTTTATTAAACACAAGTGAATTTTGCATACCACTTTTCTTTATTGTTTGACAATTTAGAAATCAAATTTTTAAATGTAAAGGTTTTGAGAAACAAAACTGAATTAGAATAAGTAATTAAGTGCCATTATATTTTCAATCACTATTTTCTACTGTACATGTACAGTATTAGCATCCATAGAGTTGATCTGTAAGAGGACAGAGGGCAGAAAATTTAAAATTTCAGATACTGTACTGCACAAACTGTATCAGTAGGTAGTACAGTACTGTGTTTAGTGCCGGTATTTTGAAATGCATAGACAAATTAGGTTACGGTATGTAAAATCAACTTGCCTGGTGAAAATTTAATATAAATCACTGAACATTTAATAAAGATATGGGATTTAAATATGTGATATTTCAACAGAATTTAATGGTATAAAAATAGAAGTGTTTAAATTATTTTTTAAATATAATTTATTTTTTATTTTTCTGACTTATAATTTACTAGTGAACTCAACTTGAATAAAAACCAATTCAAACTTATAAGTACAAATACTAAACCTTTCAGTACATGGATCTTAAAGAGTAAATTTATTATGTCACTATTAATACTGCACCATTCTTGTTCTACAAAAGCTAACTGTACAGTCATATCTTCAAATATACAATTTACAACATTTATACCACTACTACAACATTGACACTTCACATACATAATTTTACATGGAACTGATTAAGGTGCAAACAGCATAGGGTTCTAAAAAATGTACATTTTTAATGCTCAACCCCACACCCCCCCAACCATATTGTCCTGTATTTTGAATAAAATCAACCAAATTAAAAAGAAGTACTGTAGTGAGAAAATGTAAAGTATATATAACTAGATAGAATAAATGTAAACTAAATTTTGTGCACACCAAGTTAACCTGGATAAAACAGTGGTGATGGAGGGGAAGAGCTATTTATAGCATAGCAGGGGAGAGAAATCAGGCCTTCCACTAATTTCCAGACATGTACCCAGACTGGCATCTCTTTCACAACCATTTCCTCCTCAGAACTCCGTGTACTTAATATTCACCAATTATGAGGCATAAAATTTTTCTAACATTATTTTTGTACAGGGACTATATTTTTGTCTTCATCACCTGCTTCCTAATATTATTTCCACTTTCAGCATTCATTGTTGAACCCATTTCTTTGGCAAATTCTACTTCATCACTTATTTGTCTATGCTAGGGTTTCTGATTATTTTCATTACTATCTTGTGGCATTTAAGCATGAGGGGTTCACAAAGTTGAAGCACTCGACAAACACCAAGGCTCTGAGGAAGCAGCCATTACAGTAGCTATGAACAATTAAAATTGGTGTGAAACAGTCTCAAATATCATGGCTTAGAGCAAGGAGCTACAACATGCCACGGTCATAACATAAAGCAATTGCAGGTGAAATAAAAAACTGAAATAGAGAACTCCAGTGAAAGAGACTGAACCAAATCAAGTTGTAACCATAGAGAGAGAAAGGAATGACAACAATACAACATGTGATTCACAGTATCTATACAGAGAGTGTGAGTTTAATATGCACATGACTAATTAAACACTGTTCTCTAATGATTATAATACTCTTAGTAGACATGCTGTAAATTTAGATTTTATTAATCAAAGCTGACATTACCTAAGGTTTACATACACAGCACTAATCACTGATTTATATTGAAAACTCTGAGAGTACTATTACTTACTGATGAATGGTGCTTACTCATTACAATCCCATTTCACCTACATGGAAACAATTACTACAAATCAAGGCTCCTGTGATTGTAATACCACACCAATTTTTTCCAATCTGTACTAAGATACATCAACAAAATAATATTATGCACTATTAGTATTTAATGCATACAGTACAAATCTTTCAAGTGTCTGACCTCAGAAAGACACTGATACTAGAAATAGCAGATTATGACCAGACAGAACTATCACTTGAACTTTAGCTTTTGCTAAAACATTTACAAATGGTTCTTGATGTAGTTGATCAGTCCATTAGTTGATGAATCGTGGGATGAGACTGGATTCCTGTCCTGTAGCTCTGGTTCAATAGCTTTAGCCAGTTGCTTTCCTAGTTCAACACTGGAAATTTATAAATGACAATGTAACACATTTAATAATATATATATACATATATATATATATATATATATATATATACAGTACCAGTACATTTTTTTCTCAAAATTTGAAAGCTTTCAACTGAAACTTGATAACTAAAGCAGCAAGCAATAATATGGGGTGTAGGCAGCTCAACAGGACAGTACAATGTGTCACAACCGATATAACATTATATTTAAATGGGTCTAAAAGTATAAAAAAAGCTTTAAACACATGAACACGAAGACTCGTTTTAATAATAATTTATGAAATTTAATTAGTTGACTATTGTGGATGCAGTTTGTCTATTACTCAACTGACAGCTGTTTATTTATCCAATTCTATAACTTCACATTAGACATTTAGCAAAGTTCTCCCATTTTTAAGTTTCCACATTCTTCAACCCCTTTCACTACTTTTTTATTTGGCATATAAAGAATGCCATGAAATGGGAGTTTACTGCCCTCTTCCTACAACATTTCTGGTTTGTAAATAAGGGGAAAGTAGAGACTGGGATGTTTGAACGAAATTAAAAACTGGGTCCCTTGAGATATAAAACCTTGGAGGATTGGTAAAACTAGCCCGAAAACATTTAGAGTAGAGGACTGTGCTCGACAACCTTCATATATGAGGACAGTACTCCGATTGAAAAATAACAATACATCACACATTTACACTTCCCTCTAAGTCAGCTTGAAATGTAAATTAATTTTTTCCCCAATTTTTCCCTGCCATTTTGCAGGGTGACACATAGTCTCTCCTAATTCATTCTTACTGCTGCAAGAGAGTTGGTCTACTATGGTGTTCCCATTTTACAAGGCCTAAAGTTACTGGTATATATATCTGGTTTACACCTGTAACTTCTGTACCTCTTAGTGGCACATGTATCCCAATAAACTACTTGATGCTGTGTCCTCCTCTCACTCATGCACACAGCAGCCTACTCGGTGTTCATCCCCCAACTTATGGTGTGTCCTTTTCCTAATCCTTCCTTGGTCGTCTTCTCTCCCTCCTTCCAAGCCACTCTTTCACTTCTATTCTCTCAGTATGTTCATGCCACCTTAGCAAACCCTGGTCATCTCTTGCCAATATCTCTCTTTATTTCTGACTTTCTTATTCTCTGCATCCTATTTATCCCACATATGACAGACTAACAAATTTTCTATCACTTATAAATTGCTTTAGTCTCTTACATGTAACATCCATGGATAACAATGTCAGCATCAATGATGTCCTTAAACATCCCCATTTTTGTCTGCTAAGTCAGCTCTATCATTAAATTTCTCAATGCATATTTCAATTGGTTAACTTTTGATATAAAGAAAAAACCGTCATTTTGGAAAAAAATAAGGCAAAAGACGAGGAGCTCTTTTCATTTATAAAATTCATCCAATCCTAAGCTTTTGCTACAGCCATTCCAATTTTATAAGTCACCCAGAATGTTAGATGCATTGTCTGCAGACAATCCCTTTCTTGTAGAGCCCATATTCCTCTATATTGATGCCTTGTCCACAAATTTTCTCACTCTATCCTGGCAGAGCTCCAAGCACTCATCCACAAGGAGATGTCTCTTTCCCATATAATCTTTCATTCTTATCTTGATACAGTACTTTGTTCTTACTCTTTTTCTCACTTTGTCTCTCCAACTTGTTTTCATTTTTCATTCCATGGCCCATACTTAGTTCATTTTATTCCATCCTTTTGTTTCTTCAATTTCACATCCTTCCATCACATTTAAATACCTTATTCTGTCTACTCTTCACCCATCCTTTGATCAACATTACAAATTTTGTTTTCATTGGAAGTTTAAGCTCTAAATTTTGTAAAAGAAACATTTTCAATTGTGCCATTCTGCAATATGGTAGGAAAAAGGCCTAAAACAAATGAAAGACCAACCCTGTATTCCAAGTGAAGTGAAGCTTATATAATCTACCCCAGTTTAAAAGCATATATGAAATATTTTGGTAGTGAATTATTCTAGAACAAGAAAAATAGAGAATAAATTACTTACCCCCACTGATCGAAAGAATTTACATCCCAAAGTACACCTTGGGTGAAGATCTTCATTTCATACATGACAATTAATGCCCCCAGCGTAAATGGAGTCAACTTTTCTACCATAATAGAGTTAGTGGGGCGGTTGCCCTCGAACACTTTGTGGGGCAAGATGCGCTGCAATTTGTCAGCTGGCATGTTTGCCTTTTCTAGTTCAGCCTTGGCTTCTTCTGTGGTTTTTCCCTTCATAAGAGCTTCTGTTTGTGCAAGGAAATTGGCCAGGAGCAGCTGTAATTAAAAATTTGTATTTATTTATTTTTATTAAAGAAATATACTCCGTAATCAAATTATGTTCACATTGAAGAAATAATGCAAAAAAATTCAGTGGATAAAGTGCCATAAGAATGGTTCAAGCAATGAAGGAATAGCCATATCCAGACTGATGCATTGTGATAAAGCTAAGGGCTGGCTGGCTTCAAAAGTTTAAAAAGCAGCTGACCACTTCACAATGCTTTCGTGTGTTGCCCGCAATCTTCACACACTTCCAAACTTTTCTTTACTTCCAAATTCCAAACTTTCCCTAACAACTGTACAGTACACCTTTATTGTTCATAATTATCATATAGAATTAAAGAACATGAGTATTTTATGATTTAACTGAACACATACGACATGAAGAAATTTATGACATGATAAATCAACTGCCCGAGTGACCTTGTGCATGGTGGTGTGAGTGGAAAATCTACTTATCCTCACACTAGTGACAGTAGGTTTATATGGTGGTTGTAAGAGAATGATGACACACTGAAAGCTTATTTGTAGACTTAAAAGCATAGTTTAGTGTTGGAGAATAATAAAATGAGTTAGTACACTATATACAGGTATCTGCAGAAACTAATGTACTGTAATATGCAAGTACCATACTGTAGTCAGGTTTATTTAATTACTATCATTGTACAGATGTTCATGATAGTACAGTAAATGTTTGGCATTATGCACTTATAGTACACACTTCACCAAAGTTTCTTGGTCCCAAACATTTCAGCTGGCAGATACTTTACTGTGTGTACCAAGTTTATGTTCAATCCTCAATATCATTCCCGTTATCAAGGGAAATGACCTTCCACAGGACCTGTACAACACTGCAGCCCTCCTACAGTATAAATATTCTATTATCAGGTGTAAGTGAATACAGTACACTTACCTTGAAAAGGATCATTATTACACACCTTATGATGAAGATTGTCTGCAATTGGGTTGTGGGACTTTGCTGGAGCAATGAAATCAGCAGGAATAAGTCTGGTTCCCTGGTGAATCAGCTGATAAAATGCATGTTGACCATTGGTACCTGGCTCGCCCCAAACAATTGGTCCCGTCTTGTAATTCACAGAACGACCACTGCGTGTAACATACCTGTGAAAACATTACAACTTGGAGGATATCTGAAACACCACTTCTTTCTACCTCCATGCCTCCTTCTCTTTGCAGGTCATTTATAAGCTAGAAGAGAGAAAACAAGGAAAAAATTGGAAATACACTGTAAATTATATCCCCCAAATCTAGGTGAAAAATTTTGACCTCGTGGATGGACAACAATAACAAACTCTGCTAGCTCTCTGCCAATGGTAGTGACATAATTAGAAAAACAATTAAAAAATCTTGAAAATATAAAGTCATGTAGAGATATGTACTGTATATGGAAGTCTACATAAAATTCACATTTTGACGGCCATTCTCCATGTCCACGTAGGTTAGAACTAACTAATGGCAGCTGTTGGATAAAACCAGAATATGATGTTCCATTAAGCATAATTATGAAAACACTTACTTGCCATTGGACTCCATATCACCCTGCTGGAAGTATGCCGCGAATCTGTGAAGGTACTGATCGTAGGGAAGGAGAGCGTGTGTCTCGGCGCCATAAAAATTATGATACCACACACCCAGCATTGCCAAGATTACAGGAATCTGGAAAAACAGAAGACCTCTGTAGAGCTCTACCACAATCAATTACTGAAATTTACTACACCAGCAATTATATTTAAAGGTGATTCTATAAATATGGAGGAGAGCAGTGACTTCCCATTGTCAAAAGTTTCCAAGCCAATTTCATCTATTGTTGATATACAGTACTTTACAAGGAATTCCTTACAATACGAGCAGAAAGGAGCGACAAATTAATAACAAGTAAAACAAGAATGAAAGTACTGTGGTGGCATGGATTATGGTAGTATTAGTTTATAGAACGGGCCGAGATGTTTTATTACTTCCATGTTAATTCTGTAATCCAAATTTTACAACACTAATGTGAATAATTTTATTAAGAACTTTACCAATATTTTTTGATAAATAAAAAAGTCACAAGTTACTTACATTCTTTTCAAGTGGAGCAGTTTTGAAGTGGTTGTCCATAAAGTGAGCTCCTGACAATAGCTTCACAAAGTTGTCATATCCAATGTGTAGAGCGATGGAAAGACCAATGGCAGACCAGAGAGAGTAACGTCCACCAACCCAATCCCAGAAGCCAAACATGTTAGCTTCATCAATTCCAAAATCTTTTACCTTAGGACCATTGGTTGAGAGAGCAACGAAGTGTTTGGCAACAGCTGATGCCTAGTGAAGGAAAAACAAAGTTATTAAACGGTTCACGGTGCATACTACACTGTTGCTAACAATACCATCAGTTATCGAGTAAATAATTTTGTGATTACCCAGTAAGATATACGGTAACTTTAAAAAGAGAAACACATGTATACCCAGTAAATGCACCATGAAGAAAAATATTGAACCATTTACTTCCCGTGCAAGGCTTCAGGATTTTGTTGTGCAAGCAAGAACTCATATTATCCCTCTTCTCCCTACCATGAAGTTCACTTGCCATATTTACTGAACAACATCTGCTGGCTGTCCAACTAAAAAATTTCAATCTATCCCTTCAATAATTGTCTGTATCTACAATGCTTTCATCATTTACAACTAAGGAAACAATAATATATTTACATCTTTTGCAGTATCAAGGAACCAGTTCTTGGCAGATGTAGCATTGGTGATTGTTTCTTGTGTAGTAAAAGTCTTTGAAGCAATGATAAACAGTGTCGTTTCAGCATTCAGGATCTGAAGCAAAAAGCATTTTTTTTAAAGAAAGGAAACGAGGGATATCAAAAGAATATTGGAAATTTATATCTCAAAACAACAGTACAAAATATTTAGCTCAGAATAAAAAGACCATTAAAACCAGAATACTACTTACCTTCAGAGTCTTTGCCATATGCGTACCATCTATGTTAGAAACAAAGTGCACATTAGGTCCAATAGCATATGGTTTGAGTGCCTCTGTTACCATCAAAGGACCAAGGTCTGAGCCTCCAATACCAATATTAACCACATCTGTTATGGACTTGCCAGTATAACCTTTCCATTCGCCAGATATAACCTGCAAAATTAATAAAGGCTTAGAAGATGACCAATGTACATTTTCCTGTAGCATACACACAATAAAGTTTAGTTCTCTATATATATGAGCTGACAAGTGACTGACTTATTCATAAGCTTTCGAGTCAGTTGTGGTGAAAGGTTGTAAAAGCACACAAAACTAAGGGATAGGACAGTCCACACCCAGCATGTACTCATATTGAAGCCAAAGGAGGGCATTGCGGCTGATAAAACTAAATTTGCTGCTGCAACTGAAAGTGTCGAGAGAACATTGCAATCAATTCCGGTTGATAAGCTGCAGGGCGACGAGAACTGGCTCCCTTGCTATTAGACTTCCCATTGAGAAAGCTAGTGGAGAAGAGTTCCTATTTTAGTATACACTCGAACTCCATGGTGTCCGAACTTAGAAAAATCATGCTGAAAATGATAATTGATGGTTTTCCTACTAAATTTCCTGAAGACGAAATAGTCTCAAGCATTGCCGAGAAGAATACCGAAATTTAAGGACTGTTAAATAAAGGTTGCAATAAACTCCTGGTCTTGCTGGATCTCTCTGCAGCCTTTGACACAGTGGTGGTAAGTTTGTTGCTTCAAGATCTTTGGTCATTCGGTGTCTGTAATGATGCACTATCACTGCTTGAGTTTTATTTTTCAAAGCAATCTTTTTATGTGTGATGATTGGTGGAACCATTTCAGACCAGTTTAGAGTCCCACAGGGATCAATTCTTGGACCACTTCTGTTTACAGTCAATACCAGTACTGTAGTCTTGCATCTCAACTCAATGCTCATGGTGTTAGTACCTACCATTTCTAAGCTGATAATAAACAGCTTTATGTGCAAATGATAGATGTTGATGATATTGAGGAGAGAACAAAATCTGTGATGCTAGATATTAAGATCTGGATGGTTAGGTGAAAGTTTAAGCTCAATGATGGCAAAACCGAGATTATTGTCATCCAAGGAAAGAGGAGGGGTGACAGCACAGAAGATTTTGTTTCTTTTAAATTTGGGGAAAGAACATCTCAGTCCTATTGATTCTACTATATTCGTAATCTGAGTGTACTTTGACTCAAAACTGATTTTTTTTAACATCTTGTCAACTTCCGTTACTTCATTATGCACAAAATAAATTATATGATACTGTATATAATGACATTTAAACTTCTTGTAAATTAAAATGACATCCAGGATTAAAAGGCTGACTGAGCTGTGAGAAGGCACTTAACGATATTCCAAATACAGAGAGTTCCTTACTAATGGGAGAAGTGATCTTTAATTAAACTGCATCTCAAAACATAACTTTTTCATTAATAATGTAATCAAAATAATTTACTAATAAAATATATTATATTCCTGTATACTATATCAAGTAGAACATTATTTTGATCAAAACCAAGAATCATTACAGTCTTTTATACTATACATATGGCTTACCTTCCCACAAAACTCTTTCATGTGATCCAGCACAGCATTAACATCAGGCATGACATCGTTTCCATTTACCATAATTGGACTGTTGGAACGGTTGCGTAGTGCAATGTGCAATACAGCTCTGTCTTCTGTGAAATTAATCTTCTCTCCTGAAAACATTGCATCTCGAGAAGCCTCAATCTTGCGAGCTCTGGCCTAAGGGAAAAAAATCATTAGCAATGGTGATTCTTTTACATTAAACAATGCCATGAGAATTATTCTTTAACAGTCAACTTTATATCAGACAAAATAAATTGATGAATAGCTTACAGATAAGATAAAGAGTGAATATTAAAGATACAGTACACACAATTACATTTCTATAGCATAAAAATTCAAGGTCAACATCACCAAACTCAGGACAGACTATACTGTATACCGGGTATTTTTTCTCATTATACATCAGTAAGTTTTATGGGATAAATTTTCCTCCTCTTCCTGCTTCGATGCAATGGCTGGAATCAAAAGCAAAGTATCTCCCTTTCTTTGCTAGTATTGTGCTATGCTGTGCTGTATTCAGGTTTAATGTTGTACTGTACAGTACCAAATGTGACCCACAATGGTATTCCCCTTCCATAACAAGGCCCCTTGTACTGTTTGTGTCTGGTTTAACCTGCCACTTAGACAACCTAGGATCACACCCATCCCCAAAAGCAAATCTACACCTTATTCTTACAATAAATAAATGATCATTGTAGCTACTTACCAAATTCATCAACAGCTTTACAACTTCTTCATTGATTCGATTCTTGCTGAAGTCAAACAAAATTGAGCCATCTTCAGGTGTTGTCAAGGTGACACTGAAATTATTTAATACTGTACTGAACTGTATATCAAACCTTTGTATACTGTATTAATCCTTTTACTAGTTAATACATAAAATACTGCACAGGTAATCACAGCTAACCCATGCAAGAATGGAAATTAACTGTGAAATGGTGGTGATCACAATGATGATCGGACTCATTACCATCTAGGTATCTAAATGCCTAGTTGCTTGATTCACCTTCTTCTCACAATGGTATGAGAACTTCAGTTCATTGTCAACATACACACCTAGGTCCTTTTCATATTTGGTCTCCGTTAATGCTGCTGCTTCTTTCCGTTGGGACATATGATATGCCTCCTAACTGTTGGTACGATCTAAGAGCATCCTTGTCATTTTGTGACATTGAATCTTAGCAGCCATTCCTTTGACCACTCCTTAAGCTGACACAGACCTTTCTGTAGCTCTTCACAGTTCATTTGGCATTGTCCACAAACATTTGTATGGGGAGTTTATAGCTTCTGGCATGTCATTTATGAAACAAACAAACAATGGGCCCAGTACACTGCCCTGTGGTACCCTGCTTGTCACAAGTATGCATAAAGATTTTATGCCATTAATCACCACACACTGCTTGTAGTTACGAAAAGTCTCCGATACAAGCTATGACACTCCCACCAAATTCCGGACCCCTCTAGTTTAATTTTCAGCCTTTCATGGGGTATGCTGTCGAAAGCCTTTGAACTTTGCCAAGGCTTTTGGCAGCATACCCCATGAAAGGCTGAAAATTAAACTGGAGGTGTACAGGATTTGGGGAGTGTCCTAGCATGGATCAGGGACTTACTTTGTTGTACACAGATCATTCATTTGGTGAAATCTTTTTCATGAACAATAGGTGATACTTATTTAATGTACAGTACAGTATGTATTTTATTTTGCAGTTGTAATACCATAGTACCAGTATGATATATAAAGTAAATTTACAGTACGTACAGTATTCCTTTATGTTTTGATATTCTACTGTATATTCATTATGTTTGTATTTAATATAATGTGGTCTTCATTTATGTCCGGGAGTTAGTTAATTATTTTTTATTTACGGTTTACTGTAGTGTATCATTGTTTCAAAGGGATTTATTGATTCGGTTTACATACATATTTTCAGGAATAAATTAAGTTCATAAACTGGCATAACAAAGACATGACTGGCCACCCAAGCGGCTAACAAGCCGATCAGTGGCGAAGAGGATAAAATTAAAAAGTTAAAGTAAAATTGATTGCCTGTACTTTCCTCACAATTTATTCCAAGATACAATTTGCTATTTACTTTACAGTACTATGATTTTTATTTAATTTATTTTTTAACTAGGAAGAGGCAAATAGGCAATGCCTCTGCAGCTTTATAAAGTTAGGAAAAACAAATCAGTAGAGTAATGAACCACTAAGCGAATAACAGTACAGTATACTCAGTGGTTTGGTCCTGCTAAAATCAACTTAGTCTAGTGATGGTTTTTATCAATTTGCTGAAACAGAAAAGCCAAATTTTTATAACTTATCATTTCAGCTTGCTAGACATTCGGGCGATTGGTATGCCATTGATTTGGGGAGTGGCAAAGGCATGTAGGCACATGGAATAGGAGGGAAAAATACTTTATACATAACACTAAGGTCTCAACTTGTATTAAAAAAAAAAAAAAAAAAAGCTTCCCGATAATTAATCATGGAAGAAAACCAGACAAAAAGTTGATACCCCTAAAACAAGACAACCTATTCTAATGAGTTTGCTTTTCCATCTTACTGGCTGACACCACTCGGTACCTTGACCTACCTTCAACTGGTATTTTCTGCAAATCGTTCATTATAGTACGTGTTTCAATGACAAAATCTAGGGTTAAATAAATAATTTGATAACGAAGGGCAATAATTCTAGAGTACATGTACATTATCTTTGGGTTAATGGTGGACCCTTTTTTCACAAATGTTTCTACTGAACAAATTCAACCAATTAAACAATGTCACATTTACAGGAAGATATTATTATTATTATTATTATTATAAAAATACACAGTCGTACATTATTCCTGAAATCCGAAAACCAATTAAACAATACCTACAAGTATGCAAAATCAAAGATCTCCAATGAAAGTAAAAAATTCTAACATATTTTCGAATACAATTCTTACTCGAGTATGTTATCTTGACCATAATATACCAAAGTTTTATCCATACATTGTAAAAATAAATATAATACAGAAAATTTCTGAGTTATTAGCACATCTAGTTTCCAAGCGATTGAGACGATAATGTCTATTTCCATAATGTAAATGAAAACCTTGGATATAAATCTAAAAATAACACACACAAGAAAGCCATACATCCTTAAAATTAAAATTGTTCTACTGTACGTATTGTATTTAATTATTTTCGGATTTCAGCAAGCCACATCATCCGGCACTGAAGGGCAACCAAGGACGCCGTGAAGGTGACAGCAGTCATTGATCGCACTTCTTTAAAAGTTTTCTCCCTCAAGACTGACAAAATACAATATTATGACAACAGTTTCGTTCACTAACAGCAACCAACTGAGATAAAAATAATAAGTTGCATTGTATTTATGAAGACAAAATATAACTTTGGCAACTATGCTATCAGCTGGGACAGACCGGTATTTTCATTTCTGGAAAAATAAACTTACCTGTACTTATTGAATCTGTCAGGATCTTCTTTGAACATCTTGAGAATATTGATCTTACTGCCATTTGCATCGTAATAATCTTGAAGCGCCTTGTAGGCAGATTCTTCTGTAAGGAAAGCTTTACCCTCCATCTTCCTGGGATACTGGTCGTCCACTGACTGGCTGGAGCCTGGCTGAGCTGGCTCCACTCTGAGGCTCAGTCTGAGCTTGCAACCAACCTCTGAGTCTGAGCTTGCAACCTCCTTTTCAAATTTCGATGACACTGATGGTTGAATTTTTTTTTTACTTTCTTTGATTTACTTATCGACTTTATATTCTTCACATGTTTTTCAGTTTTACTGTGTCTTCCAAGCAATGTTACACTTCCTGCTATTTCACATTTACACACAGTACAAAATGCTTTATTCTCAGCTTTCTCACTTTTACATACCCACGAGGAAAATCTGTCGTCTTGTAACACTTCACTTGGAATTTATGTTCATATTTTACGTGGTGTCTCTGGACCACAATCACTTTCTGAATCAGTTGTATTTTACATTTCTCTTTTCCGGAAAAAATTACAAAATATCCATTGGAAGTATCGGTCTATACTCTAGTGCAGTGGTTCTTAACCTTTTTTGAGTCACGGATGTCATGATCGTGATGACGGCTAACCTGTAAACCTTAAGGATTCATATTACGCTCAAACGTCCACAAAACCTTCCGAGTCCCCCAGTGGAAACGTCCCCCGTTTTCTCTGTTTCCTTGATGACGTCATCGATAGGCCGTCTTTGTCTTAAGGGAACTTTGAATATAATCCGCGGACTTCGTAGCAAGACGCTGTATGTTGGGACCTGTTGCCATCCAACCCTTTGTAATCAATTTAATTTTGCTTTTGATAGCTCAGTCAGAGCATTGTTAGCATGCCGAGTGATGGCTGTACTAAGCAGAGGGGACTGTGATGAAGTTACGAAGTGGACACGTACAGAACATCTGCATTTGGTAATTTGGTTTATGCCACCGGCAGTGACCGTCTGACTGTCGCACTGTGACAGTCAGACGGTCACTCAGGCAACAGAGGCGCGTACACTAAACAGGCACTTGGATACTATACAATATTACTTTTTTGGTCAGTAGGTTTCGCTCACCTCGAAGTCTTTGAAAATAATTGATTGATTTATCAAAAAGGTAACTAAGTGTTGTAGAAAAATGTTTCTTTAACTTACTGGGGGAACTATCTCTTCATTTGACAGTTTTCACTACAACACTACAGTCTGCTAAAGCTCACTTCTACATCAAATAAACCGATTGTTATGATAACTGTCCATAGAAACACGACTTCGTTTGTTTTTATCTGCCTCTATTTTACTATCCGTGTAGCTACTAATTGTAACTATCTTTTTTTTTTACTTGATTTCACTACTCTTCCAACTTCGACCATGATCTCTACACGGCCAAAGTCTTACTCACATTTTTTTTTAACAAACTTATCCTTTTGGATTTTTCCAGGGTACTGTTAAGAACAATCTTTGCAATTTCTTTCTTTTGTGAATAGAAACCAAATGACCTTAACTAAAACAAGGTTTTGCTAATACAGTACAGAGCTCGTGGCGTCTTGGGTGATGTGGATTCGTGACGTATTGTAGATCCCATAAAATGGTCAGGAATTGGCACTGGCAGTAGCTTACTAGGCCGCCAGGTCAACCTAGCGGTACTGAGGTCAAGCATATTAGGGGAATGTAATTGTAAAGGATTTAACTGGTCAACATTTTACCTGATTATTTTCTCAAAATTGTCCCATTGCTTTTAAAATCCCTTCTGTCAAAACTGGTGGAATATACCAAAAGGTTTTACTATTCATTAGTTTCCAATATTTCGCGGCACACCCAAGGGGCCAAGAGATACTATTTTATGCGATACACGTGCCGCGGCTCCGAGTTTGGAAATCGCTTTATGGTCCTTTTTTTTTCTTTTGTCAAGTTACAGGGAAAGCTTATTCTATGATCTATGGGTTATCACTTATCAGGAAGTAATCTGTGAGACCCATGCCAGTAAAACACTCTGCAGATAAAACTTCCAATACAAGCAGTTGAAGCTTGTGTGAGGCTTATGGATTTTTTTTAAAGTTTCGTCATAAATGTAAGTTTATAATACAAATCTCTTTTCTTACTACCACACCCAATCGGCTCTTGCTTTATTGGCCCATAGGTGTGCTTATTGAGTCAGTTGATCACTTGATTGTGGATGGATTTTAGCCAGGGCCCTGGAAAGACACCTTGGTATTTTGGTGGCTGAAGAATATAAGTTAATTGAGTTATTGCGAACATACTTTTCATATTTAGTCTGCCAGTTGATTTAAGCGCGCTCGGGGCTACCAAGGTGGTGCTGGTTTTCGGTGATCTATATTCCTATGACCTATCCTGTCCTTGGGCATTTGTGCGCCTGCGTGTTATTCTAGTCACACTATACTCAAATAAACGTTTTCACTAATAAAACCAGGAAAGTTTGACATCCGTAAACAAAAATATTAAACCCATTATTCATCATCACCAGATATTGGATCTTTAGGTCTTCCCCCTGTCACTAGCCTTTTTTGATTGATTGATCTGCAGGACCGCCGAGGGCTGGCCAGTGCCCGGGGAACGATAAATTTATGGGCCCCTTTTAGCCAATGGACGGTTTTGAATCATATAATCTGCACATGATAAGAGGATAACAATGTAAACAAGAGACTGCTCATATAAAGTACATCCGCAGACTACAGTGCCTTATACAATAGATTAAAGTGCTCTGCAGCCTTAACTTCCTTAAGGTATACAGTACAGTATAAAATTACATTCATCGTCTACCACCTACATGTATATCTTCTTCAACTATTTAAATCTCAATGGTTGCAACTTGCAATACATATAGCCAACAATTCTAATAGCACGAGTACTAGAATAATAGAATCCTTGGTTTATCTTTCCCTAGTACTTGAGCATCACCAAATCGTGTGTGTGTTTATAAAGAGAATAGACAAAGAAAAAAAGGGTATAGTATAGACAAAAAACTAAAGAAAATAGATAAACATGCTACAAGGCCGCTGATAAATAATGCAAGCTTTATGTGGCAAGGACTGATGTATGGGTCAGAAACGTGTACACTTGCACAATAAAACAATGAACGAGTTACAATTTAAATCTACATTATCTATAATACGATAAACATGAAGGTTGTGATTGTGATTGTGAATTTGTGTGACTTGAATAAGATATGAACAGCGGTAGGATGTGATCCAGAATCCTATCAAACATTCTTAACCGAGTCTGGCGGGTCTTCTGGATTCTGGTTTGCGCTACGCTATGCACTGGACCGTGATTATTAAAAGACAAAAATCATCAGGTACTTAGGGAGTAAAATAAATCACCGGCTTCCTACCCTCACCAAGGAGATATTCTAAAATACATGGGTTTCAGCTGTCAGGACTCAGGAACACAGTAAAGGATTCACGTGTATTGTAGTGCGTTTATGAAATTATTACATTTTAAGAATTATGAAAATTTTACCATGATTTTTACACAAGGTAGTCAAAAGTTCAGTTAATTATTTAAAAACATGTTTTAATTCAAGAAGGGTGAAGCAGAAATAAGAACCATGTTGATGTGAATGAGAAGGTTCTGGTCCACGCCGCCACAACCCTTGGTGTTACATCAGTCACACGTGGGTCGCTGCTCCTCGCCGTCGCTGCACCACAAACGCCACTAAAATGATATCAAAAGCCAGACTTTTGGCCACAAATTTGTGTGCCCTCAACACAAAGAAGAATGTTGCCCAGTTGGTACAACAGGTAAGTGTTTACGGAGGTATTATTGAATTGTTGACTAGAAACTCTTGTAGGCTACTTTGGTGAAGCAGACGACGCCATGGCGCCGGCAGCAGGTGATGATGCTTACCAACTATTTGTTAAGGCTGTATCTATATTGTCATCATGAGTTTGTTCTGTTAAATAGTACGTCTCAATGATTTCGAAGAGGTGTTCATATTCTACGGTGTTTATGATATACAACAGTCAACGTGAATTGTAGGAAAATGCAGTGAAATAGTGAAATGTAATGCAGCGCTTTAAAATGGTTGCGCCTTATTACACAAGTGTCTTATTTCGTCACACAAACATTGCACTTCAAGTATATATTTCACACTGGTTTAGAATAACTATTGCAATTTACAGATTTCAGGCTAATAGATTTGGCAGTTTTAATTTATAAACTGGGTGAAATAAATGTTGAAAATAGTCATGTCAACAGAATATAGACATGGAGGAGTCTAGACATGGATAAAAACAGATTTATTTTCCATCTTTTTGTAAACAAATCAGTTAGAACTAAAACAAGTCTGGCGATTGTGATGCTCGTGTGATTTATACAAATCTGAGATTGATGGATTTTCAATGTTGACCTTAAATCATGATTGATTTTGAATAGTGATTGTCAATTAAAAATTTGATTTTGATTTATTGCAACTCATATTCGACAAACGGTAGCAAGAACTTTACAGGAATTGGTGAATATTCACAAGACATATAGATTATTTGTGGATTTGGCAATTTCCACTATGTGCTTCCATAGTTTTGTATTGTTCCCCTGTGTGGTTTTCTGCTGCACGTTCACATCTTAAGCTGTTAAATAGTGTTTTTAGAATAGCAAAGTTTCTTTGTGGTGGTGAATTATTGTGATTTCTTTCATTGTCATGCTGTCTGAAAGTTGTCCATTATATATATATATATATATATATATATATATATATATATATATATATATATATATATATATATATATATATATATATATATATATATTCATTTCTGCTACAGCGTGATAGTTGCGTTCTTGTGAAACCTCGCGCAATAAAAATAACGGCTTATGGAGAAAATAGGGTTAGGTGCAGATTACTCAAAATTGAAACAACATAGTACCTGTAGTTAGCTTAACACAAAGTGCTATTGTCTTCCTTTTACGTTCACCACCGGCAATTCGATCACCAGAACGCTTCTTCGAAACATTCTTCTTACTTTGACTTTCCATATTCATGTCTTACACAACAAAATTGGAGAAAACAGCAAAAATCACAGGGAACACTTCACAAAACAATGGACAGAAACCGCTCGATTCAACTGATCACCCTAAATGGATAAATAATTATTTAAAGAGCATCATTGGCCAAAGGAAGGCTATAGGTAGAAGGATAAAGCGTGGCGAAATTTACCTCCAGGATTATTATAAGATATTGGCGAGTAGGGTTAAAACCGAGATAAGGAAAGCCAAGAGGAATAATGAGGTAAGGACCAATATGGTCAGATACCGACGAGCTCACTGATAACGACGGAGAAATGAGCAATAATTTGAATAAATATTTTTCAAGTTTTCACCACCGAAAATTTAAACATGATACTCGAGGCACCGACTCTATTCAGAGATAGTGAAGAAAACAAATTAAGCGAGATAGTAGTGATTAGTAACGATGTTAGTAAGCAAATAGACAAACTAAAGCCTAATAAGTCACCTGGTCCCGATGAAATATTTGCCAGAGTATTAAAGGAATGTAAGGAAGAGCTTAGTATGCCCTTAGCTAAGTTGTTTGTTTAACATGTCCTTAAAACAGGTGTAGTACCAGAATCCTGGAGGATAGTGAATGTAATACCGATTTTCAAGAAGGGGGATAGATCACTATCCTCTAACTATCGCCCAATCAGTCTAACATCAATAGTAGGCAAATTACTGGAAGCAATCATTTCAAACTATTCGAAATCACCTGGAGAAGTACCGATTGATCAATGATTCCCAGCATGGCTTCACAAGCGGACGTTCTTGTCTAACTAATCTATTAACATTCTTTTTATCAGTTTTCGAATCGGTGGACGAGGGGCACAATTATGATGTGGTATATCTCGACTTTAGCAAAGCCTTCGACAGAGTCCCCCACGAAAGACTAATTAGAAAGGTACAAGCTCATGGCATCAAAGGTAACATCCTTAAATGGATTAGGGCGTGGTTACAGGACAGGAAACAGCGAGTGAGCATTAACGGCACTAAGTCCCATTGGAGCAACGTCACAAGTGGAGTTCCCCAAGGCTCAGTACTTGGACCATTATTATTTATTATATACATAAACGACATAGATATCGGCATAGACAGCAACATAAGTAAATTTGCTGATGACACTAAAATAGGACGTGTTATTAAATCTGACGAGGATTCAACAAAACTACAGGAAGATCTAAACAAATTTTTCGAATGGTCTGAAAATTGGCAGATGAAATTCAACGTGGACAAATGTAAAGTACTCAGTATAGGAGATGTAAACAGGGAAACCAGATACCAGATGAACAACGATGCCATAGAGAAATCCGACTGCGAGAGAGATTTAGGAGTAATGATAAGTGGGAACCTTAAGCCAAGTAAACAGTGTGTTTTTGCTAGTAACAAGGCTAATAAAGTACTTGGGTTCATACAAAGGAGTGTTAGTTACAAGACTAGCGAGGTCATCCTAAAACTGTATCTTGCTCTTGTGAGACCACACCTGGATTACGCAGTTCAGTTCTGGTCACTGTATTACAGAATGGATATAGAATCATTGGAAAGAATTCAGAGGAGAATGACAAGACTAATCCCGGGCATTAGGAACCTTGAGCATAGAGACAGGTTAAAGCACCTTAACTTGCACTCCCTCGAGAGACGTAGAGCGAGGGGCGACCTGATAGGTGTATAAGTGGAAGTCGGCTAAACAAAGGGGACATTACAAAGGTTCTCAAACTATCCAACCAGGAGCGAACTCGTAACAATGGTTTTAAATTAGACAAATTTAGATTTAGGCGTGAAATAGGTAAACACTGGTTTGGAAACAGAGTTGTGGATGAATGGAACAAGTTACCAAATATCATCATTAACTCGAATACGCCGAATAGCTTCAAACATAGGTTGGATGCTTATATGAGCAATAGGGGTTGAGTGTAAACGGGACTGTCCAGTATGGGCCAATAGGCCCGCTGCAGTTTCCTCCATTCTTATGTTCCTATGTAAACAGCGATGATGTAAACCGTTATTAGTCCTCACTGCGGAACATGCGAAATTTACAGAGTACCTCCCAAAAAACACTTTGCAAACAAAACACACGAATCAATTGAACATGTGATGTTGAGCCTGAACTGGAAACATTGCATAACCCCGTGCCACGCTACACTTAAAACGTTGGGAATGGAATCGTGCTATAGCCAACATTCGCATGCAAAATTTTGCGTTTTACAAAGCGTTCCACCATTCATCAATCACGTTACAACCAATTCACGTTGACAAAACATGCGCTGTAGCAGCCCAGCCGGGAATTCTCGGCTAGATAGCCACTTCCGATATTTAACTGGTAAAATAATTAGTGCCTTTGTTAGCTTTCAATGAGACTGGGAATTTTATGAATTACCAGATACTGCTTCATTATATAGTATATTGGGTTACGATTCTGAAAAGGTCAACCACGGAACTTGATACTTCTTTGGGAAATGGAGAAAAATTATCGTTTTATATTTGTTGAAAATTTATATTTTTGGATTTTTACACGTCATCTGATGTCATAATTATTCCCAACAAGTGTAATTTTCACCAAAAATGAGTATTAATTTGAGCTTTTTTATTGCAGTTCTTTTATATTATGAGAATAGCATGAAGTTGCCATAGCTGGCACAAAAGTTCCTTTGAAATGTGGGTATCTAATGAAAACCTAAGTATTTTAGGGAAATTATTTTGGATCAATTTGTAGTTTCGACCAACCATGGCTCTCGAGTTGAGCAATGTGTTTTTCCGATGGTTAAGACAATTTTAAGACACTTATGATGCTTCCCTTTCAAATGACCCAAATATACCTAACCTAACCTCGTAACAGGAGGGGGTGGGGGGGGGGGGGCTCTGCCCCATAGATCCCCTGGTTTATTTGTCATTTGCAAGGGAAACAGAAGAAAAGTGTTTTAAATTTGTCAAAACCACCGGAAAAATACATTGCTCAATTCGAGAGCTGTGGTTGGTAGAAACTACAAATTGACCATGTGTATTTTGTGACATAGGTATTCTGCAAATAAAGTGGTCTGAAGAAATCATAAGTTGTCAAAATTGTCACCAGAAGCATAGATCATATCCTACAACCAAGTTAATAACTGTAAATTCATTTTGATAAAGGTGGAGGAGCTGATTAACACCAGAAATAACTAATGGAATTGAACCAAAATTTCTCTAGGGTTAATATTGGTGACTGACCTGCCAACGAGTTATTTGTTTTGTTTATTTTCATCAGTGAGTACTGATATGATAATCATTTCTTGTGTTAATGCTTCGTTTAGTAGATATTTAGGCGCCTAATGTGCACACTACTTGTCTTCTCGGCGGTAATGCGTGGGGTTTTGTTAAGGTTGGGTTGGGCGAAGTTAAGTTGGGTTGGGTTGAGGAAATATTTGCACAAACTATGGTGGTGTCCTCTATAATGCACAGTGAAAATGCGGTGTTTTTTTTAATTGTTTACTATGCTAAATCGTCGGCGGGTCAATCATCAATAATTACCTTCTGGAGATTCTATTTGCATGATACTGAACATGGAAATGAGCATATAGAACCCAGCAGAACCTGACCTAACTAAAGAAACCTGCCTAACTTTTTAGTCGAGGGGCTTCACATATTAAGCAACAAGGGACAGTAGAGGATGGGTTTGAGAATGTGAAGAGTTTCCATCACAGGATGATTCTGATTGAAGAAAGTCCAAAATCAATGTCGGTATCATCTTGCTTACTTAGTATGTACACTGAGAGTCTAGTAGTTTCTGCAGCAGGGGCTACAGCTGATAGCTGGGGTGTTTGGTTAAACCCTGAAAAGATAAGGAAGAGTATGAGAATTGATATGACGATACGGTGGTTATTTGAAATCAGCTGTTGGACTGATCTGACATTCTTGTAATGAGTATAAGTTGTTCATTGATTTATACATCAGTACGGTAAAGGTAAAAACCGGTTAAAATGTCTCGGTGCCTTGCTAACCAGTGGTGTCCAGAGCTGGATATGCAGCACATTACCAATTTGGTAACTCACCCTTAATGGTAATACACTGTACTGTACAAGATTAGTATCTCTTTATTAGCTATTACGTGTTGAAAGGTGAATGACTACACTTAGAGAATATATACAGTAACACTAAAATACCAAAAAGGCCTAGATGGCTCTATAACAATGGCAGCTGTGAAAAACAGCAGTAGGACCTGAATATATTTGACAGGAGGAGGTGGGAGTAGGACTGGTAGCAGCATTGAAAAACATGGGAATTTCATTTTTTGACAGTACATGACTTCAAGGTGTATGTTAAGTTAATCATTATGAAGTACTGTAGGTTGTATCCATTTGCTTGGCCATGGCTTAAAAGTTAATTTTAAACTTTAATTGTGAGCCCTTTTAGTATCAGTGGTGATGGAAATCTAGCGAGAAGACTAGGGGTGTTGCAGCAGTGACGAGTCTTACTTGGCAACAATGCCACCAGCAATGTTAACTGATGTAAATGAAAAGAAAGTATTCTGTAAATCTTAATTTGGATTGGGCATTTGTAAATTTAAAACAGCTTATATATTGAATGAGATTCTGCTCTTCATGTAGGAATGTAAAGAAAGAATCTAAGGGGTGCAGTAGGCCAGGCCAGGGTAAATTAGCTTACTGTACTGGTAAAGTTAGCCTCCAGCGACTGTATACTGGGTAGCTATCGTACACCATAGATGAATCATGGCTATGCATGAATTGTAACCCCTCAAAAATATTATGCGTATATTGTTTGACCCCCTACTTTTTGCATAAAAATTTGGTCATAAAAACTCGAACGTACATGGTAACCTTATGGAAAGCATGTAATGGGGGAATGGTTTGTAGCCTACAGAGTTTCTTCTTTAACCATGCAGTAAGTTTCAAAACTACATAGGCTATTTAAGTACTGGAATTAATTAACAAAATTGAAAGCAAGTTCATCTCTGTAGTTAATGATTTTTTATTTATTGCAGACCTCGGCTCAGAGCCTTGTTGCCCGGAGAGATGTCTTCAATATGCAGACAAGATACAAGTAAGATGAGAAATTTTATTAATGGACTTAAGAAGTAGATGGGATATAAAGTAAATGTTGGGGTGGTAATCGGATGACATTGACAAGATGAAGAGGTTGTCTGATTAGTTCAAGAAGCACCTGGTATGATAGACTGAAGATGGAACTTGTGCAGTGAACCTTCTTTGATAAAATTGATAATTCAGGATACTTTACCATATATGTATTATGGCAAAATGAATCAATCCTGCACCAGCATGTTCCCACTCTGCAAAGGAAAGGACATCCAGCCATAAAACTTTAAATTTGCCTGATGGCAACCAGGACACCGTGCATCAGGTAATCACGTCTAACCTGCATAAGCTTGGGAAGTGGCATTAAAACTGATCATGGTTAAGATTTTTTTTCAATAAGTTTACCTTTGGAAGTTCAACATAAAAGTGCTTCATGTTTCAAGAGGTAGGGAGGGTGATCCTGGTTCCAACAGTGCTTGGTATTTAAGGTTATGAATTTTTAGTTTAATTAGGACTCCTAGTATGAGTGGTGATTCTGTAGTATGGTTGTTGGGACTCTATGTGGGCAGGAGAGATAAATAGAACTTCATTTACAGATCAGATGGAGTAAAAGGTGCAGTGATTGGTATAGACTTGGGTACAACAAATTCCTGTGTGGCAGTTATGGAGGGCAAAATGGCTAAAGTGATAACCAATGCAGAAGGCGATCGCACCACCCCTTCAGTTGTGGCATTTTCAAAAGGTAAGTTCTTTATTCATGTATTCTATTCCTTCATTCACATGTTGCATTCAGGTAATGGAACATGTATGTATTTGTATTGTTTTGTAACTTGATTTATGGCTTGACATATTTTTATCTAAATTGGTAATTGACATGAGGATAGTTTCCAGGGTGGCTCCTTGTGGTACAATAATGTACATCAAGAATCCCTCTAGTTTTTCTTCCATGGCTGAACAGCATCCAGGTTGCTTTATCAATATACAGGTATACTGTACTGTACCACCTTTTCCCTCTTAATTCCCCTTATCACCTTATTTTCCCACTTTACCCTTCCACAAATATTGCTTTCATGTGGATATAATTTCTCTTTTTTGAGTTCAGTATTCAATGGAATTGTATGCAGGAATCTTTTGTTCAAGATTGATTCCCAATACAAGAAACTTCTGTCCAAGTACAGTACAGTAGGTATATAAATTTCCCTTGCTGCAATTTTTTTTAACATGTCTACATCACACTGAAGTAGCATCCTTACAGATGGAGAACGTCTTGTTGGTATCCAAGCCAAACGTCAAGCAGTTACCAATGCCGGAAACACATTCTATGCTACCAAACGTCTTATTGGTAGAAGATACGATGATAAAGAAATTGTTAAGGACAGGTTAGTTAAGTCAACTTTTGAAATTGTTTAAAAATTAAAATCTTTAGTTTTCTTTTGTTGTAACATTCTTAATATTCTAAAAATTGAAAAATTGTTCATTAATGAACCAAAGTTGTTCATTCAAATTTAATTATTCCCATATTATTTCTTAGGGACACTGTACCTTTCAAGATAGTTCGTGCTAGCAATGGGGATGCTTGGGTAGAGGGTGATGATGGCAAGATGTACTCTCCATCGCAAATAGGTGCTTTCATCCTTGTTAAGATGAAAGAAACGGGAGAAGCATATCTTAATACTCCAGTTAAAAATGCAGTCGTCACTGTGCCAGCATATTTTAATGACTCCCAGCGACAGGTGAGTGTCTCTTAGTGATTTGTTTCTGCTTGTAGCACTGAAACATTTCCTAATTAAATTTGGGGATCTGGAGGATATGATTCAAAGTCAATAAATGGGTTACTGAAATGGTAAAGGAAGAATGATTTATTTTCTGGCCTGGATCTATGTATTTTAAGTTCTCCAAACAATATTTTGTGGGTTTCAATGTTGTCCATCAATAACTCCATTGCAACTTTGTCTTGAAAGTCTTTATCAGCTTCATTCATACAGTGATGTCTTTGTTCCAGGCAACAAAGGATGCTGGACAGATATCTGGTTTAAATGTTTTGCGTGTAATTAATGAACCAACGGCAGCAGCTCTGGCATATGGAATGGACAAAACTGAAGATAAGGTGTAAGTATGCTGCTAGGTTTTATTAGCTAGATGAAAATCTGTATTTACTGTAATATTCATATTTTTGTGTAGTTATATACACTGAATCTTGCTTATAGAAAATGGGAAAAAAAAGTTAATCATAAACTATAGGGTTTTTAACTCAAAATTGCGGATAAATCTAATTTTTTACTCAGACACACAATCCTACATACAGAAAGTGCAAAAATGAGTAATTATCATAAAGTATTAAATTTTACATATCTATGGGCTTCCACTGTGTGGCGAGTGTGTACAGGTCAGCGGGTCTGTGGTGCAGCACCATTGCTAGGTGACGGATGCAGTTTGAACACTAACTTGTCATTTTTGCTGTTTTCATTGATGCTACTTACATGCTTTTGTTATTGATGTTTATATGCCTATAATTTTAAGTTTGTGTTAGTGTACAGTTAAAGCTACTTTTAATGGTGAATCTAGTGATTTGAACATTATTCACAGCCAGTTACAGAGGGTTTACTGTATAATTGGTATATTTAAGTCCTGGTGCTCCAAATTTCAGGAAAAATCCCCAGGCGCCAACCATGTCAAATAAATGGTTCCATACCTGTATAGTAATAGTATACTGTATACATTGTGTACTATGTGTTAACTGATTATGGTACCTATGGAAGGGTCACCTCCAGGAATGGAACCCATCCATATCCTGAGGAGTGTTTGTATGTGTAAAATACGTACTAGTAAAATATTAATGTATGGTCAATAAACGAATTGCTATATTATAAGCTTGCTTCTGAATACGTTTGTCTTAATTTTTTTCTTTCATTACAGTATAGCTGTGTATGATTTAGGAGGTGGCACCTTTGATATCTCAGTACTTGAAATCCAAAAGGGTGTTTTTGAAGTTAAGTCGACTAATGGAGATACATTCCTCGGTGGAGAGGACTTTGATAACCACTTGGTGAACTTCTTGTCATCTGAATTTAAGAAGGAAGTAAGTTAAGATATTTTTAAAATCATTTGAATATATTCCTTTGAAGCATATTCACCATTGTGAATAACGTTTTGAACATAAAGTGTAGATAAAGAATGATTATTGCACCCCATGACTGAACATATATAAATCAGAGTACTGTCCTTATACTCGAGGGTTGGCGACCAGTCCTCCATTCTAAACGTTCTTGGGCTGTTTTTACCAAACCTCCAATGTTTTATATCTCTGGGGACCCATTTTTTAATTTAATTCATCAATCCCAGTCTGTGTTCCCCTGGCCCTCCTACCTAAATATCTAATTTTCCATTTTCTGTATGTTTCAATTATTTCTCGATGTTTTTGCTTATTTTAGTATTTCATTTGTTTTCCAAGAATGTTGATGTGTCTTTCCCCACTCTGTGCTTGATACACTTAGTGGTTTTATGACATCATAGAGCAAACAAGGATTCTTCACAGAGTAGTTCTTTGTGGACTAGCTCATTTTGCGGGTTCTAACAATTTTTATTTTATCTTGTGTAAGGGCTGTCTGTGCCTGGCAGTTAGTTTGGTTGGCCGGATACTGTACATGTATAATCTAAGGAAAAAGAAACATTGTTTTGGGGTCCCTCTTGTTGGTGTGTGTGTGTGTGTGTGTGTGAACATAATTAAAAAAAAATTGGTACTGCGAAATTAGTTGCTAATGTGAAATTATATTGTTTCAGCAAGGTGTAGATGTAACTAAGGATAGCATGGCCATGCAGAGACTTAAGGAGGCAGCAGAAAAGGCAAAGATTGAATTGTCATCTTCAACACAAACCGATATTAACCTTCCATATTTGACCATGGATGCCTCAGGACCCAAACATATGATGTATAAGGTAATGAAATATTAAAAAAAATTATTCTCTCATTGTAGATAATTTCCTAGTTCAATTTAATCCCTTGCCAACAGTTGAGTTGGGGGATGTGTCAGATTACTCTCTTCATCCATTGTCTAACACATTTGTGTAGTAACGTAGATGGATGAATTTTGTTTCCAATGGAATTTGGTTCATATCATTGTCACAGACCTGGGAGGAGTTCACTTATATACTCATTTATTATATTAGACAAAATAGTAATACGTAATGTAAATAATTTATATTTGGTCAGTTTGACTAAGGACAGTCAACAAAGCCATGAGATGCTTGTTTCCAGTAGTCCATGTGCCATCAGGACTAATCAGGTCTACCCCATGTGGGGGAGGGGACCATAGATGCATAAATATGAATATCTCAATAAAATTCCATCCTCATACAGCCAAAAGCAACACTGCTGCTCAGGAATATTTTCACATTTGATATTCTTCCTGTTTTCATCAATCTTTAAGCTCCCCTTAATTTCATACTGTGCATGTAATCCCATATCAAATTGGAATAGAAATTACAAGAATACATATAAACACTGCCATATTTGTTGTGGTTAATATGTAATGACCAATATGTTTCTTTAAAGACACTTCAACTTATGGAAATGTAGTGTAGATGCTAGGTAAAGCATATTGCAAAAAAATGCATGTGGACTGAAATTCTTCATCTATACTCTGTATGGGTGTCAGTTTGTTAATGACTAAATGCGACTTTTTTTTTTTTTTTTTTTCCCAACAGCTTTCCCGGGCTAAGTTTGAGGGTATCGTCGATAAACTGGTTAAACGCACAGTTGATCCGTGTCTGAAAGCTCTGAAAGATGCAGAATGCTCCAAGTCAGACATAGGTGAAGTCATCCTTGTTGGTGGAATGTCTCGCATGCCCAAGGTAATTTATTTTATTTTTTTAACAATATGTAGGGATTATAAAAATAATATCCTTGGAGAAAAATTATATATGTAACATTTGAAAACATCTTAAAGGGTTTTATGGGTATTGGTAAAATGTTTTTCCAAAATTGTTCTAAAACCAGTTTTACTCCACAGGTTGTATCTGTAGTACAGGATATCTTTGGTCGCACCCCAAGTAAATCTGTCAATCCAGATGAAGCTGTGGCCATGGGTGCTGCTATCCAAGGTGGTGTATTGGCAGGTGATGTGACAGATGTGCTGCTGCTAGATGTAACCCCTCTCTCTTTGGGTATTGAGACCTTGGGAGGTGTAATGACTAAACTTATTAACAGGAACACAACCATTCCTACTCGTAAATCACAGGTGGGTTAAGAATGATAAAAAGTTTCATTGTAAAGGAAAATATAGATTTTATGTAAATTTGATATACCTGTAATACTAATTTTCCTCACATACCTGATAATAGAGTAGCCTTTTGTCCATATTAAGAATAAATTGGCATATTTAACTGTACACTAGTTTTTTATCCTACTTTTTAGTCTCGCAATAAAAAAATTTCAATGTCATTATTAGAAAGTAGTTTTGGATTGTGTTCCACAGGTTTCACATTTGAGGAAATTGATATAAAGGAAACATTATATTACAGGTTTTTTCAACTGCAGCTGATGGTCAAACTCAAGTGGAGATTAAGGTGCACCAGGGAGAAAGAGAAATGGCAGCAGACAATAAAGTTCTGGGTCAGTTCAGTTTGGTAGGCATTCCCCCTGCACCACGTGGAGTTCCGCAAATTGAGGTCACCTTTGATATTGACGCTAATGGTATTGTTCATGTTTCTGCACGAGACAAAGGCACTGGCAAAGAGCAACAGAGTAAGTAATTGTCCTGATTTTATTAGTGATGATTCCCATGTATTTACACTTAATGTGTACACCTTCAAGAGGTAAATTTTAGGCAAAATGGAAGAATAGATTTAAGGGTAGGTGCAGAGATTAAATCTGCGTTCATTACTTATGCACACACACACATTTGTATATACTACAGTACATCGATCTGAATGGTGTGTGCTGACATAGATATTCATGAGAACCTGATTGGACTTGGTGGACAATAGGATAAATAACAGTTTAGGCACAGAATAGTGTAGATGGTATTAATGGTGGTATGTAGGTGAATGTTGTGCAGATGTATTAAATCACCACCAACTTTTACTACTATTTTCCATGCTTACATGGATTAGCCTTGTTTACCTGGTGGCAGCTCTTCAAGCTACATGGTCTTTCAGAGCTAGTGGTAACCTAAGAAAGTCATAAATTAGATTTAATTGAGAAAGGCAATGTTGAATTTTGATGAAGCTACCTGAAGAATGTGTGTGTTAGCAGCTAAAAGATGTGTATTTTTTGTTTAATTGTACAGTCTGTGTCAAAATTTAGGGAAAAACTTAAAATTTTTGGAAAGATATGACATGAAAGTTAGTGTCAATGCCAAGACTACCATTTGGCATTGGTCTCTTGTTAATGAAACAAAGTAAGAGATTATGCCAATTGGTAGTTTTAGAAGCTTAATTAATTCTTTCAAATTGCAATATTCCTTCTGTGCAATGTCTCATCATGATTCTAACTTCCATTGTTTACTGTTCATTGGTGTCTAACATTGCTCACTTTTTGTTGGTTGGATGAGCATCATATATAAACGTAACTGAGATTCAGAGGAGTTGCCTTCAACCAGTGTGAGCCTTGTGTTTAGAAAGGTTAATGGCTTCATTGAGGTAAAGCACTTGCTGATTGAACAGTTATTGATTTTGTTTAATTTTTATGGGGAAGGGAATAGTTGCAATTGTCCTTTATCCACCATTAAAAAAATTCTTTTGACAGTTGTCATCCAGTCATCAGGAGGCCTAAGCAAAGAAGAAATTGAGAATATGGTCAAGAAAGCTGAACAATATGCAGAAGAAGATAGAAAGCGGAAAGAAGTGGTTGAGGCAGTAAACCAAGGAGAGAGCATTATTCATGATACAGAGAGCAAGATGGAAGAATTCAAAGATCAGCTACCAGCAGAAGAGGTTAGTGTCTGGAAGTACTCAGGGCATGCTTACCATATTATAAGGTTATAATATGTTCCACAGTCTTATAAAGGTAAAATGTCTTTGATTTGTATCCTATTTGAATATAAAAAATCATTAATTTTGAAATAAAATCTACCGTAAGTAAAAAAATTAAGTCCTGGGTAATTTCTAGGCATGGCTACAGGTATACAGGTAGCCAAGGACATTGTTATGGTTTAACTATATGTATTAGTTTTCAGTGGGTCAGAGCTAATGGAAGTGACATTCACTCCTGATTGTTTTATTTCTGAGGGCATCACTTGGTGTTTGTGAAAAGTTGTATTGTTCTGTAAATCACGATTCTTTCTAAAAATAGAAAAAGTCAAGAGCTTCCAAGGGCTAAACTCCTTAGTTTGATAGAATAGTGCAATGAAATAAGGTGACAGTCTGGATTAACAGATTAAAATTTGTTAGTTGTATAGAATAGGGCAGTTTGAAGGTGTGATATAAATTGATCTTAACATTTAATATTAATAGTTTTGGTGAACTGAATAAAAAAATCCTGGATGGAGTCTGTTTTAGTGATTGGAATTATACACATTTATAATCAAGAAATAGCTGTTAAACATTACAAATATTTTTGTATTCTAGAGCTCCAAGTTGAAAGACCAGATAAGCAAAGTGAAAGATCTTCTTGCTAACAAGGATACTGCAGACCCAGAGGAGATTAAGAAGCAAGTCAGTGAACTTCAACAGGCATCTCTAAAGTTGTTTGAAATGGCATACAAGAAGGTAAGTGATTATTTTGTTAATTTGTAAGTAACAATTATGTAAGATTGATTTATGTATTAAAATATATTATTTTACTGGTTGGGATATTTAACCTAAACTATGGAATTAATAGTTCCAACCTACGAACAGGGTCCAGAAACGTAACCCGTTCGTAACTCGGTAACTGCCTCTATTGATTAGAGAAGTGCTGTATTTGACGGACAGCAAGTTAAGAGTACAGGGGCATTACATGTAACCTTTAATTTCAGATGGCATCGGAAAGGGAAAGTGGTCCATCAAGTGATGATAAGGGCAAGAAAGAAGGAGAGGGTCAGCAGTGAGGTGCTTTAGTTAATTTAAAGTGTATAGGAGTGATGCATTGTGACTGATGTATGGATTCTCAGTGAGGGGCCTGCCAGGGGTTCATTCAACATTTGTTATGATGAGTTAGGTTGTTGATGAACACCACCAAGCCCATCACTGACATCAGTCATGCCAACATGCATCTGATAGACCAGTGTTCTCATAGAACTTATGTAACAATGGCCATGTGTGAATGTATAAATGTCTTGGTAGCATTAGTAGTGGGAGTACTCCTAATGAATGTTTCCAAACATTCAACTGTATATCAATATTCCAACATAGACGTCTATGTGTACTAAGTTAAGGTTACGTTATAATTTTGTATAAATTTGGAGGACTACATAATGTACATAATGTTATAAATAAAATATTTTTTTTTGTTATGCATCTATAGTTATATCCTAGTCAGTTTTAGTGATTTTTATTACCAATTTGAACCAGTAAGAATACAGGACCTAACAGACATGGGGTGGGAACTATAAACAGTTGTTTGATAAGGGCATGTTCATACTTGTGAACATTGACAATTACTGTATAAGCTAAATTTCACTTTGTACTATTTGTTACCTGGTAGTTTAATTCCACAGTTGATAATTTGGCTTTTAGGACTAACAGCAAGACCAGGTTTGATACTTGAGGGTTAAAGCCGTCCAAGTTAAGTTTTGTGTTTATTGATTTGCCTTTGAATGATGTCACTTCCAGATAAAAATTTACAAGTTTTCACTGCCCCTGTACTAATCACAGGTAGTTGGACTAAGCTTGGTAATTAAAATTCAAAAGTTGCATATGTGATATATATAATGGCATAGCTTTCCATGAAATAAACTGAAACTTGGCAACTGTTTTATGGAGATATTATAATATTGGTCATGAAATAACTTCTTTTTTCAACTTGTACTGATTTTGGAACTTGTCAAAGGTGTAGCTCAGAAATTAACTTAAAATTTATTCTGGACTCCAAAACAAATGTTAAGAAAAATGAAGCTTATGTACTATGAGGGGATTATAGTGATAACTGAATTCCCAGTACATAGCGTACAATTATACCTAGTCAATCCAGTTTTAATATAGTGTATATGTAAGATGAAATGCATGAAAAACTTCAACATACTATGATAATATATTGAACTAAATGGGTTTAGATTGAACACATTGTGTAAATGATTCCTTGATATAAACATAACAATGAATGATTATATTTTGTGTAGAGTATTTAGTTTCCTCATTAGAGATTTACTGGATGTTACCACTATATTGTTGAACCATCTGGATTATCTTGAAGAGTGTTGTGATGAATTCTTGGGATAATTTTCATCCCAGAGTGCAAGAATTTTTAATATAGCAGGTGAGTGCAGTTGCTTGTATCTGTTAAGCTGGTGCATCCATGCCGATACACCGTTTTAAGTCTCCTAATATTCAGAGTTTTTGTCATATTCCTTTTGAAAGAAATCAATTTGTATAATATATACTGGGTAATTAGTAATGTACTTCATCTTTCAGTCCCAGTTGTTGGTGTCAATAATACTCTACAAAACAATGGAAGCATCATAACAGGCACATCTTCAGCTAAATCAGTGGTCCAGGCCAGCTTTTGCTGAATACTGTATACGACAGATCATGTAAGGAAAGTCTGTTAATTTAAATCAAAGTTTGATCCAAGTTATACATTGTTTAAATGTAGGATTTAAGAACCCAATATACTGATGAAATAAATAATTCCGATCATTATGATGCAGAACTCTCTCCCTGATTATATCCTGCTAATATGCAATAGTGTTGCTTTTGTATTCAATGCTTATTGATAAATGACTTTACTGTCCACAGACTAAAATGAAAACACATGACATGTAGTAGTTACTTCATCAGAGATACATTATTAAGGTAAGGATTAGTTTCTTGTGAGGTAGATAGTTTATAAGGCTCGTTTACCTTTCATTATAATGATGCTTTTCAATCCAACTCTGAACCTCACATGTAGTGAGGTTTTCCTGTGGAAATTAATTACTGAAATACGATATGGTTGTTATTGAATATATAAATATAGTATATAATATATATGGTGATGTAATGTAACTGTGTCTGATCCAGCCTTTGGTGTTGATACAAACCCATTGGAGCAGTTGACGAATGAAAATGGTATCTCTCCAAGTACTGTACTGTATTGTGTTCCACACCAGCTGCATGTGATGGGAGTATGGCGCTGTGTATCCATTTCACTGATCAGGTAAGATTATATTATTGTATATCTTAAATATTCTATCCCAAAGTTATGAGAACTAAGAGATGCGACTGCAGTTGGCATCAAAGATTTGGTTGTGAATGTCTGCTACATCCAGCTAAAGCTATTTAAAAGGTTTCATGAATGATTAAAAACAAATTTGTAGATATACAGTACACTTATTTAATTGGTTAAAAATAACAATGATGATTTTCAATCCAACTCTCAATCCCACAGGACGTGGGGTTTTTCCTGTGGAAATAAATTACTGACATTTATAGAAGTTGCCATTATTATATTTGGGTATAATGTATAGTGATGCAATTTGAATTCTTGTCTGACTCAGCCATTGGTAACGAGTAATCAAAGGAAAGCTGCCATTCAACAAAAGGGGACATTGTATCACACTCTGTATTGGGACTGTATCACAATTCCACAGATCAAGTAAGGATAATTATTTTTTGTTTGAATAATTGGTTTGTAATTTGTACTTCACTCTTGGCCTTTAAAAATCTAATTAACTACATATTGAAGACCGTTGAGATCGTAGATAACTCGGTGGTATTTATTTTATATAAACCTTTTCATATTCATAGGGTATTTATAAGTGATTCTTTTCTCCACTCAGACTAAATAAAATCTTGGTTAACATGTAGCAAGTTGGTTATCAGTAATGGTGTTTGTTGACGGTCAAATGATCTAAATCGGGTTCCCAAATTACTTGGGGTAATTCGTCATTTTTCAGGTGAACCTTTGGTCATTAAATAGTAAATTTTATTTGCAGTCACACACAGCATGGCAGTGAAGACAGTAACCTTGACAATCTATTATGAAAAATAAAATTTAAAGTGTGGGAGTAATAAATATGGTTAGGTCTGTTTTGGGGTAATGCCTAAAACTTAGGAACCCCTGATATAAATGAAGAATATCCTGCAAAAGTTGTGTTCATAAATAATTTGAAATATTTGAAGGAAAACTGAATTTAGGTCTCCAACCTTTTTATGTAAGGGGGCCCATATTGAATAATAAAAAGTGTGATGAGGGATTCACTTCAAAATAAGAAAGTGAAGAAATTGGTGACTTATTTATTGTATTCAATTTTTTTTAATAAAATTTTTAAGCAAAAAGTAGGGGGGTCAAACTTTATACACAATATTTTTGAGGGGTTAATAGGCATACATTTCACTGGATCTTCTACGGTGAGTGATAGCTACTCGGTACAGGCGCGTGGTAGACTAACCTTAACAGTAAGCTCCGTTATCCTGGGCTTGCCTATAGTACCTCTAGATTCTTTGATGGGGGCGAAAATGTAATAATTATTCATAGTAAATAAAATTTATAATAAAAAGTAAAATAAAATAATAATAACAATAATAATAAAGAACTTTAAAGAAATACAAAAATAAAAATAAAAATGAGAAATGCTATACTGTATTCATGTTGTGTTGTCCAGTAAGATAAACAATTAGGACCTGCAATTGTGTGTAAATGAGGCAGAAAGACAGATCAGCTACCTGGGACTTGGTCACAATTTTTGTGATGCTACATAGCAGCAGGGTCTACCATTAGACAACACATTATGCTTCCAATATCTTCCCAGGCAGTACAGTAGTACCTCCCTGTTTGGTAGCTGCCTACTACCTGCATTGTTGCCAAATTACACTCGTCACTGTAGCCATATCCCTAAAGCCCACTCATTTCCATGCCGAGTTGTGAGCAATGCTGTTTTTTATTTATTTAAATTTTTTTTGGCTTGTAATTTTGGGTAGACTCTTTTTACATGCACATAATCTTACATATCTCTGTGTGTTCATTGCTTTGATGCTTTTTTAAGTATGATGTTCATCTTATTCATGCTGAATTGGATTATATTAAGGTTCTTAAAAAATAATTTGGTTTTCTTCCATCAGGTCCAGCCTTTGGTGTTTGATAAAAAATGTTGGAAGGAACATTGGTCATGAAGATGTTTACCTTGTCATTCAATATGGTGTTCCAGGCCAGTCTCTGCTGTTGTAGGAGTGTCATAGTGCATCACTAACCAGAAGATCAACCATGTAATATTTATAGGTTTTTATTTATTTACATGAAATATTTGGTTTAGGTTATACTGTATGTTATAATGTTGATGGATTTGTAATTTAACTTTATGATGAAAGAAAAACTTCCGATGATTGTGATGCAGAACTCTCTCCCTGATAATATTCATTTAATAGTTTCTATTTTGTGTGTTTTTATTAATAACTAAACGTGATCCTATCCTTTGTTCACAGAGTAAAGATAAAAGAACGTGGCATCTAGCAGCTGGTTAATATCAGATATATTAAGGTAAGACTTTGGTTATAAACAACCACAATAATGATCTGTAAGGTAGATGGTTGTAATCAAAGAATTACAACACATAGTGACAAGAAAATAAGATATAGATTTAAAGAGTATTTGATATAAGAGAATATTCTAATTTGTTGTAATATGATTATTTAGATCCAACTCTCAAGCTCACCAAGTAGTGAGGACTCCGTGTGGATGATATATATTTACTGATGGTAAGGAATGTTAAATTTATTGGCATGAGATTTATATTTTATTAATGACTCCTTGTCTCGAACAGCTGTTGGTTGCACAATATAAAATACTCGGGACCAACTACACTATATTGAGGAGGCGGCATCATCGTTCATCACAGGTACAGTACAAGTATTAATGTTGGGTGTTATGGTCAGAATATTATTAATATTTCTTACTACGAATCCACTTACTTTAATTCTGTATTGAGGTGCAATAGACATTGTGATTTTAGGGTGATTTTTCTTTGCATTGTTCTTGTCCCAGAGAGTTCTGGTAATATAGGATGACTTACTAGTGGCCCATCAGTGTTTGGTCCAAGAAGCTTACCACTAGCCTTTGGGAATGACTACAGAATGAATAATATTGGGATATTAGGGTTGGTCTTATAAATCTGTTAAGCTTCTCTTGATTTTCCTAAATTATTGTCACCTATATCAAAACTTGATAAAGGTGGAAGTTTTAATTGGTTTAAGGCCTTCTTTTTAACTTGTTCATCTTATTCATGAAGAAATAGAATACGTTTAGGTTCTTAAAAAATATTCTTTCTTCATCAGGTCCAGCCTTTGGTGTCTGATGAAAAATGTTGGAAGGAACATTGGTCATGAAGATGTTTACCTTGTCATTCAATATGGTGTTCCAGGCCAGTCTCTGCTGTTGTAGGAGTGTCATAGTGCATCACTAACCAGAAGATCAACTATGTAATATTTATAGGATTTTATTTATTTACATGAAATATTTGGTTTAGGTTATACTGTATGTTATAATGTTGATGGATTTGTAATTTAACTTTATGATGAAAGAAAAACTTCCGATGATTGTGATGCAGAACTCTCTCCCTGATAATATTCATTTAATAGTTTCTATTTTGTGTGTTTTTATTAATAACTAAACGTGATCCTATCCTTTGTTCACAGAGTAAAGATAAAAGAACGTGGCATCTAGCAGCTGGTTAATATCAGATATATTAAGGTAAGACTTTGGTTATAAACAACCACAATAATGATCTGTAAGGTAGATGGTTGTAATCAAAGAATTACAACACATAGTGACAAGAAAATAAGATATAGATTTAAAGAGTATTTGATATAAGAGAATATTCTAATTTGTTGTAATATGATTATTTAGATCCAACTCTCAAGCTCACAAGTAGTGAGGACTCCGTGTGGATGATATATATTTACTGATGGTAAGGAATGTTAAATTTATTGGCATGAGATTTATATTTTATTAATGACTCCTTGTCTCGAACAGCTGTTGGTTGCACAATATAAAATACTCGGGACCAACTACACTATATTGAGGAGGCGGCATCATCGTTCATCACAGGTACAGTACAAGTATTAATGTTGGGTTTTATGGTCAGAATATTATTAATATTTCTTACTACGAATCCACTTACTTTAATTCTGTATTGAGGTGCAATAGACATTGTGATTTTAGGGTGATTTTTCTTTGCATTGTTCTTATCCCAGAGAGTTCTGGTAATATAGGATGACTTACTAGTGGCCCATCAGTGTTTGGTCCAAGAAGCTTACCACTAGCCTTTGGGAATGACTACAGAATGAATAATATTGGGATATTAGGGTTGGTCTTATAAATCTGTTAAGCTTCTCTTGATTTTCCTAAATTATTGTCACCTATATCAAAACTTGATAAAGGTGGAAGTCTTAATTGGTTTGAGGCCTTCTTTTTAACTTGTTCATCTTATTCATGAAGAAATAGAATACATTTAGGTTCTTAAAAAATATTCTTTCTTCATCAGGTCCAGCCTTTGGTGTCTGATGAAAAATGTTGGAAGGAACATTGGTCATGAAGATGTTTACCTTGTCATTCAATATGGTGTTCCAGGCCAGTCTCTGCTGTTGTAGGAGTGTCATAGTGCATCACTAACCAGAAGATCAACCATGTAATATTTATAGGTTTTAATTTATTTACATGAAATATTTGGTTTAGGTTATACTGTATGTAATAATGTTGATGGATTTATAAATTAACTTTATGATGAAAGAAAAACTTCCGATGATTGTGATGCAGAACTCTCTCCTTGATAATGTTCATTTAATAGTTTCTATTATGTGTGTTTTTATTATTAACTAAATGTGATACTTTCCTTTGTTCACAGAGCAAAAATAAAAGGTTGACATCTTGCAGCTGGTTTGAGATATATGAAGGTAAGACTTAGGTTGTAAACAAAGGGTTGGTTTTTAAGTGTGCGTTATAACTGTCCAAAAGTAGGGAGGTCGAGTAGATACAGCACTTGCCTTCTGCTCTGGGGGTTGGTGGTTTGATTTTTTGGGGCTCCCAGTTCACCCAGCTGTAAATGAGTAACTACCTAAGTTTATAACTTATGTAAGTGATTGTGTTTGAGTGCATGGCCATGCTACCTCCTTGTGTACCGAAGGCTTGGTATACACTCCCTATGGGACCCGCATTCACTTTCATAACTGTTAGTGAATATAAAGCGCATTCATGATGTTTTACACTTGAAAACTGAAACTGTCATGTAGACAGCTATTAATACTGATGATATATTTGTTAGGCATGAAATTTGTATTATAATATTCCATATTGAAGTCATCACTTTTTCAAGGATTGGAATGAAGTCAGTCTGAAGGCTGCAAGAATACAGAAGAGGAGGGGGGGGGTCTTCTATGTTTCATCTACAGTACTTCTATATTACAATTGATTAATGGAAGGTTAGTGTTTGTTTTGGTATTGTTGATGAAATACATGGTACAGTATATGATTGTGGTCATATTTTTGTTACTAAGGATTGTAATAAATAAGAAAATTTACTATGATGTCATAATTTTTCGTCACCTGAATGATAGTGTTGATGTAGTTTTCTGAGTGGCAGCCTTGAATTGCTAAACTGAATATTTAGCATTTGTAAGATTAAAGCTTTCTTCTTTTTCCAGATGAAAAATATGGTTACATGAGAACATATTAGTCCTGTTACTGTATATCTTCCACAAGGCAACTAGTTGTCTGTAGTATTTAGTTTTACAACACCAGGACAAGGCACAGCCCGGTCATGGTACTCGAACACATACTGTCAACTCTTGTGTGACTGCAGCATTAAGGTGTTAAAATTTAAACCTTTCCCCCTTAAGGTAAGCCATTAAGGAATACAAATTTTTCAGGTTTTTTACACATGAATTTGTTACTTGAGATTGCAATTGATGACAGCATTCATCTTAAATTTTTACTTTAAATGCCTTATCTTGTTTAACAAGAACAAGTAAATTGACAGGATGACAATAATACTGGTCATAAGTAATGGATAAATTTCATACTACTATTCATTTTTCATTCCAGATGTTACAGGTGACATAAGTTTCATCTAATCAAATCTTAAAAGAAACGGCTTTGGCTAAAGATGCTGCCTGTATCTTGTAACTCAAGAATTCAGCCCATGTTTTAATGTCAGAGGAATAGAAGATTAATGGCAAGTCCAACTAAGATTACATTGACCACATGTGAATAGTGAATCATAATTGCATGTTTGTTAATACTGGAGTAGATGTGCACAGCACTCATGATGTTTGACACTTGAAAACTGATGATGTATGTAGACATTTAGTTACTGATTATAATTCAATTTAGTACAAAAACTGTAAAAAAAAGTTCCATATTTAATAAGCATTTATTTGGCAGTGGATGGAATTTCAATCCTGAGGCCTAGAACAAGGAGATGTTCATGAGTTGGCTCCAGGCATTTGAAATAACATAAGGTTAGTATTTTAGTTTCTTATAAATGTAAATAAGTGGGAAGGTCGAGTGGATACAGCACTTGCCACCTTGTCGGGGTCTGTGGTTTGATTCTCGGGTACTCACAGTTGTAAATGTGTACCAAAGTGAATGCAGTACTGGCCATACTGCCTCCTTGTGTATCAAAGACTTTTAGTATAGTGTGTGCTATATTCACATTTGTCTCTAATGGGCAGCCATTCCTATGGGACCCGCATTCACTTTCATAACTGTTAGTGAATATAAATCGCATTCATGATGTTTTACACTTGAAAACTGAAACTGGCATGTAGACAGCTATTAATACTGATTATATATTTGTTAGGCATGAAATTTGTATTACAATATTCCATATTGAAGTCATCATTTTTTCAAGGATTGGAATGAAGTCAGTCTGAAGGCAGCAAGAATAGACGAGAGGAGGGATCTTATATATTTCATCTACAGTACTTCTATGTTAAAAGAGATAAATGGAAGGTTAGTGTTTGTCTCAGTATTGTTGATGAATTACATGGTATATTATTTCGTGGTCATATTTTTGTAACTTGTAGCTAAGGATTGTAATAAATAAGAAATTTTACCATGTCTCTAATTTTTCGTCACCTGAATGATAGAGTTGATGTATTCTGAGTGGCAGCCTTGAATTGCTAAACTGAATATTTAGCATTTGTAAGATTAAAGCTTTCTTCTTTTTCCAGATGAAAAATATGGTTACATGAGAACATATTAGTCCTGTTACTGTATATCTTCCACAAGGCAACTAGTTGTCTGTAGTATTTAGTTTTACAACACCAGGACAAGGCACAGCCCGGTCATGGTACTCGAACACATACTGTCAACTCTTGTGTGACTGCAGCATTAAGGTGTTAAAATTTAAACCTTTCCCCCTTAAGGTAAGCCATTAAGGAATTCAAATTTTTCAGGTTTTTTACACATGAATTTGTTACTTGAGATTGCAATTGATGACAGTATTCATCTTAAATTTTTACTTTAAATGCCTTATCTTGTTTAACAAGAACAAGTAAATTGACAGGATGACAATAATACTGGTCATAAGTAATGGATAAATTTCATACTACTATTCATTTTTCATTCCAGATGTTACAGGTGACATAAGTTTCATCTAATCAAATCTTAAAAGAAACGGCTTTGGCTAAAGATGCTGCCTGTATCTTGTAACTCAAGAATTCAGCCCATGTTTTAATGTCAGAGGAATAGAAGATTAATGGCAAGTCCAACTAAGATTACATTGACCACATGTGAATAGTGAATCATAATTGCATGTTTGATAATACTGGAGTAGATGAGCACAGCACTCATGATGTTTGACACTAGAATACTGATGATGTATGTAGACATTTAGTTACTGATTATAATTCAGTTTAGCACAAAAACTGTAAAAAAGCTCCATATTTAATAAGCATTTATTTGGCAGAGATTGGAATTTCAATTCTGTGGCCTAGAACAAGGCGATGTTCATGAGTTGGCTCCAGACATTGAAATAAAATAAGGTTAGTTTTTTTAGTTTGTCCTGTAACTGTAAATAAGTGGGAAGGTCGAGTGGGATACATCACTTGCCACCTTGTCGGGGTCGGTGGTTTGATTCTTGGGTACTCCCAGTTGTGAATGCAGTTGAGTGCAGTACTGGCCATACTACCTCCTTGTGTACCAAAGGCTTGGTATACACTCCCTATGTGACCCACCTTCACTTTCATAACTGTTAGTGAATATAAACAGCATTCATGATGTTTGACACTTGAAAACTGAAACTGGCATGTAGACAGCTATTAATACTGATTATATATTTGTAAGGCATGAAATTTGTATTAAAATTTTTCATATTGAAGTCGTCATTTTTTCAAGGATTGGAATGTAGTCAGTCTGAAGGCTGCAAGAATACAGAAGAGGAGGGGGAAGGGTCTTCTATGTTTCATCTACAGTACTTCTATATGATAATTGATTAATGGAAGGTTAGTGTTTGTCTCAGTATTGTTAAATGAAATACATGGTATATGATTTTGGTCATATTTTTGTAACTTGTAGCTAAGGATTGTAATAAAAAAGAAGTTTTACCATGATGTCATAATTTTTCGTCACCTGAATGATAGTGTTGATGTAGTTTTCTGAGTGGCAGCCTTGAATTGCTAAACTGAATATTTAGCATTTGTAAAATTAAAGATTTCTTCTTATTCCAGATGAAAAATATGGCTACATGAGAATATATTAGTCCTGTTTCTGTATATCTTCCACAAGGCAACTAGTTGTCTAGTTCATAAGTTTTACAACACCAGGACAAGGCACAGCCCGGTCATGATACTCACACAGATACTGTCAACTCTTGTGTGACTGCAGCACTAAGGTGTCAAAATTTAGACGTTTCCTCATTAAGGTAAGCCTTCAAGGAATACAAATTTTTCAGGTTTTGATTACATTTGAATTTTTCGCTTGAGATTTGAACTGAAGACAGCAGTCATCTTTAATTATTACTCGATAAATGCTTCATCTTTTGTTTGCCAAGAAGAAATAGACAGGATGACACTAATATTAGCCATAAATAATGGATAAATATCATACTAAATATACATTTTTCTTTCCAGATGTAACAGGTGACAAACTTTGATCCAATCAAATCTTAAAAGAAACGGCTTTTGCTAAAGATGCTGCCTGTATCTTGTAACTCTAAGAATTCAGCCCATGTTTTAATGTCAGAGGAATAGAAGATTAATGGCAAGTCCAACTAAGATTACATTGACCACATGTGAATAGTGAATCATAATTGCATGTTTAATACTGGAGTAGATGTGCACAGCACTCATGATGTTTGACACTTGAAAACTGATTATGTATGTAGACATTTAGTTACTGATTATAATTCAATTTAGTACAAAAACTGTAAAAAAAAGTTCCATATTTAATAAGCATTTATTTGGCAGTGGATGGAAATTCAATCCTGAGGCCTAGAACAAGATGATGTTCATCAGTTGGCTCCAGGCATTTGAAATAACATAAGGTTAGTATTTTAGTTTGTCTTATAAATGTAAATAAGTGGGAAGGTCGAGTGGATACAGCACTTGCCACCTTGTCGGGGTCTGTGGTTTGATTCTCGGGTACTCACAGTTGTAAATGTGTACCAAAGTGAATGCAGTACTGGCCATACTGCCTCCTTGTGTATCAAAGACTTTTAGTATAGTGTGTGCTATATTCACATTTGTCTCTAATGGGCAGCCATTCCTATGGGACCCGCATTCACTTTCATAACTGTTAGTGAATATAAATCGCATTCATGATGTTTTACACTTGAAAACTGAAACTGGCATGTAGACAGCTATTAATACTGATTATATATTTGTAAGGCATGAAATTTGTATTACAATATTCCATATTGAAGTCATCATTTTTTCAAGGATTGGAATGAAGTCAGTCTGAAGGCAGCAAGAATAGACGAGAGGAGGGATCTTATATATTTCATCTACAGTACTTCTATGTTAAAAGTGATAAATGGAAGGTTAGTGTTTGTCTCAGTATTGTTGATGAAATACATGGTATATTATTTCGTGGTCATATTTTTGTAACTTGTAGCTAAGGTTTGTAATAAATAAGAAATTTTACCATGTCATAATTTTTCGTCACCTGAATGATAGAGTTGATGTATTCTGAGTGGCAGCCTTGAATTGCTAAACTGAATATTTAGCATTCGTAAAATTAAAGGTTTCTTCTTTTTCCAGATGAAAAATATGGTTACACGAGAATATATTAGTCCTGTTACTGTATGTCTTCCACAAGGCAACTAGTTGTCTGTAGTTTTTCGAGTTTTACAACACCAGCACAGCCCAGTTATGACACTTGCACCGATACTGTCGACCCTCTGTGACTGCAATAAGTCTCAAAATTTAGATCTTTCCCTTAAGGTAAGCTTTTAAGGAATTCAAATTGTTCAGATTTTTTATGGAGTTGAATTTTAGGTCACTTGAGATTACAATTGAAGACTGCATTCACCATTAAGTACTGCTTGTTAAATGCACCATCTTTTGTTTGACAAGACTAAGTAAATGGACAGGATGATGAAAATATTGGTTCTAAGTAGTGGATAAATTTATTTTTTAATGCCTTTACATTTTTACTTTCAGATGTTACAGGTGACATAAGTTTTGATCTAATCAAATCTTAAAGAAAAGGCTTTGAGAAAAAATGATGCCTAGATCTTGTAAACTAAGGAAAAGAAGATTAATGGTAAGTCCAACCAAGATTACATTGACCACATGCAAATACTGATTTAACCGGGGGGGGGGGTTTGCCAGGATCCAATTTTGTTTAAGTGGGGAAGCTATCCTAACAAGAAAGAGGCGGTAATTTAGGAAATTCGTATACTGTAAATGAATATTGTATGTCGAGTGGTACGTGTATTAGATGTAAACAAAATTACATATTAATATCGGAACAGTTGTAGTTGAACTCAAGACTTGTAATGCTCGCTGTATGTTGAATTAATTGAAAGTAATACAAATTTGTTTTATATACATACATTTACTTGCTTAAAGTTAGATGTAATTGCAGATTACATGTATATTAATTTTACTCCAAATTTTGAATGTGTACAGGTGCTGCCCATTATATAATAGGGTTAGGATATTCAAAAGCTATTAATCATATGTCACATTAATAACATAAGGGGAAATTGAATATTCCTGATGAGTTATCATTGCAGTTATTTTTTAATTTGTAATTTTGGGTCGATATTTTTTTATTAAATTCACACAATCTTTCATACAAAATGTGCCAAAATAATAATAATTTATCAGGTCAGACAAAATCAAAATTTCTGTGTGAGGAGGGATATGTTACTGTATGGTTACTTTTCAAATGCTATTTTTTTTCCTCACCCTCTCTCCTCTCCCCCCTCCTCAAATGAGCAAGATGGGGAAGAGTTGTTTTGTGAGATTTGCACAACCCTGACATAGACCAACTTTCCTGGAACTTGTTTCTGATTTCCCATCACTGGGAACTCGGAATGACTTGGAAATTTTCTCATTTGTAATTAATGCCTTTTGCAACGATTTTCTTACTCCAAAGCATACGAATTCCAGTTTGTAGTCCTAAACTGTATCATTCCTCTTAAAACTTTACCCTTGTTAATAAGAGACCACTTTTATCTTTAACATCATTTTGAAGGAGATGGAAGAAAATTAAAAAGGTGTACAGGCTGGAAATTTGTTAATAATAGCAAACCTCAATACATTGAATTTATGAAAGTGAAATTGGTCTTGCATTTCTTATTTATCTAGCATCTGTTCTGTAATAACTGACACAAAGGCACTTGTACAGTATTGTCAAAAGCATTTAAGTTAACCTGTTCTACAAGCTCTCCTTATTTCATAAATTTGTTCATTTTACTAAACAAAAAAGCAAATATGATGCAAGAGTAATCACTTCAGATGTATGAATGTTACATATTTGCACTATAATGTAAGCATATTTAACCGAAGCTACAATATAATATCTTACTAAACCAATAAAGTTACAAGGTCAAAACCTTTAATGCTGAATAGTCCTGAGTAATTTAACCCTTGTGTATGGGTTGCCTCTGAGCTGAATAACATAATCTGGCATAGCTAAATAAAATATTAAAGAGGCATTGCCCATAGTAAAGAGGTCAACAATACCATACCAAATTTGTGATTTTTCTCTTAAGCTTCGTTAGTTTTTATCATGGTGAAATTTACTACAGGACTGAGGAATGTAATATTGCAATACAAAATCACATGCAAAAATAATTGTGCTAATGTTATATCACCATTTGGAATTTTAATTATTCTTCTTTGTCAGTTTTGTCCAACTTCTGTTTTATTTCATATAAACGTTTGTACTCCTTATTGACTGCTCTGAGCTTTAATTGTGTTGTGGCACATTGTGCAATTAAATTAATGGCAGCCTTGAAATCTTGTTGAGCATGCTTTAAAGTCTGGGGCGGTAGGGCTGAAAACCAACGAATGGGGTCACGGTTTATGATTTTAGGTTTTCCCTTTTTAACACTTTGTTCTTCAAAATTTTCATCACTTATCTCTTCAGTTTTTTGTTCTTCAGCACTTGTCACTCTCTTCCTTAGTCCTTGAATTTTTTTATCGGAGTCATCTGAAATAATTATTCCTTTCTCACTGTCTACTGTAATTACAGGATCCACGAACTTGGTATCAACACTATGATACATGATATCCCCATCATACTTCTCCAAGACTACTGGGGAGCTAACAACAGTAGCTAGAGACTCCACTTCACTCTCATCTGTTGGTAACTGCAGCAAGCAGACAGCATTGGTGCCAAGAGTGTAGCGTGTCTTGCTCAAAAGGAAAAATCCACTCCTCATACTTTCTTCCAGGCTCATGTTACTCTAAAATTGTAAAAGAATTTAAAATTATGGATCTAAGAAATTAAACTGCAATAAAAACTGAAATACATTGTAGTACATTATATATACCATAATGCAGAGTCTCCTTCAAGATTCTTCAAACATTGCTGGAGACAGCTGGCAACTCCAGGCCATTTGTTTAGTATAATATAATAAGAAACAAAGCCCAACAAGTAAATTAAGCAATGGGGAACTAAGTAACCAATCATTTCATTTATTCATAATTTTTAAGATGTACTATAGTAAACAAACCGCCTTGAGTTGCCAGCTGTCTCCAGCAGTGTTTGAAGAATCATGAACGAGACTGTACCTTCATTCTTAACTTTTGTAACATCTGTGTTGTACTTGGATATTTCTGGCCTAGCTATTAAACAGTACCACAAAATGTATTAATTACAGTAGGAATAATTAATGACGGCAAAAGAACAAGTAGCTTATGCAATGTTTGCTAACTTCCATCCATCCAACATTACAGTAGAGGGTGATGGCCAGGTGGAGAGGGTAGAAAAGTGAAATTATAAGTCATCGTGTATGACAGCAGAAGTTATTGTACTATAGTACTTTAATAAAATAAGGGTACATAAAGTACATGGATAATAGCTATTCTCACTATACAATATGTATATGTGAAATAAGAGGCAATTCTATTTCTCATGCTATTGAAATCAAGTCGGGTACTTTATACAAACGGCTTAAAAGACCAGCATGGTCCTATACATCCTGGCTACAAAATGTTCTGTAATTTTAACACGACTTTCAGGTTCAGACCACTGGCCTGATTTAAGTAATCCAATTATTCAAGCCACACTTAATGTGTTACTAAAGGGAGCCACATTACCAGGAAATAATGCAACTATGAACAATTATGTAATGGCAAAATAAGGATCAGGTTCAGTGACCATGCTGTAATTTATAGATCATACTGTTTGCAACATACAGTAAAGTAGTGATATCTCCATTAGCCAGAACAATTGGTGCAGAGCACTCCCGGGAATGAGAGATTACCGGGTAACAAGATGACTCGAAGCTGGAAAATAGTCCCTCTATCCAAGTAATGGAAAATAATCTTGGAAGTTCCAGAATGATGCATTATTTCATTTCTCGGTGGGAAAAAAATCCCCAAAATTTTCAGGGTACCTGAAAATGACCCTGATTTTCAACTCTGGAACCTGGAAAAACACTCCAGCCCCGGAATTTTCTGGGTAATGAGAAAATTGTCACAGATTTTTCCAACTTTGAGGGATTCCAGCTAATGGAGATATTACAGGTACATGTAATAATTGAAAACAAGGGGGGTGAAATACTGTACTGTACACCATTTACCAGGACTGATAAATATACATCCAATACTGTAATATGGCATTGCAATGCTACTGCTCAAAATTTTTCCTGTCTAGCTGTTCTGTAGTTTGGTACATGATACAAATGTGAACCATCTGGTGTAAGTAATGCAAAATACTGAAGCATACAAAAGAAACTGATACAGTATTTGGTGTTCAAATTATGATGCAAGGGACCATCTTACCTCTCAATTAATATCCCCCCCATTAATGCTTGAATTGCTGTAGTGTACGGGTACATGGTTTTGATGTGGTAATTAATGATGGAAGATATTGGTCAGCTCTTCACCATACGACCACTACATAAGTTTTTGGCACAAAAACCCTCTTCCTGTGGAGGGCCCGTGTAAAGTAATAAAGTCTATCACTCATTTGTCACACTAATGGGAAGTATTGTATACATCAACTCTCATGATGAGGGCTTACTGTATCCATAGATGGAATATTTAATGACCTGGATAAATTCATCAACGTTATATGGCTATTTTATATGCTTGCTTGGGTTAGCAAGGAATGCTGGAGAATATGGGTAAACAGGGTGTAGAGAATAAGAACCAACGATGTTAAAGTACAAGATCTGTCAGGCAGAGAAGGGTTTGATCAGATATTTTTTTTTACGCAGGGATTAACCCACATCGGGGCCTGGGGGTTGATGTAGTAATAATAAAGAACCGTAAAGAAATGAAAAAAGATCAAACGTGAGAAACAATATATGTATGTTGTGTTGTCAATAGTAATTGAAACCCAGCAATTGTGTAAATGAGGCAAAAAGTCAGATCAGCAACCTGAGACTCGGTCACAATTTTTGTGATGCCATGTGGCAGCAGGGTCTACCATAGATAACACAATATCTTCCCAGGCGGTAGTACCTCCCTGTTTGGTAGCTGCCTACTACTTACCAATATGGACATACCTGTATAGTATTGAAAGACATAAAGCTTCATGGCTGGTGGGACAAAAGACCAAGAAGATGGAAGGAAGATGCAAAATACCTGTACAATGGAATTAAAGGGGGATGGATATCCAGGAAGTAGCAATGTCAAGGTGTCCCATGATTTTGGGAGATAGATGTGTAGCAATAGCCTTACTAGATGGATATCTGGGGCCTTGTTATGGAACGATAATACAATAGTTGTTACAGAATTAAGAGTCGATATGAATACTGTATTTGCTCTTGATTCTGGAAATCCTGTATTATAATGGGAAGAAGTTTGAAAGTAAAATCTTCCACTCATTTTAACCTTTTCCAGTTAAAATACTGGGAGGCAAAAACCAAGGGCAAACACCCAATTCGCTGAAATTCCGTAATACATTAAATGCTCTTTGCTATGGTGTTTCCTGGAGTCCCATTCACTTCACTTCTAGTGCATCCTTCCATCTCCTTGGTCTTCCCTACGACCTAACTCCAAATTAAACTCTTTTTGACAATCTTTCAATATGACTATTAAAATGGTTTGCCACCAATTTGTCCAACCTAGAATATTAGATTTCATCCACTTAGTTTTTATAAAGTAAAACAAACAAAATATCTTAAACATCACTTTATGTATTGTACTGTACCTTAATGAGATGATCCATAAGTTCAAGCTGTTGGATTGACAGCTGGTCAAGGCCATCACAGAGTGCCTCTCGTGAAAACTGTGTGCTGGTTGCCATGTTGTCACTATAATTATCTGCTGGATATAACATCAAAATATGAAGATCGAGCCAGAAATGTAATTCCTATCTAAGACGGGGTTTATAACATACCGGTATGGCTATCCCCTAACTGGATGCTCCACTTTCCCAGAACCTATCCTCCAATCAAAAGTCTCCCTTTAACCCGTTTATTGCACATATGTCTGGCATATACCATCCCGAGTGTATTTATTTGGCTGAAAACACGATAAAATGAAAGTAATTAAATTTATATAATCCTCTTGGTAACTGATATAAATGCCAACATAAACTTATAGTTCCACTTATGAGGATTTGAAAATAGTCATGATTATGGCTTGAGCAATTTACAATGTTGCATCACGATCATGGCTTAGAACAATGAAGAGTTAAGAGTGGCTTGGAAGCAAAGGTTGGACTCCAGAGGCAGGAGGTCTATGAAATATTACCACATATAATGAATACAAAAGTTCTTAGTATAATTGTGAAAAATCTACCAATTATCACTGAACCTTTTGTATTTTCAACTACCGGTATACAAAGTGAATTCTTAATATCTACTTTGATTATAAAGTTTCATATCAATTTAATGTCTACTAGGTTCAGTCATCAAGATCACATATTAATCCTACCATAAAACACTCCACTGTATCGGAACAATATATATGTAAAAGTATGTTAGATTGAAAATTCTTGGGAGAGTTGACTGTGCAGGGGTACCTAGTGACAGCACTAGGATCCCGCTTCCTCTATCAAGGAATAAACGATTGAAATTGAATTGAGAGTTGACTGAAAAGCATCTAGTTGATATACGTACTGTATGCTGTACAGTAAAGGGTATAAATTACAGATTTTTCATGTGTATGTAATGGTTGCTTGGAAGCATTTCTGTGGTTGGGATTTCATCATATGTAAAATACAATATGGGTATGAAAAACAATAACATGTAAACACTTTAAAATACAGTACATAATATTAGGAGAGGATAACACAAAAAGTTAGAAGACTTATTTTTTGTGGTTCTCAAAATAGCAACTTGACAAAATATGGAAATGCATAACATGAAACAAAAGTGACACGGCTTCCTGGATGTTAATAGTGGAGATACATTATGGTCTTGTGGCATGTGGGTGTAGAATATTGTTCAGGATGGAAAAGTTTTAAAAATTACATTACACAAATTGCTAATCCTCCACGTTATAGTATTTCTCTATAGGAAATTTCCCTCAAGTTGCTGGTTAAGGTGCAATATACTCGGTATGGAATGTAAGGCACATGGCTGTTTGGATATTAATGACAAAAATATGGGCACGGGAAAAAGGTACGGTATGCGAAACGTTGATGTTTAATGAAATGGCAGCCTAAGGCCCATACGTGGTGGGCAGACTATACAATAATACCATAGTTACAAAGATGGCCTTTTTGACTAACCTAACCTAACCCAACAAAACCATTAACAAAGAACATGAATACGGCTGCCATACCTATATTCAGTGTGTTTTTTTACATACGGGTGCTGTACCTGTATCCACTACAAATATAGGACAGTTTAGGTAATGGAATGAAAGTGATAGAAAGATAAAATACACAAATAAGTTATGTAGGCTTATTAATATGGTCAAAAGTGCCATGTTGGATTATACTAAAAGAATGTGTGAACTGTGCCTGTGAAAACCAAATATTGTCAAATGATCTTCAATTGCTAAATGTGTTCAGTTCAGTCAGTGGTATACACAAGATTTTTTTTTTGGATAAACTTCAGGTGCGTACTTCCACTTCCACTTGTTTTACCACCACCAGTCAAGAATAACAGGCAAAATGTCCACACAAAAAAGTACAGTACTGTCCTTACACCAATACAACATAAAACAAACACAATTTACCATCAAACATCAAAATTATCACCTACCAGAAGATAAATACAGTGAACAACCTGATGCTTTACCTACATTACTCCCAGTGTGTCTAGAATCATCCCTACCTGTGCTCATGGTTCACCCTGTTTGTTGTGTTATGTTTTTGCTGGCGACCAAAAACAGCTGTGTTTCGCTGCCTGGAAAAATGCCGTACTGCACTGATAATAATTGTTTCCGAAACAGAAATTGGTAATTTCATATTGTACAATTTGGAAGAATAAATGAACATTAGCTATATATTAAACATGATATATTCACTGAATGGGTCAAGTCTTGTTGTACATATCATGAAGTATCTTACGGCAGGCACATTTAGTTGACGTGAAGACAAAAGAACTGGTTTTCAATGAAATGTTCAGGATAATGATTATTATTTATTTGTGAACTTGTGTCCATTGCGTCAAATCCAAGTTCTATTATATGCATATGATATTTTTCGAATCAAGAGGGGCCCGCAAAATATATAAGTGGATATAACGCAGAGTATTAACACTTTGCATCTGCAAATTTATATATATATTTTTTTTACGATAAACTGAAAAAATGCACCGTAAAGACGCATTATAAGTATAAAACTGTATGCAAATGATATAAGCTTTGCTAAGTAAACTGCTACAACAATGAAAATTTATTTGGCACGTGAGCTGTAACACTAATTAGGGGTAATAAATATTGCTTGCAGGAGAACAATTTGTGTCAATACAATACTTGTACAGTTATTCTATATTCAAAACCCTGTAAAGCAAAATCCCACTTTACATAATATATTATACTAACCTAGCATCATGATGTTAATGAACACAACGGGATTTTCCAGTGTGATTTTGCATGTTTTAAGCCAAGGTTACGCTTAAAATTTGTAATCGGAAAGATTAAATCAAACTATAGTCAGTGGACGGGTGGAACTAAACATCAACTGCCATCACACGTACAACCAGTGGCCTAAATTATCATGTGAATGCACTGAATGTCAAATAGTCGCCACACTGCAGCCTCAGTATAGTGGGAGTCTCCCTTCCTTGCCTCAGAGTAATGTGATAATTCCAGTTCCACCAGAGATTTGTTAAAATATCCATAAAAATAATCATTGCTTGAATACTGTATATGATTAATATAAAAGCATTTTACACCAGCCTGAACACACACATCATTGATGGATGTTAACGATTAATTTTGGGAAAAAATATACGGTTTTCACAGGAATAGTTGCGGTGAAACAAATGATTGACCGTATTAGTAATCTTAAAGAATGGTTTTCGTCACCATCCCAAAAAGATACTTTTTTCCCCTAGCTTTCTGTATTACAACTGATATGACAGTGTTGATCACCCTTAATTTTATAACTTTGCAGGAGTAAGCGGCTAATATTTGGTTCTCCATCTTTTACAAATAAACGTACAGCAATTTTAGTTATTTTTAATGTTTACTATAAACTGGAAAGTGTCCATAAAAAACGAATACCTCAATCTATAGGTGGGTTATCCTTCCCGTCTTTAACCTTCACTTGTGACCTTCATTGGTGGGTCCAGGATTTTTCAAGGAGGGGGGGGGGGAGGGGGTCCCCTTGAGGAGATATCATTAATTTGCAATAATTATTCATAAACGTCTTCGTGTATTGTAAAGAGTAATAAATGTTCCTATGATCTACAGCAACACTGGAGAAATTCAAAAGTGTCATCTTACTTCATTCAAGAGATAGGAGCGCAAATTCTTCACTACTAGTGGGTCGGGCAGTTACTAGCGATACAGAATTACTATTTTGACAATGTACAACAGCATGATGATTAGAATAGTCAAAGAAATCTGAGTGACCACTAACCGGCTCTAAAGAAATCCTTTAAGTGGCCTGATCATTTGTTCAACAATGGAACAGATCCAGTTTCTTGAAGCGGATAATTATCAGAACCCGTTAACTGTACCTAAGATGTTTACGTCGTGGACATCTATATTCGGTGACTACCTGTATATATTCGACCCAATATCGGTTTGTATATCTATGCATTGTTGGATAAAACCTTTCTTCATAATTGTTCTCACAACCATCTGTCTTCAGTCCTTCCTGTCAAATGAGAACGTCCAAACTTCTTTTTTTTCCTTGGGATATCCAGGTATTTCGTTGTTCACCATGCTCTACCTGTCGAGAATCTTGATCTTTCACACACACACACAGAGCAAGCGTGAGTGTCCTCCACTGCGGTTTCTTTACTGGTGCCGATGCGGAAGACATGGGTTCCCACACTCAACCCTGATTTTTTTGTGCCATCTGTTGTTTTTATAGCAACCAAGCTTATGTAAGGCTACTTCCTTATTAAAGAAACACACAGACACACACCACACACACACACAAAGGTGTAAGGTAGCTAGTCGTTGATGCTAACATCATCTGAATATTAAATAAAAGGTTATAGAAAGATAAGTGAAGGACTTCTTAATCACTAAGCCGTTATAATCAAGTTGTACATTATTATTAACGGGGTTCAAGTATCACACAAGGCCAAGTTAGCCTTCTGCTCAAGGTTTGTTGAACTATGAAAAAATGCACCAGCGTTACGGCGCATTCACAGTCCTTTCCGTTATCATTCACGTTTATATTATCTATTAATTAATTTAAGGAATATGAACGCTCTGGTTGTATCTTCAACATGTCAGGTAAGGAGGCCTATGAAAATATTTCGTTACTGTGTAATAAATATAATGCGTCTTCACATCTAGACTTTGATCCCAACATCAAAGAATTAACCTAACACCTTAGGGAGGGTTAGGGTTGTTAATTTTCAAGTGAAATTAGCTGGAGGGGGCGAATCTTTAGGTAATCCGTTCGTTCTTGTAATCAAATTTGACCACAGGACCAACTCCTTAGGTAAAATGGAGGACAAGCCACCAGCTTTCTCCCTCCGTCAGTCAAATAATAATAATTATAATAACCAAATGACTGGATTCATTTAAGCATCTTTTTCTTGGTATTATTTACCTAATGATCACCCACTAGAGGTGACCAGGACGAGGTGAGGAGGCTAGTGGCCTGTGTAGGATCCCTCCAATATCCTTGATAATTAAGTCAAGGGCTATTTTCAAGCACTGCTTTTGATTCCACATCTTGAACTGGTAGACCATTCCATAAGTCTACCACCTTCTGTGTGAAAAAAATATTTCCTTATATTCGTTCTGCATGTTAAATTGGAGAGCTTGTAGTTATGCCTTCTTGTGTTGATGGCAAGTTACTTCACAAAGAAATGTCCTTGGTTCACATATTCCATCCCATTTAAGAATTTGAATGTTTCATTGAGATCTGCCTTATTGTGCCTTGTCTGAAAAGTTATCAGTCCTCCTTCAGTCTACTTTGATAATCGAAATATCACACAGTATTCCTCCTCAACTGCTTTCTCTCGACTATCAGAGACTGTATTCCATCTTAATATGCAGTGGTCGCTGATTGGAGTTATACTGTAGTTTCTCCCTGACGTGGTCCTCGTCCACCATAGTCTCGCCAGTCAAAAAGACGAATCTAAAATGTTGTCTCCCCTCTTGGGTTCCAACTCGTGATGTGCCAGGAATTGAATGAGATCAAGGAATTTTTCTCCCTCGGTTTGTATGGTTTGATTCACCGTGAATGTCTTTCGATTAAAATCTCCCGTGAAGGAGGCTTGTGCTTTGGATGCTATCTGGATTACTAGGGAGATCTGCTACTTCCTCCATCCTCCCTCCAAGCATGTGTGTCAAGATGTGTTTGTATGAAGATGAGTGTGTCACTGTTTTCAAGGGCCTGTAACTGCCTAGCTTATACTACAGACGGGCAAGGGGGGGTGATCTAATTGAAGTGTATAAACATCTCAGAGGGCACTAAGTCGAGTGTACTGCACATACCTGGAGCTGGCGGACGCCCGCCCCACAAGGGGTCACTGCAAAAGGTTAAGGAAGCCACAAGCCCAGAAAACTCTTGGTACAATCCGTCAGAGAGTGTTATGACGGCACTGTATGTGAGCTCTTTCAAGACCAGACTTGACCAACACTGGAGCAGGTTCAGATACACTCAGGGCTTAGGAGCCAATGCATGCTCAACAGTGCGTAACATAAAAGTGACCGACCGTACTCGCGGCTAACGAGCCGATCAGTGGCGAAGAGTATAAAGTAAAAAGTAGGGAAAGACTTACAGGACGGGTATCGTGGGTGAGGGAGTCAGCGCGAGTAGCGCGTCAGTGTTTGTGCGTCTGACTTGTAGGAACAGGAGTGTGGTGGGCGAGGGAGGCAGCAGGGGTAGTGTGGTGGGTGAGGGAGGCAGCAGGGGTAGTGTGGTGGGTGAGGGAGGCAGCAGGGGTAACACCGCCGCGGCCCCGCCAGGTGTCACTACTACTTTTCAAAACAATGGCGTGTGTGGAGTGCACAAACACTGTAAAGTGGGCGATGTTTCAGCTTGTTATTGTGTTAGTAGTGTGTGCCAGTGGCTTTAACGTAGACGTTGATGATAATGGCTACGTTCTATTTTGTCCATGTATGGGTAAGTGCTTTGTTATATTTGATAATTGTGGAAACAAGAAGTGTTAGGGAACACACTCACACCGGTGTCTAGGGCCAAGAGTTACAGTTCCTCATTGGCTGGGGTTACGATTTGATTTTTAAAGCTTTGTATTTAATGTTAATATATGAATAAGGTTATACATAGGTAGAGTACACCACGGAAACAACCAAAAAAAGTGAATTTTGTGGTGTTTCAAACGAATCTGATATTCATTTTCGTCGTAAATAAGCCGTTATGGAGATAAGACCCCCCAATTACCAACAGTTATGGTTCAAAGTGTAGAGGGAAAATGTGGGGTAAAATATTTAAACACTAAACAAACCTCTAAAAACCTTATCTAACTAACCTTACCTAGCTTGTAAAAAGGTTGAGAATTGCTTAAGAGTTTATGAGTCTCCTCATCTGAACACCAAAAACAGCACCATCACATACTTAACACCGAAAAAATTAATAACGTAAGCTCTGGTAATTATTGACGAGATACCTGCTGTGACAATGTGACTTCAAAGTCATGGCCTCTTTGAACAACTAATATTGTTGGTAATTAGGTGGGGGGTGGGGGTCATATCAGTTAAAATGCTCAGAAAATATAAATTTGCGACAAACATAATAGATTAAAGTATTTTTCTTTTTTGCTCTTTTTCCCTATATAAATAGAAATACTGTATGAAGTTCCATGGTATACCTAAAATTAATCTTAACTGGTAAAGTTGAAGTATTGAAAAGGGAGGCTATTGCTGTTTAATTTAGGCATGAAAAGCAAAATTTTGGTAAAGATTTGAGAAAGGTGTATTTCGGAAACTACTAACAAGAATAGGTTTTTATACTGTATTTCTTGGTGTTTTAATCGAATCTGACCTTCATTTCTGTAGAAAATGAGCCATTATGGATAAGTGACCCACACCCCACTCGGTCCGACTAATTACCCAAATGTACCCAAATGTAGCAAAATATAGCCGGAATGAAGTCAAATAATGGTCCTAGATGAATAAATCGGACTGCCAATCATTTCTCGACTAGTATTTGGTGTCAGAAAGTCACAAAAAATTGGAAAACTTACTTTAATCTGAGTTAATACATCGCGCGCATGTACCGAGGGAGCGAGGAATTACCCAAATGTACCCAAATGTACCCAAATGTAGCCGCAATGAAGTCAAATGATGGTCGTACAAGCGTAATTTGGGCTGTGAATCACTTCTCGATTATTATTTGGTGTCATAAAGTCACAAAAAATTGGTAAACTTAATTTAATCTGAGTTGTGTTGTGTTAGGTTAGGTTAGATTAGATTAGATTAGGTTAGGTTAGGTACATGCACTTGATCTATTAACTCAGATTAAATTAAGTTTACCAATTTTTTTTGACTTCGTGACACCAAATACTAGTCGAGGTTAGGTTAGGTTAGGTACATGCACTCGATCTATTAACAAAGATTAAATTAAGTTTTCCAATTTTTTGTGACTCTGTGACACCAAATACTAGTCGAGAAGTGATTGGCAGTCCGATTTATTCATCTAGGACCATTATTTGACTTCATTCCGGCTATATTTGGCTACATTTGGGTAATTAGTCGCACCCCACCCCACTACCAACTAATTCGATTGCACAAAGTGGCCAGGGCTTTGAAATAGTGGGAAAGTGTGGTGTAAAAACATGAAAAGAACTACTGACCAAACCTAACATAACAAAACCTTACCTTAATTATCAGATGCTGGAGTGATGCTACTTGTAGGTACTGTTCTTTGTCCAACCAAGTGCCCTTAAATGTAGAAACTCAGAAGTCACAATGAGATTTCTTGTCTTGGTGAGTTTCCGTCTTTTAGTACCAAATCAAAGGTTTTTATCTTGGCAATAGTAACAGTCTGGTTACTGGTGGAGCAGACCGCTAGCACCAGAAGTGAGTTCATAGCAAAATATCCACTGCCCAAAATATAAGGCTATACTGAGGATTTTATATAGAATACAAGCTCAATAGAAAAGAAAGTAAATTAAGTGTAATGTCACTATCATCCTCTTTTTAATGTTCATAAAGTGTGTAAATCTTGTTTCTTTAGGATGAGGTAAGAGGCTGCACTGTTTACAGTTGGATAGGCATGTATGTAAACTATACAGTTATACAGTTCAGCATTAATATAAATAATGTACAGGCAGTCTCTGAGTTACGAATGAGGTATGTTTGTAAGTGAATCTGTTGGTAAGTCAGAACAGTGTTAATTCTTGTTTAGGTTAAAACATACCCCTGTCCATTCAAAACAACAGTGATATCCCATACATAACAAATAATGTAAATATTGTATATAAAATATTGTTAAGCAATATGAAACTATGTAAAATATAAAATTCTGATGGTAAACAGTACCATTAGGCACTTAGACCAAGGATAGCCAACTAAGCTGTCAGGTGCTAATTTTGGTTGATCCTTGTGAAATCATCTCTTACTTGGAAGTAAAGAGGAAAGTGGAATGGAACATATTCTTTATCCTTTTCCCTTTTTAGGGTATCCAGCATGAGGGTGAAGGACAATCTATACAGGTACTGCTCTTGTAAATTGCTCCCTTATACTTGATAAACAAAAGGATTCAATTTAATGTATTTAAGTAGATCTAATGTAACTGATATAAAATTAAGTGAGTTAAAGAAGACAGACCCTTCTAAGTTTCAAATGTGATTTACTGGTAAGCTAAATCTGGATTTTGTTACAGGACGATTTGGAAATCAAGCTGACCACTTTTTGGGTGCACTGGGATTTGCCAAAGGTCTGAATCGCACCCTTGTGCTTCCACCATGGGTTGAGTACAAACCAGGAGTAACAAGATCAGTATGTAGTGCCTGAGGAAGAAGTATTGTGCATATTTTTTACTTTATATTTTGAGAAGTTACTATAGATGTACTGTACAATATTTAAAAGCTACTGTATTTGGCACATACTAAACACCCATACATAAACAACATATTGTACTGTATATAAGTTTACGTAAATTAACTTACAATATATAAGTATGATAATTAACTCTGATAAACCAGTTAGATCTAGTTGGTTAAAGCAATACAGTACTTTACTGGTTTAGGTAAACTGTACAGTCCCATACTGTAATATATTGTCATCCTCTCTTGAATGTAGATTTTATCACCAACTTACCCTTGACAGGTGCAGATCCCATTTGACACATATTTCAAAGTGGAACCACTTGCTAAGTATCATCGTGTCATGACTATGCAGCAGTTCATGGATCAGCTTGCCCAAACAATCTGGCCGCCAGAGAAGAGAATTGGTTTGTGTTTTGTATTAGTTTTAGTTTTGTAATCATCACTGCTTTAATACTGTCACATAATATATAGTACTATGATAGGATTGTTTTAGATTAGTGCAATTTTAATTTGTAAGTTTTAAGAGATTTTTTTAACAGTTACCGGTATACAGTATGTAATTTGATGATGCAGCATTTAGTAAACAGAATTTTGAAATAAGAGAGATATTTTGTCATGAGGCACATTGTATGCCTCATGACGGTGTCTACTGTTCCATGGAGTACAATATGCCAGCATCAAGAAACATAATTCTTCCAAGTAATGAAGCTACAGTAGAAATGCTTACAGTCTTTGCCTATTTACATGAAGAATTTAATGAGGCATTCAGTGATGTGGTTGCCCTTAATGGTTAGTGAGTCATTTGAGTTAGGGCTATTAAAACTCAAGAACTCACCAACAAATCCCAGAATTCAGTATACAGTACAGTACTGTACTGTATATGCATAGTAAAACAAGTTATCATAAAAGTACATATCCATTACTTGTCTCTGAAAGTCTGCAATTGTGAAACAAGAACCAGATTCTGTCGGTATTTTCATTATCTTTATTAGTATTGGTAAAATGCTTGTCCATGCTTTGTCTGTGTGTATTTGTTATTAGAAATATGTGTTTATCAATGCCTTGTCTTTACAGCTTTCTGTTATGTGCCTCGTCACAACTCTGACGGTTGCAATCCTAAAGAGGGCAATCCATTTGGTCCTTTCTGGGACACATTCAACATAGATTTTGTTGGTTCTGAGTTCTACCGTGGTCTCAGTTATGATGTGCATTACCAGAACATGGCTGAACAATGGAATAAGCATTATCTTGCAGAAAAATGGCCTGGTATGTACAGTACAGTATAGGAAACTGTTGTTGCTCTACTAATCATTTTGTTTGATTGCAGGTTATAATTTTTTTTAATTAGCAGCGTATAAAGGAATTAGTTGTGTGAGCTTATTAAAAAACTTTTGTAAGTTACAAAGACTATACGTTACTGTAGAGATTTTATTTTTTTTGCTTGAATTATAAGGAATCATTTTGGCACCCACTATAGGTCAAAGTGTTTTTAGAATTTATACTTAAGAGCAAAACTTCTGACAAGACAAGTAATTGAAACATGGCTTATTGGCCATATGTACCCAGAGTGTTAGCAAAGTGAGCCTGGCATTATGTGGCATAGATCAACTAGTTGTGGCAGAATATGAATACAGTATGTTAAATATTTTTTACATGTCTTGAAGCTTTTATGAATAAGAACGATGTTTGGAAGGCAGAGGATATATGTATGAATAATAATGTAAGCTCAAACTGGACATCAGTTATCACCACCTCACCACCTGATTGGTGATGATAATTGGATAAAAGAAATTGTGAGTTAGATCACATCTGTTCCATCCCATATACATACTGTATGTATTGGTAGATTGAAAGATACTGACATGCTTATACAGAACTGTACTGTACTTGCTAATTATTTATAAAGTGTGACATTGATAATATGTTCAATGTGTTGCATTATTAAATAGATACACCATCAATAATACGGAATAAGAAGAAAAACATATTTTTCTATAAAAGTTATCACTACTGTAGTTTTGATTCTCATCACCTCGGCACATGCCTTTCGTGGCTACCATTTGAACACTACATATTTCACATGTTAGCAAGTTGATATTTCATTAACGGTGCATTAGTGTACAGTAGTTCCATTTATTGTATAATAAGATTTAATTTGAAGGAATTGTATACCTGTCCTGTAAGTTCTGTATCTTAGAGATCAGCTTTTAGGTTTCAAATAAAATAAAATTTGAAAATAATAGAAGCGAGAGCATTCTTGCTATTGCAGATTATGGGCATTGTGTTAGTGGCTCCACTTTATAGGGAAGATTGTACAGAGTTACCAATCCCTATTTCCCCTGGCCTGGACAGATGTGTACATGTACAGTATAGTCTGCATTTACGCTGTCAATTGAACCCGTGGAGGTCCGCGTAAAACGAGAAACGCGTAAGCGAAATAACAGAACATATGGGATTAATTGAAATAGAGACTGGGCCGACCCCCAAACTCCACTTTTTCCGACACAATACGTACGTTGTAGTAAAAATAACATCTTAATTTTATGATGGTATGCACACACAATTAATAATTAAGAGAAATATCAATAATATTAGTTTTTTAACACTTACGTTAGTAGAAAAGCTGGGTCGGCATACGTGGATGGCGGCTGGTTCCGAGGCAGAGGGCAGATTAGTTGCCCTCCGGTGAATCACTTTCACTACTCGCAGAGGTTTGCAGGGCCTCCCAGACAAACCCCTTAAAGTCGATATCCTCACTCACTATCACTGACTTGGGCTGGCTGTGGTTGTGGTGGGTTGTGGGGGAGGAAGTCCTCAATACTACGTTGACGACTAGCATTGATGTTGTCGAGATAGATTTGGATATACGGCTCCATAACTTTCTACAGAAGGTTATTAGACACTTCATACCGATGCTTGTCTGGGTCGTTGTCAAGGACGAGCTTAATTTTCTCCCCCAACTCGATGATTTCCATCACATTATCATGGCTTGGTCCAGGTAATTCAAGATTTTTCTCGGGTGGTGGGGGTCCAGTGGAAGCCATTGTGAGGGAATAGCGGGCACAAGAGAGAACTGTATACGCGGACTGAGAACAATGAGACAGGCCCGGCTAGGTCAGCGACTTCTGCCCTCTGGTGGCAGGGCACGTCATGTTACATTAGACCAATCACAGCTAGCAGCGGAGGGAATGTGTGGGTGGTAAGGATGCGTGGCCCAATCACAGTCTGATACGTCATATGACGTCAGCGATAACGTAAGAGCGACCTAATGCGCACCACTCACCGCGCTTCTTCCCGCGTACGGTCAAGAATGGACTGCGCGAGTAAAAAATGGCGCGGCGGTCTGGACCTCTCCAGCCACTCGCTGCGTAAATGATGAAATTTACCGCGTAAACAAAAACCGCGTAAATCCAGACTATACTGTACTGTATAATACTTGATGTTTCTGTTTGCTTGTTTGTAATATTAAGTTAGTAAAATCAAAGCCTCCAACAATTTTCCTGGAATTTAATAAACTATGATGGAAAAGATGTACAGTCAAATTCTAATTTTATGGGGTTATGTCTCCATAAAATTTTGTGTAGGAAAGAAAACATCTCCACAATAGTGTGTCCTTAGAGTACGATACTGTATGAGCTGGTACAGTACAGTACCCACATAGAAGCAAGTTTAAAAGCTTTATTGTCTTAGTATTAGAATACTGTATGTTTTATCCCTTGTTTTGTCTTTTTTTCAGTTTTAGCTTTCACTGGAGCTCCAGCCACTTTTCCAGTTCAAGAAAGTAATCGACACTTACACAAATATCTTATCTGGAGTGACAGCATAGTAGAAAAGGCACAACAGTTTATTGCCACATTACCGAGGGGGCCATTTATTGGTATACATCTGCGGAATGGAATAGACTGGGTACGTGTTTACATTCAAATGAAGCATGCTTGATTTTTCCTGAACCTACACAAAATTAAAGATGCATAAACCAACTACAATTACAGGGTATGTTGAAATTAAGAAAAAGACACGGAAACTTTAAATGGGTCACAGTTAGTCCCAGTCAGCAGTTAGAACTATACTTTAAATAAAATATGAAGATGTAAAAGCAAATTTTTTACTGGTACTATATTAATGTTTATATTTCTACTGTTGCCTCACATTTCTTGGTCACTCACCTGTTCCAGCTCTTCCATTTGAATCCTTTCCTTGCTTTGGGGGGTGCACAAACTCATCCACAGTACGGTTCCAGGACCTGAAAAATACTAGAGTCAGAATTTTGGCAACATAACTTGAAAAATACAAACCACACCTCAAAATACAAACCACACCTCAACAACTATGGAATTGGGGAAGGGGGTACCATATAATTTATTTAGGGAAGTGAGCCATCCAGAAGCTCTGTTATTCCACTACCTTTCAAGCAAATAATCTGCCTTTGCATGGTAATGGCTACTGAGCAGAGACTAAATATACATTTTCTTTCACATGCCTTTATGCACTAAGGCCTCTGGTCACTTTTTGTTATCTTAGAAACAGAATTGGTGTACTCTTCATGGCATGGAACAATATTCCCACCTGACGACCAAGAGGTAAATTGACTGAGAGCATTCACAGTACATTTGGGGACTCAAACTTCTCTACTTCTAAACCATGCTAAATGAAATTTGCTACTGTTCTAGAAGAGAGAAGTACCTAAAGTAAAAAGCACTTTAAAGTGAAAATGTGCTTCTCAAAGGTGCTCTAAATGGGGTACAGTAGAATTCTAGTTATTCGGCTCCTACGGGATTGAGAGGTGTCAGAGAAAGAGTTTTTCCTGTTAGTTGAAACTCACTCTTAGGATCCCTCAATAAATCTTACATTGTACAGTACAGTGCTACAGGCTGACCTTGCAAATTCATGTCACAGAAATGCAGACTTCTTTAACACATATTTTATATAAACGATGTAGCTTAGAAATAAATAAGATATAATAAAAACAATAAAATAAGAAAAATGTAGAGTAGTTGTGTGTGGGGACTGAACATGTGTGGAAGCTGTGGGCTATAACCACATCGCCAAGTTGCCAGCTCAGCTGCCACATATATTGCTACTTATAATGAAACTATAAAAGTTGTGGAAAAATCATTACAATATTCCAGTGTGGCTTAGAAATAAAGAAAATATAAAACTATAAAATAAGAAAAACGAAGAGCATCGATGTGTATATGTGGAAAGTGAATGTGTGTGGAAGTGGTGGGTTACTGGGCTAAAACTGCTTGGCTGCTCTCCCTCCCGATGTGACATCACAGCATACAGTACACACAATCGGTGCGGTAGCCACATGTCTGTGAGTCGGCTGCTTGACTTCCTGAGCTGTGTCGCTTCGCCCAGAGGATGGTTTCAGTGTGGGAAGACCTATTTTTTGTACATAAAATAAGTGCTATTGTATTTTATGATATGCTGGGTATCGAGAAGGAATGAGGGGATACCGGTAATAGAAATATTAATGGGCAAAGCTTAGGATAGGAGGGCCAGGGGTAGGCAGAGACTATGATGGATGAATTAAATTAAAAACTGGGTCCCCAGAGAGATACAAAACCTTAGAGGATGGATAAAAACAACCCGAGAACATTTAGATATGAGGACGGTTCTCTTGACTGATTGATTGATGTGCCGATTTCATATGGCAGCTCATCCCCGTTGCATGCGGTATTCAAACCTACGATTCAAGCTGATTTTGGAGGATCTTTTATTATTATTATTTCATTTTCATGCCTGTTGACTGGATAACTGGGATTCTACTGTACAGTACTTATATATTAGGTCAGGTGGATTGCAGGAGGAGAGGGTAAGAGCAAGAAAAAGATGTAAGGTTAGGGTTAAGGATGCACTGGATGTGGGGGAGGATGGAGTTCCAGGAAGCAGCAGAGTGTGAATGAGCAGAGAGCATGGCATTAAATTATTTTTTGGAAAAGTATGTGCTAATGATATTGTCTTGTGCGAAGCAACAGGAGTGAATTAGATTTAGTTCCTTATCGTGAAGGGTGGGTATCCTCGCACAGCACATCTGTTATAGCAGTAACAGTCAATGAAGGGAAAAATGTGCTTGTGTATTTGATTTTGCATTTGGCCCTCCTGCATTAAGTACAAAAAAAGCTGGAAAGAGAAATAGATAAAATATTATTTTATTTATGTACAGTACAATACCCTGCAATACAATTACTTTTTTGTGTTTCAGGTGAGAGCTTGTGAGCATGTTCAGCACAGTCCAAATCTATTTGCTGCGCCTCAGTGTCTGGGTTACCGTAATGAACATGGTGTGGCTTCGACAGAGCTTTGTCTTCCTTCAGAAACAAACATAATAAAGAAGTTAAAGCGTGTCATCAAATCTACTGGGGCAAAAAGCATTTTTGTTGCCTCAGATAACGACTTTATGATTGGCAGGCTCACCCAAGCTTTAAAAAAGATGAAAGTGAGTGTGAACAGATATTTTGCAAGGAAAAATTAAATATTAATGAAGGAAATATATCACTCTTGTCTTGGTTATACTTTGCTTTCCATATACTGTACAGTAAATTATTTTCTAAATACATTTGGTTCAGTGAATTGGGAAATAACAAGAACCTAAGGAGGTTTGTTGATATCAGATTAGGTGTAGGTTTAAAATGAACCTCTTTACTGGCAAGGTGAATTGGGTAGGATATGGATAGATAAGAATGTAAATTATGGAAGAAAGAATACTATTGGCAGGATATTGAATTTATTCTTTGTCCATGTTTAGATAAGCATTTGTTGTAAGAGTACATACTGTATTTGATTTTACTGTAAACTTGACCAGCAACTACTTTTCAGGTGGCTGTACATCGCCGTGAACCATCTGAGCCTCATGTAGATTTGGCTATCCTTGGTCGCTCCAATCATTTTATTGCCAACTGTGTCTCCTCATTCTCAGCTTTTGCAAAGAGAGAAAGAGATGCTAAGGGCTTTCCTTCATCTTTCTGGGCCTTCCCCTTAGAAAAAGAAAAGGCAGTTAAACACATTGAGTTATAGCATTCACTCATACTAAAGAGATATGCTGCAAGTTGGTGATGCTATATGTTTCAGAATAAATCCAGTACAGTACTACATTTTATTCTGCATTTCTCTCAAAGTACGATAACACAAAATTTTGAAAATTTTGCATTGCTTTTATGTGCCATAAAGAAAATGAGCACGTGAGTATACTGTGGACTTTTCATGCCTAAGGAGCGAACATTGTGCGAAGGACAGAATGGAGAGTACTGTACAGTACATGGATATTACAATTATGTATCACATCTATTCCATACTTGTGTACAAGTCTGCCATGTTCCCTTTTAGCGTTAACTAAGTATTAAATTAATTATTAAATTAAATATAATATGTTTAACTAAATTTTAGTTTTTGACATGAATTTTTCCTTGTGAATACAGCTAGCTTGTAAAATGTTCCCAATCTAAAAACTTGTTAATTAGACTTTGTAATTAGTGAAATAACAAAATTAATGAAAATTTTGAAAATATGCATAGAAGGATTAGAATTTGTAATGCTTTAATTGTATTTTGCTTTCCATATGGCAGATTTTCATAAGTGACTTAGTGAAATGCATAACTTGTGTTCTTTATAAGGTCGCCTGTGGATTTACCTCGGGAATTTCCTGGGAGCTCTTCTCTTGTGCTTCTGAGCTAGACTCCAGTAATTCAGTGAATCTAAAATAATTGTGATAGGCCTCCTCCTTTAATCTCAGCCCGCCCCCCCCTATAAATAGGAGGTAGCACTGAAAACAAACTGCCAAAAGACAAGAGCCTTAAATTTAAACTGCCGCACCATTGGACATGCAATCCACAACCCAAACAGACTATAAAGGGGGGACCCAAGACATTACACCTATTTTCACCAGTTATTTGTTAGTTCTTCAGACATACTGTATCTCACATGGCTCCATGTATTACAGCTGCATGTTTTGTTTGTTTAGATTTTAGAACATTATATGAGAAGTAGATTGGTTATTTTATGTATATATTTTTCAAGTTTCAGAAGTTTTTACTTTAGCTTTATGACCCATTTGGTAGCTAACTGGCAGGCAAACAGTCTTGCATCTGCAACATCTGGCTTGAGTACACATAGGTTGTTTTATCCACTGTTAAACTTGTGAGTGAGGGATTAATCCTGAAATCCCATTTTATAATACACATGGGCCAGGCAGCTGGGGCTCTCTTTTATAGCCTGTGTCAATCACTTAAAAAAAAAAAAAAAATACACTTTATACCAATACTGTAGATAATAACTCTCCATAAGAAATTAGCTCTGATCCATTCCCCATAACCAAATTCACCAGTTAGGTCCCACAGTCTACCATTATTGAAAAACACTTATTAGATGAAACCCTCTCTGGTCTGGGTTCTCCACTAGAGCTTAGAACTCCATCACTGCCATAGAATTGAGCTCCAGTGCATAGTAACTAATATGGCGTCAGGTAGACTGGGGATGAGTTGTAGAATCGGTTCACTGAAACTGGGAGTTGGAGCGGAGGAATAGTGTGGCTTGACCGGATTGGCTGAACAAGGTGGTTGGTGATCAGGCTGGGTGGAAAGGACGCCTCCTAAAGTACAGTACAGCCCTTAACTTAGGTAGAGTCCTGGTAAAGGAACACACCAAAAATAATAAAATAAAACTCCAAAATGTCAAACAGTATAATGGAACCACTCAAAACAGAACAAAGTTTTCCTTTATAAATTACCATGACAAAATACAGTAAGGAAAATCATAAAATTGGAAACGAAGCTTACCTCTGCCATCAGTGGCTGAAGGGAGTCAAGTGACTGCCCAAGCACTTCCCTTCCCCAAACAAACCTTATAATAAGGACTTGAAACATTAAGACAAAGAATAACACTACATATTTGGAATTTGAAACTTTACTCAACAGTCAGCACTGTTAGATTCTCTAACAGAGCAGGGAACAGAAGGATAACTAAACAAATATTAAATTAGTCACAACCTGTGTGGGAAGCATGGGTAATGGTGGGGAGGTGTAGACTCGCTGTTTTTTCCTTTGAGAATTTGTTCATCAGTGCTATCCCTTACTTATAAAGACTTCAGTTAGACCAGGAGAAATCCTCTCTGGTTTTCTGGTGTTACAGGATTTTGGGAGTTTACAGTACCTGTACTGTACTGTGTGATCTGTATACTGTACCAGACACACACGAGATGATTCCTGGGAGCCCTGGAGTTAAATCTACAAACTTGATAATGTAGTGCTGGAGTCACCCATTCCATGCTCATTATAAAATGGGGTTTTATGGTAGTGTCTCATTTATATCAGACCAATATTACAAATAATCTATTGAGGTTTTTAAGTAAAATTATATCTTTTTTTTTGCATGTGACATAAGACATTAGTTCAGCTTTGGATTAAACAATTTTGGTTAAAAATTCACAACTCGTTCATGACAACTCATTGAAACTGAAGTATAGATATTGAAAACGAAAACTAAGATAGGAGGAAAGGTTAATGGTGTGTTTGACTTGATATACCGGTATGTAGCTTTTCATGAGAATAATGAAGCTGTGATAGACAACATTTTCTCTGAGGCACCAATGCACAAATGAATACTACTGTATACAATACAGTATATGAAGTTTTCAATGCAATACTTTTAGATAAAAGGTATTAGTGGTTATTTGTGATAAATTATGAAATGAACAATTACAAAATATTCAGTGTCATGAAGATAGGTTCACAGTACAGTACGTACAGTATTAATTTTCATAGAAATACAGTGTGAAGACAAATGTTTAATATTGTATTTTTATTCGTCTTTAAGTTAATAATCTTAAGGTTGAAAGTAATTGCCATGTATTTACAGATTAAAATTGATCTTTGACATGTGCTTGATTAAAATTTGTTACATAGCATATTTGACCATGATTGTTGCTGTATGATAGCAAGTGAGTGGATGAAATTCTCTGGAGGCCTAATATTGTAATTGGTGCATCAGTTAAAATCAGAAAATTTAATTTTGGCCCTTTGATACCTGTAGAATGCATCAAAAAAGATCTTCCCCAGTGGGAAAGGGACATAGCCACACCCACTGGCTACTTTTCCCCTATCCTGATACTTCAACAAATAGCTTATTATTGAAATGCCTTCTTAAGTGATGTGTTCTTTTACTGTGGTATGGACTGAGCAAATATTGTTATCCTTATCTGTTAGTCCTTATTGTCAGAAAGGGAACTACCCCTCGCATTAGTTGAAACAGTAAATTGAGCAAATTTAGCATTGTATTTCTTTTAATAAAGAGTATATATATATATATATATATATATATATATATATATATATATATATATATATATATATATATATATATATATATATATATATATATATATATATATATATATATATATATATATATATATATATATATATATATATATATATATATATATATATATATATATATATATATATATATATATATATATATATATATATATAATATATATATATATATATATATATATATATATATATATATATATATATATATATATATATATATATATATATATATATATATATATATATATATATATATATATATATATATACAGTACAGTATATATATATACTGTACAGATTACATTTTTTAATAGGCTACTGATGGTGATTTAGAGATATATGAAAAAAGTGTATAAATATACCGTAAAGTACCGGTATATGGTTTGTATATATTTTGTTTGCCATAGTTCTTAGTAGTTTATAAGCCGCTATTGAATTAAAAAAATACAAACATCTTATATACAGTTGGCTTCATATCTCACTTTGTAAAGCGTACGCCCTCAATGCAGGTGGTCACAGATTTGATTCCAAACTGGAGTAGAGGATCGAGTTCCTCATACACTTAGTCTTTGTGCACCCTTCAATAATTTAGTACATGATCAGGTGTGTTCTTGCTGAGATGAACCAGTCTAAGAATCAAGAGATCAGCACCAGTCTAGCCACCCTGTATTATAGGAAAAACAAAGCTGAATGAATGATAAATAAAAAAAAAGAAAGTTTATATACCATACTATGCAGTATTTTAGCTGAACATATTTAACAGAAGATGCCAGAACTGGTAAGTTATATACAACACAAACAAAAGGTGCATTGCACTGGCTGTTTTCACCATTCTCTTACCCATCCCTTCTTGAATTACTTTGTATTCTTTTTCTCTGGCCATAAATTTTATTTGCAGATGAGGATTGTGTGAGCTTCGATGCTTGAAGTCTTGAATATGTTTCTCATCTCTCTCTGGGTCTTGAGCTTTAACTATTTTGCCTACCTGTCAGTTTGAATCTTCCATGAAATGTTTCTATCACTACTTAGACTATTAACCCAAGATCACTAAATTGGGTAGAAATATTTGGCCATGTGTATAATTGCTTATGTTGAATGTTTTTACATTTGACTAACTACTTTTATTGCAATGGTGCAGCCAGTTCTAGTAGAAAGTTTGTAGATTACAATGTTGCACTATACGTAGTACTGTATACAGTACAGGTACTGTAATAACACATCTCAAGCTGTTATGTTGCCTGTCTTATTCTTGTCTGGTACACCTCATATGCTTACCCATCCAGGTTGAATGAGCTGATGCTAGTTTCAATCCCTATTTACTTAAGTCTTCATTCCTCTTTTTTTTTCTTGGTCTCTAAAACTTGTTTCAACTGGTCTCTCAAAATGCCTGTTTCTTCTCTGATGCAGGGTGGTCAGAGTTGAGGGCTATTCTCAATTATGTGTTCGGTATAACTACCTGAACTGTGCTGAACTGCTGTGCCAAACTAACTGTAATATAGGAATTTTGCTGTGCAGTACAAAATATAATTACATTTTAAAAGGAATGTTACAGTACAAGGTAATAACATTTTCAAGGAATTGCTATTCAAGGTTTTAGTGTTCATGTGAAGTACAATACAGTATAGGAATTGATTTATTGCACAGTATAGTTAAAAGTTAAAAGCCTTATGTTTAATTAAGTTATTTGAGGAAGGTTGTCAAAAAAATTTCCTGTCCTTCATAATCTCTTAGAAAACACCCATTTTTACCCATAGTGAATCAATCTAACTTGACCAGTTGGTGTTTATCCTTGAAATTGTTCAGAGGATTGCTGTATATGTATTTATTTAGATGTGTTAAAATGATGGTACTGTATGTATATTTGTATTAATATGAAGTTTCTGAACCAATTTACTTGGTCCATGTATATTAACTGGGGGGCTGTGTGCTGTACTGTAGTTTTAAGTGTCACCACAAATTACATGTACTGTATATTGTGTATTGATTTATGGTAAATATAATGTTAAAACAATTGGATATTTTAAGGCAAAAATTTATTTACTGGAGTACTGGTACTTCAGTAAATGCCTTTGTTAAAGTTAATATACTTAATTCATTTTTTTGTAAATAAATAGGTTGTCTGTTTTTCAATACTGTATAATTATATTTTTATGATATAACTGATTTATGTCCTTTTTGTGAACAAATAATTAAAGCAAATTCTTGTGTACTGTAGTAATATTTTTATAACTGGTTACGATCTTGTACAAGTTCTAGATTTTAGGAGCATTGTTTATGAAACCATCTCATAAAAACAAATGATCTCATTATAGTATTCACATTTAACCTTTGAGAAAGGAATTGTAAGCCTTGGGAAAGTGCCGTGTACTTATTTGTATTAATACAGACTAAATAATACAATGAAAAGTATATACAGTATTGCACAAATTGTATAGAAATTTGTATAAAAGTATCATAAAAAGCAGATTGTTATTAGATGGAGATGAACAAATAATGGGGAGAAATGTTTGTGAAGAACCTCGATATACAGAAATATAAAAAGAAGGCATATTGGTCTTAAGGAAGAACTGTTTGGTAGATGGAAACAGTACCTCCACAAATTGATGGGAGACAAAGACCTGAGGAATGGTAGTATGAAGACTATGCAGTACTATACTGTTTGATGTAAATTTAGAAAAATAATGGAATGCATATACGGTACAGGCACTGCCTGATTTAAGAAAAAGGTTATTTTCTTGAAGAAACCTTCATAGATTAATTTAAAGTAAATTGAATTGCATTTTTACAGACTCCCATTATAAAAGCTGAAATAATTCCCATGAAAAAGTCTTCCCTAAATTGTTGTAAAATGCTACAAAACATATACTGTACAGTATTTAAATATTCTTTTGGTGCACTTTATACAATGATTATAAACCAATAATAAACATTTAAAAAAAATTTAGTGGAGGATGGAAGTTACTGAGCAACAATGCCGTTGGTGATTTAGAGCAGATTGCAAGGCCTGGTCAAGAGGTATGATTTTAATTTCTTAGTGATGCACCAACAGTAAGTCTACTGCACTACACATATACAGGGTGTCCATAAATTATTAGCCTAAAAACCGTGATAGACCATGCCTTAATCAGGGTAATCATTTATGGACACTATATTTGAGATGATTTTATATACAGGTAACTGAATTCGAATTTTTATGAGGTTTGAACTGAAGAAGATATAATACTGAACTTATCCATTTAACATTTTATTGCCATTGACATCAGATCAAACTCTGGGACTCTAAACACACAAATGTTAGAGTATACACTATATATACTGTATATATATATATATATATATATATATATATATATATATATATATATATATATATATATATATATATATATATATATATATATATATATATATATATATATATATATATATATATATATATATATATATTCTGAAGTCAATAGTAAATACTTTTTAGAAAAATGCCTGAATACAATACTACGTTAAAGAAAAGGTATTGGAATTTTCTGGTGAAGGGGGGAGGGGCTGGTGGTCCGGACGTCCCCTGGATCCGCCCTTACATAATAGAGTTTTTATTAAAATAAAATTTACATCATATTAGCAGAAACAGGATAAATCTTCAAACGCGTCCTCAGAAAACGGGTTGTGTTGGGCATCGATGGGTCAACAGGCCGCAGGCAGCCAGTTAGTGAGAGAGTAACCATGACACAGGACGGGGGTCGAGCGCGGGCCCTCTACTTGGTAGCGCTATTGGCGGGCGCTACTGCCCAAGTTTTAACGCCGCCGTATTTTAATTTAGCAGAAAATAGATTTATAACATCTTCTGCGACTTGTGGTGAAGATGTTGCAGAGCCGGAGCTTTACTGCAAGTTGGTGGGTGCTAAAGCTGACAGAGTTGATGCTTCATCAGACTTCATCCATGGAGGACAGGTTAGTTCTCATTTATTGTGGCTGCTGTATATTCCATTTTGATTTAGTTTGTGTCCGGTTTAGGAGGTTTAATGCATAATACTTAGGAGCGAAAAAAAGCTTATCAGTACAATTTATATTGGATTTGGGCAAACATAACACACAGGATATATTATACTGTACAGCCTATTTGTTAAATAAGATAATTGCATTTGAGGGCCACAGTTTGGGTGTTTGTATGACAAGTAAACTGTCTGTATGTTGTAAAATAGCTTCAGCAAGGAATGGTCACTGAGACACTCGCTCCGATCACCCCACATCCACACACGCTGCCAAACCAGCAGTTTGAGGGATTTTGTTTATAAACCATGTGTTCTTTGATTATATATGTTGTTTATAAACCTGGTGTTAGAATTAGAAGGAAATAATTTCGAATTTACTGGGGATACCGTTTTTAGTAGGTACGAAGTGATTCCGCTTTGATAAAATAAAACTTAATGGTGTTTTTTGTCAGTGAACGAAGGTGCAGAGGACACGGCCTACTGTCGTTTGAAAGTAGCACTCAACACTGGATCCATTATCTATAAGTTTATTCATATAACGAATGTTAAATAAGAAAGTCCAAAGCCTTGGGTAGTGGTACACTTTTTCATGCTACCCCTAGGTTCATGTATTTCTTATTTGACGACTCGATTCGATGCCGTAGCTAGAAGACTTCCTGTCAGTCAAGATTCTCGACTCAAGAATTCGAGAGGCCTATGAATTACTGAATACTGTACAAAAAATAGAAAAATCGGTAAACGTTAATTACAGTAAGATAGCTTATACATAAATAGAGAGAAGGCTTAGTGAACAATATTTACTTGGTAGTATCGGCACCTAGATACTGTACTTACTTGACGTTTCAAAACATGCTTTATCTTCCAAATTTTGGGTGAATGAGAAATGGTTGTTGATAAGACGTTCTTTTTACACGGCTTTGTGGCTGTATCAAACATTTGCAGGTGATTTCCAAATAAACGTTTCCCATATTTATAACAAGGTGAATGAGTGCATTATGATAATCATAATGTGTACACTGTACATATAGGTTAATGATTAAGTTTTATGCCCCGCCACCGCTTTTATCAAGGCTGAATTGCTTCAAACATAGGTTGGATGCTCATATGAGCAATAGGGGTTGGGTGTAAACGGGACTGCCCAGTATGGGCCAATAGGCCCGCTGCAGTTTCCTCCATTCTTATGTTCTTATGTTCTTATATTCGTGCAGCCTCACACCCCTGTGTCCGTGCCTTCCTGCGTACGATCTTATCTCACTCTCTAGGTCCGTACTCTTGCAACCTATCTTCGTTACGTTCGTATTTCTCTGTCATCACTCCCACGTCAGTCACAAAATAACTGTGGATCATATGAAGATCTTCCCCCCCAAAGTATCCAACTGAAGATCCTCCCCCCCCAGTCGCGCTCATATGAAGATCCACCCCCCCCAGTCGCGCTCATATGAAGATCCCCCCAACATATAATATAAATAAACAACATAAGGATTAAATAATAAAACATTATTCAGATTACTTTCTTGTTCCACTAAATATTGGTGTAGGTTAGGTTAGGTTAGGTGGTCATAGTGACGTCAGGTCAGGTAAGGTCAGGTTTGGTCATTGGTCAGGTCAGATCCTCCCATCCAGGCTAGATCGTATGAAGATCCTCCCCCCCAAGTAGGTTTGGGGGGGAGGATCTTCATATGATCCAATACGGTCTTCGGTAGACCTTTGATTTTTCACAAGGCATCATGATGGATGTGTCGCAACGGGTCGGTCGTAACATTTAGATTCATAATTGTTATTGTAGTGAGCGTTCTAAGGCTAACGTTTTATCACAGACAACTTCATAATTTTTAAAACTTTGTTTTCTCGATGCGTTTTATAAGTGCCTCGCTTCTCTTGTAGCACCACTTCTGCCACTGGCCTCCTTCCCTCGGCATGGCCACCTCTAGTGGGTGGCCTTTAGGTAATTAGGTAAATAACAAAGTAGGTATAATTATTTTGCTGACCAATAGAGATTATTATAAATACTGTTATAGTTAAAATTAAGTGGTGTGAATTAGTGTTTGTGTATTGTTACAGTGGTGTGATCGGTGTGACCCCAACCTGCTGGACAAGTCCCACCCTGTGCAATTTGCCATCGATGGATCTGAACGGTGGTGGCAGAGCCCACCACTTTCCCGCGGCATGAAGTACAATGAGGTCAACCTCACCATCGACCTGGGTCAGGTGAGTACAATTACCTCCACCACTTCCAGTTTCTTGTATTTTTTTTTGTCCTCGATTTTTATTTTTTTCTGGCAAATAAACCCAGGATGAATGTGTACAATTAAATTCTAAGTTACAAATACAACTATCAGTGCAACCCCTACCCACCATATTGTAGCAACGCTGATACTTGTCTGTAAGATAATGGTCTGTATATATAACATAATGATTTCATCTTAGTATCTACGTAATTATATACCAGTCCAGTGGCAATATTTGTTAATTATCGTATTGGGGTCGTGTGAAGCGATCATGCCCGTAACAGTTATTTACAGAACATACGTGGTGTTGATGTCATAACTCCTCCAGATGGGACTAACCAGATGTTCATTGTTTACATACTGTCTCGTCTTACAGCTTACCAGGCTAGGAAAGGAACATTTATTGCCGATTGGTTAAGCTGGTTAAGCAAGGTGAATTAAAATTTTCACCAATACTTTATTTGTAAATGTTGTGAGGATGAGTTAATGCAGCAGTAGGGTCTTACAATTCTTAAAGTAGCTGGGATTAATTTCTGAAGGGGACATTGGCGAGGGTAGTAGTTGAAGAGGATAGTAGCAGAAGGTGAAGAAGGGAGAGCAATAGTAGAAAGTAGTTTTTGAAGAGGACAGTAACAGGAGGTAGTAGTGGAACAGGACAACAGCAGAGGTTAGTTGTAGTGCAGTTATCAGCGAACTCCACACACCCACCGGAAGGGGCCGTAGTTAGTGTCCTCCCCTCCACCCCCCACTATCTCCCCATTCCTCCCTAGCCTTGCCCCCACCCACCCCCACCCCTCTCCTTTGTCCCCCCTCCTCGGCCTCGCTCCTCCCTCCTCATCCCTCGTCCCCCAGCCTTATCCCTCCCTCCCTCTCCACACTCAGGTCACATGTACTAGTTTGGGGCAGTGGGGCAACTCCCCTCACTGCCACACACAGACAGAGGTTCATCTCACTATTGGTCTGCTGAACTCCAGAATTAGTTTACCGTCTTCTCCCACTGTCTGTTTGCTAGCTGGTCGTGACTAAAAGTACTTAGGGTATATAATGGTTACACACGCACACATACTGTACACACGCGCATGGAAAGAAAATCGTTAGCCCTCATCAATATAATATCCAAGGAAACAATTACTGTATTCGTCGACTCCGCATTTACGTCGGCATTGTCATTTATCAGGTTGTTTTACATTTAGCTCAACAGCCTTAAAGAGACGAAATCATGTCTGGTCTTATGTCCCTCACAACCTGTTAACCACCTCAAGACTTCTAATTTCACTTAAAACAACTCTTATACCTCGGACTCAGGGAGCAATTGAGGAACTCCTTGATACTTCTCACCCTCTCTCACGCCACCACCCTTGTTCATATACAGTACCTTGCAGTACTTATGTCATTGAAAATCTCAAGGGAAAGAAGCTTATGGTAACTTCTTTTGGCATATCCTTGGTCGAATCCACTTAATGTTTACACTGTCTATACACATACTGAATAAATGTAAACTTGTATGACGATTTAATTGAATAATATCTATCTATCTGGGTCTGTCTGTCATCTTTCTAGGGTTAACGTGACAGTTGGTATGGAGCGTTGACTCATCGCGTCTTGATATACACAAAATTGATCTTGCTCACTAAGCAAAATTTTGTTATTATATCTTGAAGTGAGGGGTTGGTGCGCTTAGCTTACCTTGTGTTAGTTATTGAATAAATTGGCTTCATACTCAAATAGGGGTGTATTGTAAGCTTGGGATGGTATTGTGAGATAGTGTGGGGGTATATTGTGAACTTCTGGTGTGTGGGGGTATATTGTGAGATAGTGTGGGGGTATATTGTGAGATAGTGTGGGGGTATATTGTGAACTTCTGGTGTGTGGGGGTATGTTGTGAGATAATAGGCGTGACCTACACAGTTGGGCATTTGTGTTTTGTTGACAGAACACAGACGCCTGGGAGGGTTCTCACGTTACTGGTGTCGGGTGTGGCTGGGACAACGCTAGGAGGGGTGGGACAGAAAGTATTAGTAATGTAGGGTGTGGTTGGGACAACATTAGGAGGGTGTGGCTGGGACAACCTAGGAGGGTGGGACAGAATTAGTAGGGTGTGGTTGGGACAACATTAGGAGGGTGTGGCTGGGACAACCTAGGAGGGTGGGACAGAAAGTATTAGTAATGTAGGGTGTGGTTGGGACAACATTAGGAGGTGTGGCTGGGACAAGCAGAGGGGTGGGACAGAAAGTATTAGTAGGGTGTGGTTGGACAACATTAGGAGGGTGTGGCTGGGACAACGCTAGGGGGTGGGACAGAAAGTATTAGTAGGGTGTGGTTGGGGACAACATTAGGAGGGTGTGGCTGGGACAGCGCTAGGAGGGATGGGACAGAAAGTATTAGTAGGGTGTGGCTCGGACAACATTAGGAGGGTGTGGCTGGGACATCATTAGGGTGAAGGTGGCGTAGCTGGAGTATAAGTGTGGTGTGGAAGGGTTGTGGGTAGTGTAGCCTAGGCAGAATTTTTACTTAGGATATGTCTTGTAGGTGTGTGTGTGTGTGTGTGTGTGTGTGTGTGTGTGTGTGTGTGTCACGGATCACCACAGCTGTCTGGAGAAACACACACAGGCAGACGGACAGAGAGAGAGAGAGAGAGAGAGAGAGAGAGAGAGAGAGAGACATGTGGGTGAGGGGTGAGGTCATAATGGTCCCCGTGTCTCCTTACACCCCTGACCTTCCCCTCACTGCTGCCTCCCCTCACTGCTGCCTCCCCTCACTGCTGCCTCCCCTCACTGCTGCCTCTCCTCACTGCTGCCTCTCCTCACTGCTGCCTCTCCTCACTGCTGTCTCGAGTGAATTGAAACCGTTTATTGAAGTAGAATTTCAGTGATACAAATTGCACACTGACGATAATATTGCTACGGGTAAGACTTAAAAGAGCTGCAGCTGTCTTGAGAGCACTTGATCAATTCCCTGAAAACTGATATTTGAATCTTTGTAATGTGATGATATTCCTGATGTACTTAATAGTTACTCATCAGTGTGGTAAATGTGACGAATAAATTAGTATGGCAGAGAGAGAGAGAGAGAGAGAGAGAGAGAGAGAGAGAGAGAGAGAGAGAGAGAGCTTCTTGTCCAGTGTTTTGATATGGTGGAGCCTTGATGTGATGTCATAGTCGGTGTTCCGTGATTGGTTGGAAGAGCATGTTGTACTGTTTGAGAGTAGGATGGAAACTTTGTAGGTTCATTAAATCAATTTAAACACCAAAATGGAGATGTTTCGCTTATCCCAAAATTTCTCGGTAATTATTGTGGTGTGAGTTATTCTCTTGAGTGACATGAAAGCTGAAGTACGAATATCCAAAATAACATTGTCACACCTGATTTGATATACCCGAAAACTTTGATATTTTCTCTCTCTCTCTTATTTATTTATTAATTTTATTTATTTAATTTTTTTTTCATTCTTGCTCTGTATCGCTTCCCTGCCTGGCGATCTCTTTACCCTCGCTTTCCCCCTCCCTCCCTCCCTCCCTCCCTCCCTCCTTCCATCCCTCTCCCTCCCTCCGCCTGAGACTAGTGTCACTTTTCCTTCCCACTCGCTCAGTTTAAATGTTATGTCTTGTCTCACACCGCCCACACTACTGCCCACATCTCTTAACAAGCACCACCACCCACACTGCCTGTATCTCTAACAAGCACTACCCACACCACCATCCATACTGCCCGCATCTCAACAAGCACTACCCACACCACCACCCACACTGCCCGCATCTCTAACCAAGCACTACCCACACTGCCCGCATCTCAACAAGCACTACCCACACCACCACCCACACTGCCCGCATCTCAACAAGCACTACCCACACCACCACCCACACTGCCCGCATCTCTAACAAGCCACCCACACTGCCAGCATCTCAACAAGTACTACCCACATCTCAACAAGCACTACCCACATCTCAACAAGCACTACCCACACCACCACCCTCACTGCCCGCATTCTAACAAGCACCCACCCACACCACCACCCACACTGCCCGCATCTCTAACAAGCACACCCACACCACCACCCACACTGCCCGCATCTCTAACAAGCACCACCCACACTGCCCGCATCTCTAACAAGTACCACCCACACCACCACCCACACACCACCCACACTGCCCGCATCTTAACAAGTACCACCCACACCACCACCCACACTGCCCACATCTCTAACAAGCACCACCCACACTGCCCCATCTCTAACAAGTACCACCCACACACTACCCACACTGCCCGCATCTACCACCACACTGCCCGCATCTCTAACAAGCACCACCCACACCACCACCCATACCATCTCCCACACCACCCACACATCTCTAAGCCCACCACCCACACTGCCCGCATCTCTAACAAGCACCACCACCCACACTGCCCGCATCTCTACAAGCACCACCCACACTGCCCGCATCTCTAACACCAGTACCACCCACACCACCACCCACACTTCCCGCATCTCTACCAGGCACCACCCACACCACCACCCACACTGCCCACATCTCTAACAAGCACCACCCACACCACCACCCACACTGCCCGCATCTCTAACAAGTACCACCCACACCACCACCCACACTGCCCGCATCTCTAACAAGCACCACCCACACCACCACCCACACTGCATCTCTAACAAGTACCACCCACACCACCACCCACACTGCCCGCATCTCTAACAAGCACCACCACACTGCCCGCATCTCTAACAAGTACCACCCACACCACCACCCACACTTCCTGGCATCTCTAACAGGCACCACCCACACTGCCCGCATATCGAACAAGCATCACCTACACCATCACCCACACTTCCCGCATCTCTAACAGGCACCACCCACTGCCCGCATATCTAACAAGCATCACCCACACCACCACCCACACTGCCCATATCGAACAAGCATCACCCACACCATCACCCACACATCTCTAACAGGCACCACCCACACTGCCGCATCTCTAACAAGCACCACCCACACCACCACCCACACTGGCTGCATATCTAACAAGCACCACCCACACCACCACCCACACTGGCCGCATATCTAACAAGCATCACCCACACCACCACCCACACTGCCCGCATATCGAACAAGCACCACCCACACCACCACCACACTGGCCGCATATCTAACAAGGTCACCACACCACCACCACACTGGCCGCATATCTAACAAGCATCACCCACACCACCACCCACACTGCCCGCATATCGAACAAGCACCACCACACCACCACCCACACTGCCCGCATATCGAACAAGCATCACCCATACCACCACCCACACTGCCCGCATCTCTAAGAAGCATCACTCACACTGCCCGCATCTCTAACAAGCACCACCCACACTGGCCGCATATCTAACAAGCACCACCCACACACTGCCGCATGTCTAACAAGCATCACTCACACCACCACCCACACTGCCCGCATATCGAACAAGCATCACCCACACCACCACCCACACTGCCCGCATCTCTAAGAAGCATCACCACACTGCCCGCATCTCTAACAGGCACCACCCACACTGCCCGCATCTCTAACAAGCACCACCCACACTGGCCGCATATCTAACAAGCATCACTCACACCACCACACCCACACTGCCCGCATCTCTAACAAGCACCACCCACACTGGCCGCATGTCTAACAAGCATCACCCACACCACCTCCCACACGATCACGATGATACTTCAAAACAAGCAGTTAACTTCACGTAATAGTTGATACGTATTATTCAGATGTGTATTACGGTATTAGAGATATATGATTAAAGTGTTATTAGTAATGCAAATTATGATGGTAACGATTAATTTTGTATTAATAATAATTTGTATTAATGCAAAATTAATGTTAAGTCCAAAATCGAATGATAATGTTAGGGCACTAAGTCCATGATGAAATTATATTAGCCTCAGGATCCCTTGTATACTTACTACCAAAAGATCTCTGACTGGTGCATCAGTTCAGGATATAAACCAATCTTTATCTAATAATTCCATCAGTAGTATAGTGTGAGGAGAAGAGGCAGCAGTTTGTTAGTGAGCGAGCGGAACCTGCCACTTATGAACACGTGCACCAGCAGCTGCCTTGAAACTTAATGTGGTGCACCTGTTGTTGGGTGTGTCTCAGGCTTTCAGCGTCTGTATTCATATTTACCCTGCTCGATAACTACACATCCCGTCCTCCACTGTTATATCTACTTTACCCTCTAAACTAATGTAGTATAAAAATTTACATCAATGTGTCTCTTAATATGAAAAATACATAACATAAGTGGGAACCTCGGTAAACTTTACATTCTTATTGTTAAGATGTAGAGAAACTCGTAAAAGCCAACCTCGTGTAGGCGGAGTCGCTGGTGACCATTAATAAGATACGGTGTACAAAACAAGGGTGTAGATTTTAATCATATATTAAAACAACCAGAAAATGTATGTTCATTCCAATCACGCGATATTACCGACACGCATCCAGTACATCTTGAACTATGTAGTCACTGCAACACTAGTATTATATAGTCCCTAACACTAGCACTATAGTCACTAACACAAGTATACTAGTCACTAACACTACCGGGTAGTACTATATAGTAAATGTAACACTAGTACATGACTATAATTCACTAAACTATTGCTATATATTCACTGTAGCACAAGTACTATAGTTACTGTAACACTAGTACTGTAGTTACTGTAACACTAGTACTTTAGTTACTGTAACACTAGTACAGTAGTAACTGTAACACTAGTACTTTAGTTACTGTAACACTAGTACTGTAGTTACTGTAACACTAGTACAGTAGTAACTGTAACACTAGTACTTTAGTTACTGTAACTCTAGTACTGTAGTTACTGTAACACTAGTACTATAGTTACTGTAACACTAGTACTGTAGTTACTGTAACACTAGTACTATAGTTACTGTAACACTAGTACTGTAGTTACTGTAACACTAGTACAGTAGTAACTAACACTAGTACTGTAGTTACTGTAACACTAGTACAGTAGTAACTAACACTAGTACTATAGTTACTGTAACACTAGTACTGTAGTTACTGTAACACTAGTACTATAGTTACTGTAACACTAGTACTGTAGTTATTGTAACACTAGTACTGTAGTTACTGTAACACTAGTACTGTAGTTACTGTAACACTAGTACTGTAGTTACTGTAACACTAGTACTGTAGTTACTGTAACACTAGTACTGTAGTTACTGTAACACTAGTAGTTACTGTAACACTAGTACTGTAGTTACTGTAACACTAGTACTGTAGTTACTGTAACAATAGTACTGTAGTTACTGTAACACTAGTACTGTAGTTACTGTAACACTAGTACTGTAGTTACTGTAACACTAGTACAGTAGTAACTAACACTAGTACTGTAGTTACTGTAACACTAGTACTGTAGTTACTGTAACACTAGTACAGTAGTAACTAACACTAGTACTGTAGTTACTGTAACACTAGTACAGTAGTAACTAACACTAGTACTGTAGTTACTGTAACACTAGTACTGTAGTTACTGTAACACTAGTACAGTAGTAACTAACACTAGTACTGTAGTTACTGTAACACTAGTACTGTAGTTACTGTAACACTAGTACTGTAGTTACTGTAACACTAGTACAGTAGTAACTGTAACACTAGTACTGTAGTTACTGTAACACTAGTACTATAGTTACTGTAACACTAGTACTGTAGTTACTGTAACACTAGTACAGTAGTAACTAACACTAGTACTGTAGTTACTGTAACACTAGTACTGTAGTTACATGTACTATAGTTACTAACACTAGTACTGTAGTTACTGTAACACTAGTACTATAGTTACTGTAACACTAGTACTGTAGTTACTGTAACACTAGTACTGTAGTTACTGTAACACTAGCACTGTAGTTACTGTAACACTAGTACAGTGTAACTAACACTAGTACTGTACTGTAACACTAGTACTATAGTTACTGTAACACTAGTACTGTAGTTACTGTAACACTAGTACAGTAGTTACTGTAACACTAGTACTGTAGTTACTGTAACACTAGTACTGTAGTTACTGTAACACTAGTACTATAGTTACTGTAACACTAGTACTGTAGTTACTGTAACACTAGTACAGTAGTAACTAACACTAGTACTGTAGTTACTGTAACACTAGTACAGTAGTAACTAACACTAGTACTGTAGTTACTGTAACACTAGTACAGTAGTAACTAACACTAATACTGTAGTTACTGTAACACTAGTACTATAGTTACTGTAACACTAGTACTGTAGTTACTGTAACACTAGTACAGTAGTAACTAACACTAGTACTGTAGTTACTGTAACACTAGTACTGTAGTTACTGTAACACTAGTACAGTAGTAACTAACACTAGTACTGTAGTTACTGTAACACTAGTACTGTAGTTACTGTAACACTAGTACTGTAGTTACTGTAACACTAGTAATATAGTTACTGTAACAGTAGTATTATAGTAACTAACACAGTAATATAGTTACTGTAACAGTATTACACTAGTACTATAGTTAGTGTAACACTAATACTATAGTAACTGTAACACAGTACTATAGTCACTAATACTAGTACTATAATAACTGTAACACAGTACTATAGTCAATAACACTAGTACTATAGTAACTAACACTAGTACTATAGTCAATAACACTAGTACTATAGTCACTGTAACACTAGTACTATAGGCTATAACACTAGTACTGTAGTCCCCACTGTAACACTGGTACTATATAGTCACTAGCACGAGTACTATAGTAACTGAAACACTAGCACTATATAGTCACTTTAGCACTTGTACTATAGTTACTCTAACACTATTATTATAATCACTGTTACACTAGATCTACATAGTTACTGTAACAGTAGTACTATACTCATTAACTAGTACTATATTACTTTTACTTTTTACTTTTATCCTTTCGCCACTGGATCGGCTTGTTAGCCGCTTGATCGGGTCACGACTCTTTTCCTTTATATTCTTCAAAAAGGTCGGCTCTTAGCCTGGCGATCGGTCACGCCTCTGTCACGCACTGTTGGCAAATACTGGGCATGCACCGGCTCCTGAATGTACCTGAACCCGCCTCCAGTGTTGGTCAAGTCTTCTTGAAAGAGCTCACACTCGTGCCGCCACAACACTTTCTGGTAGATTGTTCCAAGAGTTTACAACCCTCAATTCAAAAAGTTTGCCTCACGGTTTCCGCTACTAGTACTGTATTATATAGTTACTGTAACATTAGTAATATACAGACCCTCGTTAACGAACTCAACTGCTCCAGAAGGTCGCTCGCTAACCGAAAAGTTCGTTAACCGAAACCATTGTTTCAATGGGTTTTTGGGTACTGGTTCCAGCTCACCGAAAATTTCCTAAATTCAACAAAAATGGTAGAAAAGTTCACTTACTTTGAGGTGTGTATGTAGAAGGCTCCTGGATGATGATGATGATGATGGGAATTACAATGGGGGTGGAGGAGAAGGAAGAAGAGAAGGCATTGGGGTGGAAGAGAAGTCACCCCATGGCACCATTTCACCCATAAAATTTTAGTTCTCTTGGTGTATTTCAAGATTATTTTCTTTAAATCAACTGTACTGCATTACAGTACAGTATAACCTTTTTTCTATACAGTGGGGTATGCTATAACGAACGGATTCTACTACGAATATTCCCATAACGAACGGTTTTACATACAGTATAAAATTGAGAATGCTATAACGAACGAAACTCCTACAACGAACATTATTTAATTTTTTTTTTTCTAATTTATTGTTTTTTTATTCCAAATATTAATGATATTCTTTATTTCAGGGGGTTTAGATGCATCTTTATGCACTTTTTTACAATTTTTACAATTTTATATTATATTTTTCAGTGTTAAGTGGTTGTATTTGGGGGCCTGGAACGGATTAATCCTATAATGAACGAATGCTATAACGAACAAGGTTCTAGAACCAATTAGATTCGTTATAGCATACCCCACTGTACATGTATTTTCAATTTCTTTCCGTTCTTTTTTTTTTTTCGCCCAGGCTCCGTAGGGTCGTTTGACCTGTGCCCGGTTGGGCTAATTCCCGTAAAAAAAAAAAAAAAAGAGCATGCCCTTTGCTCTTGAGTATACCAAGAAGGAAATATTTCCGTCATTGGGAAAGTTGTACCATAATTAGGTTAATATTTAATTATGTCATAAAAAATCAGTTTTATGGAAAAATTCTTCTTATTTATGTTGCAGTTGTTCCAAGTTGCTTACATATTAATCAAGATGGGAAACTCTCCACGCCCTGGTGTATGGGTTTTGGAACGTTCTGTGGATAATGGAGAAATATACACCCCATGGCAGTACTTTGCTGACAGTCTAGGGTAAGTAGCTTTCTTCATCTTCTTCTTGACTTTGTATGCTATTGTGCTATTTAAAAAAAAAAAATTTTCCCAAATATTGTAGTTGAATTAATGGTGGTAAAGCGGTAACGCGCATAACTCTCACCAATATGTCAAGGGTTCGAGCCTCGGTCCGGACACACGTGAGAAGGGTGTTATCCAGTGTGACCCTCACTACCAAACACTACAGATTTCCCGGTCCCTGGTTTCCTCCTGTATACTAACGCTGGATAAACCGTTTTAATGGCTAGTAAGCTGATAAGTGGCGAATATGAATGATAAAATTAGATGAATGGTGAGATTTTATACAGTAACTTGCTACCTTATTCTCACAATTCTTGCCTTAATCTTTCTATTATTTTTACGTTCTTACTCTTCTTACCTTATTCTTTATAAGTTTTTCTACAAGAAAATCTTTGATAAAGATGCTTACAGTAATTTTTTTCTGGAGGTTCTTGAGGAGACTGTGCATTTGCTTGTGACTAAAAATTATTTTCATATTTTTTTCAGGGATTGTGAAAGTTTCTTTGGAAAGGAGAGCTTGGAGCCAATCAGGGAAGATGATGATGTAACCTGTGTAACACACTTTTCAAAAGTAGTACCTCTTGAAGGTGGGGAGGTAAGTTATCTAATTTTCTTGTTATATAAATGTTCCTAGACCTCCTTAAATTCGAGTCACCGCAAACTGGGCTTCACGAAGAACTTAAATTGTCCTTGGAACCATATCTCAACTCTGGTTTGCTTGAAAAAACATGTTAATGCTGACTGTACACTTATGATTCCTGTATCTAAACTAACCAGCATCAAGTGCAGTGCTGTGGAAGGGGAAGGTGCTGAGTAGAAAGGTCATGTGGTGGCTACTAAGTATATCATTGGTTGAATTATCTGGGCATCTGGGCTTTAGTATGCTTACACCCAGTCTTGGGTGTATTTCACCAGGGAGGATTCTTACTTGTTTCTCTGTGTTAAACAGTACTGTATTTCTTTTTGGGTAAAATTGAGTAAAGTAAAGGACTTTTGGTATGATTGCGTTTACACACCGTTCATTCCTACCACTAATCTATTATCATATTTGAATAAGACATCTAATTATAAGATAATTTTCATCTATTACATTACCGGTGGAAATATATAATAACGGAGATAGCTTATCCAAAATTTACTCTATATTCTTCCATTAGTCTTCCGCCATTGTCGCCTGCCTCTCCTCCAACACTGGTGTCTCCTTCATAAATCGTCACACGCATGCGTTCCCGTACACGTCACGCGGCCAATCAAAAGCGTTTTTCTTTTTGTAACTAATTAAAATGATTTTGGGTTTAATTCGCGGTATATTTGGCCCAATCAAATTCGAGTTTTGTTTCGGGTCTCTCATATTTTGAAATTCAAGTTCAGTAACTTCAGTTCCGCCGACCTTGGAAGTCTGCGAAGGGTGTCCCTTAAATTATATAGAGCTGATTGCGAGTTTTTAGGAAAAAAACGAAGAAACTATAGCATTTTTTCGATCGCATGCTGTTTCCAACCTCAGTAAAGTGTACTAAGAACAAGACTAAATGTAAATATCGCAAAGACCAACATATGTGGCTTTGTGTAAGAGTCTCAGAATCCAACGACGAACAAGAATCAGGCCAATAAGGTAAGAAATAGGTAATTCCATCATATGGTGAGAGTCAGTTAGGTTAGGTTAGGTTTTGTTTTTGTTTTTCAAGTGTTTTTTGGTGTATTTTGCCATGATTTTTTTTCGGAAAACATCCAACGAAAAAAAAATCGAAAAACCCGCTAATTTCTGCCAGAAATGAAGGTCATATTCGGTCTAAGCACACACAAATACACTAAAAAAATTATTTTTGACTTTCTAACAGAGAACGGTGTGACAATGCAAATTTACCGGACTTTTACTATAGTCCAGACTATTCACTTAATCAAATTGCCCTCTGGCTTGATTTTTCCAGTGTTGGTTCTGTATAATTTTCTTGAACCAAACTACTTTATATTGCCAGTATAGCAATGTACCATATTTCAGATTGTTGTGTCCCTTCTAAATAATCGACCATCAGCCAACAGCTTTTTCAACTCGACAGTCCTTCAAGAGTTCACTAGGGCCACTAATGTTCGCCTTCGCTTGTTACGCACTAAAACTCTACTTGCTCATCTAATGTCTGTGGCAAGACAAGATCCAACAGTCACAAGGAGGGTAAGACAGACACTGTATCCTTATTACCAAAGCCTTTAGCCAAGAGTTTGTTAAATATATTAGAATATGTGCTGGTAATAGTGTGCTGCTTGCTGCTGAATTATTTTGTGATAGAAATATTGATGACACTTTACTTGTATTTTTTCAGTATTTTTATTCCATCAAAGACATCAGTATAGGAGGAAGGTGTGTATGCAATGGTCATGCAGATGTGTGTGATATAACAGATCCAAATGACCTATATAAGCTGCAGTGTCGATGCCAACACAACACATGTGGTTCTCGGTGTGAGATGTGTTGTCCTGGTTTCATCCAAAAGAAATGGAGACCAGCTGGCTACCAAGGCAGTTTTGTTTGTGAACGTAAGTAATTTTCAGCCAACTTTTGTGAACGCAAAGAACTTAGTTTGTAAAGTGTTTAATGGATACCTTTTGTTTGATATGGGGCTTGATTTATATGAGAGTGGAAGTGGATTCCAAAGGCACGGCTGACCATGAGGGACAAAGTGGAAACAATACACTGTATGCTGAGCCATCACTAAATAAAGGGGTAGCCTGACTAACTGCCTTCAACTGCCTTTCCCAACTTGCAAAGTTAGGTTCCCATTTACATTTGGAAGGACCAACAACCCTAAGGGTAGGAGATGAGTGCTGTATCCACTCAGCTGCTGCACCCTGTTTGATTGATGTACCAGTAACCTGTTTTCAAAATAATTTATATTCGAGATTTACTTAATTTTAATTTTATTGTAATATTGTTCTGGTGCCAAATATAGATACTGTACTGTATATGAAGTACTGTATTCGTTATTTGTGATTCATTCCACAAAGCTACTGCTCACTGTACTCTGTCATGAGTGTTTATTTTTAAAATCTCACGTGTTATGATTGTGTTTCAGTATTTTCCTCCGTATATTGAATATTAAATATTTTTATTCTGTTTCAGCATGCAACTGCTATGATCACTCCAATGAGTGTATCTACAGTGAAGAAGTAAATGAACAAAGACTATCTAGGGACATCTATGGCCAGTTTGAAGGTGGAGGAGTTTGTCAAAATTGTCAGCACAATACGCAAGGCATCAACTGCGACCAGTGCATATCTGGGTACTACAGACCTTTTGATAGAGACCTCAATGATACTGATGTATGTCAACCATGTAACTGTAATGAGTTTTTCTCAACTGGTAATTGTGCTACTGGAACAGGGCAATGTGAATGTCGCCTTGAATTTTTACCACCTTACTGTGATGAGTGTAATGATGGATACTATGATTATCCCAACTGTAAACCTTGTGACTGTCATAGAAGTGGCACAATTGGTGGCATATGTGAAGTAGGTGGTGGGCAGTGTCCATGTAAGGATAATTATGAGGGACTAAACTGTAATCGTTGTGCACCTAATTATTACAATTTCCCAGACTGCTTACCATGCAACTGCAGTGACATTGGATCCTTAGATTACAACTGTAATGCAGAAACTGGACAGTGCAATTGTCAAAATGAATTTGGTGGACAAATCTGTGATCGGTGTGAACATGGCTTTTATGATTATCCTACATGCACATGTAAGTTTACACATGTTTGGTCATTGTAATGGACTGTTTGTTGCTGATAACTTATGACATTTTATTTTATAAAAGAATGTATTGATGTTTTTAATATGCTTTGATACTTATTAACTGTTTTTAATTTTTTATGTAAATTACAAATTGTAACTTTTCTTAAACTGCTTTCAGTCTGCAACTGTGATGCGCAAGGGACAGTAGAAGAAAAATGCAACAAGGAGACAGGGGAATGCCTCTGCTTGAGTGGGTTTGGTGGTAACCGCTGTGATAATAGTGCTGCCGGATTTTATGGTTATCCATATATCCAGAGTTGTGGTTGTCACGAGATAGGTTCATCCTCATCAATTTGTGATGCATCTGGAGGCTGTACTTGCATACAAGGTTTCTCTGGTCGAGCTTGTGACCAATGTAGCCCTGGATATTACAACTTCCCAGAATGTGTTCCATGCAATTGTGATCAAGCAGGAAGTATTGGGATCTCATGTGACAGGGATGGAAAATGCCAGTGCAAACCACATTACGATGGAGTTCATTGTGATAAGTGTCTTGAAGGATTTTACAATTTCCCCCTGTGTGAAGGTAAGTCACAACACTGCTGATTTCACTGATGATGAATAATATATGGACCTTGTTGTATTATTTCTGAAATTATCTATACGGTACCATCACAAGTCATTGCTATATCTCTTCATCATTAATACTTTAAGGAGATATTTCCCCTAACAAGCACCTGAATGTTTAAAGCTTTCTATGCATTCTACTTTCCCTACATATGGTTCTCATTGTATTACTATATTTCTGGAGTTTTTATTTACTCCTTCCCTCACGTCCAGATTACTAATATAAAATACAAATTATTTTTCTTCCATACAGAGTGTAATTGTAACCCTGCAGGTGTAATAGAAAGTTTTGGTGGATGTGGTGAAGCACCAGTTGGTGAACTATGTGAATGTAAGGAACGAGTCACAGGCAGAATCTGTGATAGGTGTAAGTCACTGTTTTGGGATCTGAGGCAAGATAATCCTTTTGGATGCGAAGAATGTGGATGTCACACTCCTGGTACAATTGGTGGAATGGCATTGTGTGAGTCAGTGAGTGGCCAGTGCATCTGCAAACCTGGAGTCACTTCCCGTCAATGCAACCAATGTCGAGATGGAACATATAATTTGGTAGAAGATAACATGTTTGGTTGTTCAGAATGTGGTTGTATTTCTGGTGGGTCAGTTGACAATATTTGTGATAGAAATACGGGACAGTGTCGCTGCAGACCACGTGTTACTGGTCAGCACTGTGATCAACCCATGCAACTGCATTACTTCCCAACTCTCTATCAACTGAAATATGAGGCAGAAGATGGCCACACACCTCAAAATACTGCAGTCAGGTAAGAACATTCCTTTACTGAATAGATCCTCAACCATTAAGTGATTATTTTATTTATTGTACTGTACTGTATTAATGATTAATATAATTATAGGTATGTGTCAGGTTGATTGCATAAACAAGTACAGTACAGTACAGTATACAGTACTGTACAATATAGTTCAAGAGGAGGATCTCATTTTAGGTGTTAATAAATGCTACAATATATTCACAAGCATGACGATTTGTGGATTTAATGAATTAGAAACATTTATACAGTATTTGAATTTGTTTTGCTCTTGCACACCTATGTTTACACAAACAAGTGAAGTACTGTATGTAACTTTGTAATAAATAGTTTGTCTGATAAATTTTCAATGAATTTTGTAGTATTATATTGCTAAGAGTTTATTAATATTTATTACATCCTTTTTTTATTAAAATTAAAATCATAGCTCCAAAAAATTATACTGTATGTTTGTATCTTTGGGAAGGGGTACACTGTACTGCCACTGTACAGTATTATACAGTGACCCCTCCGTTAGCGAACTCAATCCGTTTCAGAAGGTCGTTCGTTAACCGAAAAGTTCGTTAACCGAAACCATTGTTTCAATGGGTTTTTGGGTAATTGGTTCCAGCTCACCGAAAATTTCCTAAATTCAACAAAAATGGTAGAAAAGTTCACTTACTTTGAGGTGTGTATGTAGAAGGCTCCTGGCTGATGATGATGATGGGAATTAGAAGTGGGGGTGGAGGAGAAGGGAAGGCAGTGGGGGTGGATGATGGGATTTAGAATGGGGGTGGAGGAGAAGGAAGAAGAGAAGGCATTGGGGTGGAAGAGAAGTCACCCCATGGCGCCATTTCACCCATAAAATTTTAGCTCTCTTGGTGTAATTCAAGATTATTTTCTTTAAATCAACACTGCACTGCATTATATATTGTCAATATGTAAAATATATTTCAAAATGACCAATAATTTGCTTGGAAACAGAAAAAAAGCGTTTAGTTGAAGAGAGTCTCAAGCAAGATGTTACCTCCAGTGAAAACAGAGAGACTAACGCCTGTTTTCTGTGTTAAGAGGCTGGATGCCACGCATTAAACTAGTCTTTTTACCTTCAATTATGTTCAATAATTGTTAAAATGACTAAAAAATTGAATATTAAACTTTTAAAATTATTGAATAATATAAACTTCTTGATATTTACTAAAATAGTAAGGAATTTAAGCCCTAGAACCGATTAATGTATTGGCGGACTGATACTAAAGCTGGTTGCCCGGTCAGTGCAAGTGAAAACATGTTGATGTCGGTTCGTAAGAACTTCGTTAACCGAATTTTTTTTCGTTAACTGAATTGAAGATCCTTATGGAAGGCAGTTCATTAATCGAAATTACGTTAACCGAGGTGTTCGTGAAACGAGGGGTCACTGTACTTTAATACCAATACTGTATACTGTACAGTACAGTTTAAGTGTAGGACTTGTAATTAAGTTGCTATGGCTCTACAGTTATTCAATAATGAAAGTATTTCATTCAGATTTAGAATACTGTATATAAATGAAGTTAAGATATGTTCTTAGAAAGAAAAATTTAGTTTGTTAGATTTATTTATCACCTTTTTTCTTCAGATTTGCTTACGATGAAGAAGTATTTCCAAACTACTCTTGGCGAGGATATGCAGTCTTCTCCGATATTCAAAAAGAAATCATCCAGGAGATATACATAGAGAAGCCATCTCTGTATCTTTTGGTGATGTTCTATCATAACCCAAGCTCCAAGACTATTGTTGGCAAGATTAAAGTTACACCTGACAACCCAAGTGATACTGAACAGGTAAATACTCCTTAATGGAGGTACAGTAATTAAAAAAACAAAACAATTATAGGTATAGAAATAAGAGAGAGTGAAAAGAAAGATAAAAGGTACTGCAAACAATAACTCTGCTGAGAGCTTTATTGTGTGAAATTGTATAGGTTATAGTGATGTGGGATTTAAATGGAACAGTTATTGATAGAAAAAATACCTTTATAAGGATTTTGGGGAGGGGAAATATGGAGGGTCAGGAATGAACAGAAAACAAGAGACTCTAATATAAATACAATATACAGTATGCTGAAAGAAGTTTGATAAGAGTAGAATACAAGGTTCAAGAAAAAGGAAAATTATTAAACTGATTTTAATGCTAAATGGCTAATTTCTTCGCTAATATATAACTTGCCCACAACTGACCAGAAAAATCAACCCTAATCCTCCTGACCTGGACCCCTCTTTCACACCCACCATATCCCCCTTGCTGATGAGGTCACGAGAAGAATTTAGAATTATAGGTTGATGTTAGATTAGATACAGTATAATTAGAAACTGTAAGGTAGCCATTGGTATGATCAACTTAAAAAATGGGAAAAATTTTGTTGAGATATTAGTTGTAAGTGTTCTATTATTATAGATAATTATGTTAGTGTGGTGTGATGAAAATGAGGGAGGCAGTATGTAGGTGAGAATTTTGGATGTTTAGAGGCTCATGTTTCTGTTGTAGGCTAATTGTTGTTTATCTGATGATGAATTGTGAAGACTTGTGTTGTTGTGATGACCTTATAGCCACTTTTCCATGCTGTAGTCTCTTACAGCCTCTCATCTGGTTCTTATCTCTTAGGGAACTTCTTAAAACCTCTCCCTATGTCATTCTTGGCATACTACTATCTCTCTTCCCTACCATATTCAAACTTGTGCATCTTTTGAATCAGATGGTCTCTACCAATTTTTCCACATGCCCAAAAGAGGCCTACTTCTATACACAACCTCGCCAATATTCCTTAGGGAAAGGCAATAATGCACTTAGATTATCTTCTAGCTATTGCTGTGTAAAATTGGCTTCTTAGATTAATCATAATTATTGAGGTTTTACGCAGTTATAAGCTTTTGCTGATCCTATACCTTGTTTTCACAGGAAATTGATGTTCATTTTGCACCTACTAATGGGCCCCAACTCATGACAGTGAAGTCTGTGCTTGGTGACTTCCCTGTGCCCTTAGTTATGAACCCTGGCCAATGGTCCGTTGCTATAAAGAATAAGAAAAATCTCTTTCTGGTAAGTTAATGTATTGGCTATAAATTTTGTAACATTAAGCATCTGAAGAAAGACAAATGATTCTTACATCCCGTGATGTACAAAAGTGGGTTATAGTATATGACTGAACTGATATTCCAAAGAAAAGCTTAACACACAAGGTAATTTTTAAAAGGCTTATGTTTAGTTGTCTGTATAATTCCCAGGCCTCTTACATAACCTTCAGTTGAGTTTTCTTTGAAATGAATGAGTTGATTTATCCATGATTTTTTTTTTAGTCCCTTACTGTGTTTGTTTTGAGAATTATTACTGATTTGACCAATGTGGAGAGAAATAATACAGAACCAATATTTTCATTCTTTGAGAATATTTGCCTATTTACATTACTGTACTTTGTTTTTATTTCAGGACTACTTTGTGTTGCTTCCTCTTGCCTACTATGAGGGCACCATCCTCTCCAGGAATGTGACCACACCCTGTATGATTGGCCATGTATATGGTGATATGTGCATACATTATGCTTACCCTGATATTTTCGAATATAACTACATATATGGATCAGCTGGGTATCGCAGTGTGGGTGATGAACGAGAGTCTGTGGAACTGTTTGATGATTATGAGGTAAGTTCTTACTTCTAGGAACTTGGTTGGTACTGTTGCTCAGTCTATTTAATAAGAAGTCTGTGAAGATGTAGCACAGTTGACATAGTACCAATGGAAGACTGGTCCATAAATAAAAAATATACTGTATCTACCTTAAGTGAAGATGTAGATAGGTTTGTTGAACATATTTTTTTTTACAAGAGGGACTTGAAGTATTAATAATAAAAAAAAAATATGTGTGTGGATTGTGCAATAACCCTTATCGGTGGTGTACATTACCTAATCCTTTTACACAGAAATTGAAGCCCTGTTTCTCTTAAGTCTTAAGAAAATGAAAAATGAGATTGGCATAAACTAGAAATATGTTCTTCAGAATATAAGCCATCAAAGTTTGAGCTTGGCCCATAATCTTAATGTTAACTCACTTCTCTTAAAGTAAATCTTCTGTTCCTTGGACAGGATCCACTCCATCTATGATGTTATAATAGAGAATAGTTAACACCTCTGTGAGTTTAGACTCCTCATTCACACTAACATAATATAATATTAATTAATGAAAAATGCATTATAGAAATGTATTTTAATGTTTAATTGGCATTTGGTGTTTATTTTGCCTTTACAATGTTTTTGTTTATCTAGGTTTTATCAGAACTAGACACACAACCGATGGCATGGCTGAACCACAACCAACCCAGTGTTCAGTACGACATACGACTTTCTCGTCCAGGACGTCATATACTTCTTATCAACTACTTTACTCCTGAAGGTGGTAAAACCACTAATATCATGATAGAAACGTCAACACGTAGAGGTCGAGAGAAGGGGAGAGCCATCCTGTATGACTGCATGTATTCAACAACCTGTCGTCAAGTTATTACAGATGCAAGTGGTAAAGTGGGCGTGTTCTACTTTGATAGTAATTTCATCAGCCTCGAGATCACAGTAAGTGTTCCATAGATACATATTTTTATCCCTTTATAATCACTGTTAGTTAAATTCTAAGAAAAAGAACTAGGATTAATAGCTGGAACCAATGGCTCCTATAAATAGGTAACCATCATTGATGTTTAATATTACTGTAACTGTTCTTTAACTTATCTTCCTTATCAATGCATTTTTCTTATCCATATGACTTGAAGTTAGCACTCTTCACTATACACTAGAAACTGAGTAACCTATCCCAAAATATCCTTATGTGTTTTTATGTACAAGACAGTGTATCATGACAAGTATTTCATGCATACATTTTTCTTTACAGTATTGTACATTACATCATAGACATAATTATTTGCTTATATAAAGCTAGCATATGTTTAACATTGATTACCTCCTCTTTCACCCTCTTGTGTTAATTAATCTTGGTTTTGCAAGAGCAGTTTATCTAGATGTCGTACCTGTAGATAGAAATGGAGAATTAATCCTGAAATCTTCTTTTCTGACAGAGCCCAAAGTTAGGTGCCTCATAAACCCTCCCTCTTCCCGTGGGTTAGTGTCTCATCAACTGAAAATAACAATAGAGACAGTTAGGTGAACAGATTTGCTTGGATCCATAAGTGGTGGGGCAGTCATTTTGGTGCTCTGATTGAGTTGCCATGACTTCAACATGTCCTTCAGCTTCGGAGGAGTCTCTGTACAGTACTGAGGATCCCTTTGTTTTAGGCCAGCTGAACAGGGGAAAGGAGGAGTTAAACCATATACAGCACATAATTGTATTAACAGATTAACCCTGGGTATGTGGTAAGTCTCCCAGAATTATGAAAGCTGCCTGGCTTTAGGCTCTGCTAAAAAAAAAAGAGATTCGGGATAAATCTTTCATCTCTCTCTAATGCATAAGATTAACATTATTTTCCTCAGGGTGAGACCAACACAAACATTGGGATTGATTCCATTGTTGCAGTACCATACGAATATTGGCACGAAGACCTTGTGCGTCCACAACCAGTTTGCACCCGCTTAGATGGCCAGTGTTTAGAATCTTCATATCCAATTCCTCCTGAGAGTGTAAAGGTAAATAACCTTTTAATGTGGCAGCAGTGCTTATTAAAAAAATGTATAATACTGATACATAGTAGTGAAGAAAAATGTTTGATAATATTTCATCCTATACTCTCAGATTATTAATGAATGAGTGATTAAGCTATGGATATAAGCAAGTTTGTTTAGGTATTCGTCATGTCACAGTACATTCCTGTGATTTTTTGTTTTACACTTGTGTTATATCATTCTCCCAGGCATTCCTCTCCACTCTCTTTCTTTGAGGTTTCTGTACCCCTTCATCCATCTCACTTATAAGTAGGATAGGAGTAAAAATAATTGAGATATTTAAATTTCAAAAGGCTTTAGTGCATTTTGTCATTTGAAATTTTTTTTAACTTCAGGTTGAGTTTGAATCAAATTTTGAAGGGAAAATGTCTACAGAACTACCTTATGGTGTTGCAAATGGTACTGGTCTTGTTTACCTCAACCATAGTGACCCAATGGTAGATATTACTGGCAAGTTGAGGTACGCTGGAAAGTACGTCTTTGTTGTCCACTACTATCAGCCACAGTACCCAGGTAAGTTCAATTGTCTTTTTGATTTTTCATATACAATACTGTAACACTTCTCAATTTTCATGTTTGAGGAAGTGAATATACTTGAGTATTTTGCACTCCTGTATACCTAATGTTAGGTTATGACATGTGGAATTCCATCAAAGAATCTGACATGGTTAACTATGGCTGGGTGATTCATAAGGAGTACCGGTAACTAGGTTGTTTCAAAACATTTTCTAATAAAGTTGTTGTTACCTTTCAACCCAAGTGGTTCTTTCCACTTTCAGCTACTTTTAGGCTAATTCTCTCCCAGGTACAATCCCACTCTTGTAGGTTTTTTTTGGGGGGGGGGGGGCTTATTGCTATGTCAGGGATTTTTCTATTTCAGGTATCTTTCATTATAGCCTTGGAAGTGACTTCAAGATAAGGTTTATAGGACTTCCCATTGTGAATTAGGGCTCCACCTTCTTTAGCACACTGTTTAAGCATAATTTTGTTGTAACCGATCTTTATTTGTAAGCAGTGTAGAAGTGTGATGTATTTATTGCTGTGTTGTAGTTTGTCTGTCACAGCTGCAGTACTGGTGATATATAGGTTTAGCATGAACAGGCCGAATCATTGTTCTTTTACTGTTCATTCCACTGACTTTCCTTGATGCTAGTCTGGGAAGTGGTGTTAAACTGGCCCAGACCAAAGGACAGCATCCACTCATTTTTGTGGATTGTGTTCCTTAGGTCTTTGTCCTGGTCCACTGACCAGTGTGGTACCAATTTGATCTCTAGAATAGATTCATTTTACTTTGTTTAAGTATTAACTCTAATCAGTTGCTTTTCTTCAAAGAGGGATGGATAATTTGATGCAATAATTTTTAACAACAGATTGAGCTATATTGTTACATTTGGACCAACTCACAGTTGGAATTACAATGTAGGATGAGACATGCGTCTTGTTCTATTTTGTAGTCCATGAGAGGGAGCATTTTTGTTTCATAGCATTGATTTTTATTATTGGTAATTGCTGTTTGTGCAATAGTAGGGCATTGCTTCTTGGGACATGGTAGTTAGGAAATGGTCTTAATATGATGACTGTGGTACTTTATTATGCTGCTTTTTGTTTGCCTTGCCTGTTTTGAAGAATATTAATCCTTAGTCTATCATGTCCCAGAATCTTTGGGCCCTCATTTTAGGAACAAGGACTCTTAGGTGGGTATTTGAGTGCCCACTTTATTATGCATTTTGTTCTTTGCTGCTGCTGTGGAGATGAGGGCTTGGTAAGTAAGTTCCAATATTGGGGTGGGATGCTTTTTCAGATACAGTACCTAGATGATTTATCTGCCTGGGCATCTAGGAAACCTTGGTTAGTTATTATTTCTGAATGTTTATCTTTGTTTTTATTTCTTTTAATTAATATGTCTAAGACTCTAGTTACTTGTTGCACCATACTTGTTTGTCATTTGTTACTAAAATACATGAAAAATAAATTGCACAATGTGAATGCTGAAAATATATTAATTATGTGTTTGTGTATGACTTCTGCAGATGATGTGCTGTATGTGCAGTTTGTTTATACAAGCGAGAAAGGTTAGCTTTTGCTTGTGCTTTCTTTGCTTTATTGTCTTTGTTTAAGATATGGAATAAAACAGGTATGTTAACTTGAAGCAGTTGCTGCCGTGTTTACTGCAAGCTTTGTTGTGCCTGTTTGTATTATTGCATGAATAAACTTAATTACAGTATTTGAATTTTGCCCATCTAGCTTTTACTATCTGCTTTCTGGCTTCATTTGATACAGGCTGGCTGTTGGGGTGTGCTCTGTCCTTTGATATCCCTAAAATAATTTTCCCAGAATGAAATTTTAACCCTGAATGTACTTCCCACCTTCCCATGTGAAATTTTGATTTTGAAAGACTGAATATAGAGATTTAATTTCTAGAAATATTTATGCCCCTAAACATCAAGAGGATCATCATGTGATTCTGGATCATTAATGGTTGAATGACTTTATTCTTAATAAAATGTTCTGGATGACTGCAGTTTCCCCAGGCAAGGATGAACCTTTGTGGGAATGTGGTTTATCCTTATTGAATGAGGGATGCTTATCAAGACATTTCTCTTCATACGAGCATTAGAAAATTTTAATTCTTTTTTCAGTAGTCAGTCTTCCCAGTTCAGGGTTCTTCCTTTCGAATTGAAAATAGCTCTGGGAATGTTCACAAAATATGAGGAATAATTTTGGGTAAGATTTATCAGTGTTATTTTTATTATTTTTTTCAACTAGTTAATTTTAGTTTACCTGTGAAGCAGTGAGGTGGGCTATTATGATAGGTCTGAGCATCCTAGGCTAAGTAGGTTTCTTTGTGAATAAATAGGGGTCTAAGTTTTCTCATACAGTAGTCAGAATATTTGGTGGTTAGGTTTACAGTGGTATGCCGTGCACATTACGGAAGACTGAGATAGATATACTGTACTTGTAGTTTGAGCTTAATGATCAAAATTTTTCCTAAGTAGGATAAAAACTCTATGCTTACCTTGTTGTCCTCTTTGTAGACTTTCTATCTTCCTGACCCTCAAGACATGTTTATGGTTCATGCATCAGAGGTAACTTAACTTGACCCCTCTACAATGGGTCTTTGTGGTCCAATTGATTGGAGTTATAAGTTCCAATGACATTTGACTGGAGGCTCAAGGATGATGCTAAGTGAGTGTACAGTAAGAAAGAGTTAAGAAGTATTTATTATATACTGTACTCATAACCCAGATTAATCCTGGACCTTTGAATAGCATAGGTTTGGGTTATGAGAAGTCACCTCGTGGAGAGCATTAACCAGAAAAGTTAGACTGATCTTGCAATTGATTTTTCTGGCAGAGCTTGTAACTAGATGGCTGGGACGCCCTTCCTCCTACCTGGACTTTGTGGATTATTCAGTTAGGAACTAAATAAGAAATAGATGTGACCAAAACAAGATGCCAGAGCTACAGCTTTTGTCGTGACGTGTACTAATTAGTAAGACTCGCTTATTAACAAAGCCTCCTGTCTTTCAAGGATATCCATTGCACCAAATACCCCTATCTCCCCCAGTGACGCTGGTGGTGTGATTGGGAGGTGAGAAGATTAGGTATGCTCTTAGTTATCACTCCTAGTCTGATTAATTGGAAGTTGTCCAAGTATATAGTACATCCTAGTTGCCAGCTTGTGTTACAATGCACTGTCTGCCTGTGGGCCTTGCCAGAAATAGCTATTTCATGAATTTTTTTTATAAAAAAAATGCAATTACCAATATTGTTTCAGTAAAGGAATGTTTGATATGGATTCTTTGCTTTGCTTTTGTTTCGATTCATTGCATGAACAAGTTACATTAATGAGTAAAGTTTTCCCAGAATTTCCTTTTTTCCTTTTTTTTTGAAGTCTGTAGTTACCAATAATTTTTCCTTTACAGAATTTGATGTGGACGTGCTGATACAGAATGGTCAGTTTTATGAAGGTTCACTGGCAGTCCATCACTGCCCTAGCACTTCTGGCTGTCGCTCTGTTATTAGACAACCAGACGGATCTTACGTGTTTGATATTTTGGAAAACTTTGTTCTCTCACTTAAGGTAAGTTTCTCATTTTATATGTGATCTATGGAATGTTTCAAACTCTTTAAATGATGAATTCTTTGACATTAACATTTGGATTATAAAGTGATCATATTTACATAAGTTTATTCTATACGTTATTAACTTTGCTGCCCTCAACCATTGAATTGTATTAATTACTTCTTGCAGTATTTAATGAATGTACTGTAATAACAAATATTCTTAGAACTGTGTAGTTAGCTCAAAACCATGGTTGCTTGAATCTTCATGAGAGGGTGGGTGTAATTCCAGTTGAAATTGTATCTGCAAGAGTCCAGATAACACCAGACTCGTTTTGTAAAAGAGTTTGGGACACCCAGCGGGCGTTTACAGTAAGGCAAATCACATAGTTGGTGTTTAAATGTCTAATAAAAGAACTGGTGTAGCATTTCCATCTCATTTTTGTTTAACTTGTCTTCTACAGTACAGTAGTATGAGAGCTTCCTGGCTTATGGGTGGTAGCCAGAAATATAGAATTGATTCTAAAAATACTTTCTGTAGCAGAGACTGTAGGACATTTCCAGCCTTCCTTGTGCAATTGTGTTGGCCTAGGTTCACTCAGCTTTGGTCAATTTTATTCAGATTCAAGTGGAGTGGTAATATGTCCTTGACATGATGTGTGTTGAATGGCCAGTCATGGTTTCATTGAGACTTTGGCTTTTCAAGGATCACCATAATTGACTTATCCATATTGTATGAATAGATTAATCCAAGTTGACATTAGGGTGGGCCCTCTCTAATGACTCCAGGATCCCCTAGAAAGTTGCCCTGTATTATGAGAGCCACATGGCCTCAGGCCCCACCAGACAAGGGATTTCATTGTTGGTCCACCATATTAATTCTGGTGTTTCTAAATGGCTAATTTAGAAGGGCGGTGTTGAGGGGTTTGTTGTTCCTTCTCAGTACTGACACACGTTGATTTTATTTCATAAGATATTAAGTATATTGAGAGGCTGAGTGATGTGTTCAGAGGAAAATTAATAACTGAATGATTTCAGAGTTAAATAAATAAAAAATTAATGTACCTATGAACTGGGTTTGCTCCAGTGCTTCCTCATTTGCCCATGTGGCAACTTCATGACTATAAATAGATTTATACATATTTTTTACATTTTGTGTTTTTCAGGAGCCAAATCATAAATCAATCTGGGTAGACAAAGTCTTGGTGGTTCCAGCTCAGCAATTTAATGAAAAAATTATGCATGAAATGCCAATTGATATGACAGCAGATTTCATTAACATTTGTGGACAGAACAACTTCAATATTGGAGATAATGCTACAGGTTTGTAATATTGAAAATTTTAATTCTTTAAGTAAGAATACTGTTTCAGCCAAAGATTTTACCATTAATTTCCAAGGGTGAATATAACCAGTTTTTAAGGATATATGTTGTGTTAGAACACTCGGGCCTAGTTCTCACAAAAAGTAAATTGTACTGTACAGTATTTGGAATTCACAGACAGTATAAATGTTTCACTCTTAAGAGGATTAATTGATTAGAATTTTTAATTCAATTCATTTATGTTAATTCAGGATACTGTAAAGAAGTATCATTTGTTGGTGCTACATACTGCACAACAGACTACTACTGTGAAGAGAGAATCTTATTTGGATAAATTAATTTTTGCCGTATTTTCTGGTGTATAAAGTGCAACTTGATTTTAGAAGGAAATAAAAAAAACAGTACAGTACTTTTATGAATATACTGTACAGTACTTTAGTATTTACTTTATTTATAATGGAAACATACATCAATGCGGCCTAAAAGAAAAAAATATTTTTGTGAATATAATACAGTACCTGCACAGTACAGTTCACAATATGGCAATTGCCAGTAAGATGCTGGATGATTTTAGAGGGCTTTTTTTAGGGAAACAGTTTGCCTTATATACCAGCAAATACTATATATTGTTTATTTAATAGATTTTTCAAGGTGCATAGTGGGTGAATGATTTTTTACATGTAGTTTATGTAAATTTTGATATATCATAATACAGTAACTTATTAACCAGTAACACCCCCCCTCCCCACTGTATGCTATTTTAAGTTTTGATTGTTAATAATGATCACAAACCATACTGTTATAGCTGGTATTATTGTTACATTTTTGTAATACATTATACTCATGAAGTTCTAAATGCTTCTAAAAGGCACTGCATTTGGCTTATGAGTTTAACCCCTTAGTGTATGGGTTCCCTTTGAGCTGAATAAAGTCCTCTGACATAAGCCAAATACAGGTAAAATGTTAAAAGTGGCATCCTTGGAGTGAAGGGGTCAACATTAATTTTGTGTTCTGATTATTTTTAAAACTCTTTGTATGTAATTTTTAGGTTGCTAACATGTAGTTCTTGTAAAGGTAATTACAATACTCAAGAGAAGACATGTTTTAAATTCAGGTGTTTTGATATCCATACATAAAAATTATGATTATTTTATTGTATAGATAATAAACTTTTTCAGATTTCTGTAAGGCTGCAGCATATGAACTGACAATGGAATACAATAGTGGGGCCTTACCATGCCAGTGTGACTTTTATGGATCTGAAAGCTTTGAGTGTGAGAGCTTTGGTGGACAATGTCCATGTCGTCGAAATGTTATTGGTCGCAGATGCAATCGTTGCAAAACTGGGTATTTTGGTTTTCCTGACTGTGAACCATGCAATTGCCCATCCACAGCCCTGTGTGATCCTGTTACTGGTTTGTGGACTTCTCTAGTTTATTGTTTGTATTCCTTACATATTTGGACCTAATGAAAATGTGACTTCATTTTAGCAAGTACTGTACTGTACTGTACAAAACTATTTTAGTAGTATTTTCTGCAATGTTGCTATTGGAAACTTGTTTGTATATTGAATGTTCTGAAAGCATTATAAGCATGTAGTTTTATTAGTGGCTTAAAATAATTCTTCTACTGCTTGTCACTAGAGGTCAGCCTCTAACATACTGTACTAATTATTGCATATCCTCCTAGGGGAATGCATTTGTCCACCCCGTGTGGAAGGCAACCGGTGTCAGCGTTGTGCACCATACACTTATGGTTTTGATCCAATTATTGGGTGTGAGGAATGCCAGTGCTCTGCCCTTGGTGTTCAATCTGGTAACCTTCAATGTGACCTACAAACAGGACAGTGTAGTTGCAAAAACTCAGTTGTTGGACGAAGGTAAATAATTCAGCTGTTATTTACATCTCTTCAGAATTAGAATTAGCCCTTACTTTCTTACCTTTGATATAAAAACAGAATTTAACTTGAGAATATACATATACCTTGTATGTACTGTATGTTTTTGGTGTTTCTTAAATAATTTAAAAAAATTATTTTCAAATATAGATAATACTCATTATTAATTCACAGGAAGCCATAAACATTAATAAAATAACCTTGATCTGTACATAGCTGTACAACCGTAACCTACTTATTTTTCACAGGAGTTTGTCTGAAATACTCCTGTCTTATAAATCATTAGGTTATGAAGAAAAAGTTTCATTTTGCATTACTATAACTAATTTAAGTGTTCAGTAATTTTATATTTTGAAGACATTTAAATCTTTGAAATGTCATTCATAAGCAGCCCAAATTGATGACATTATCAGCAACTAAAAATAATCTGATTCAGTTGGCTTAAAACATGGCAGTGTTGGATAACAAAAAAACCTAAAGTTTAAGGTGGGAAAGATGAGCAGGTTCCCAGAAGTTAATGAAAGAATGTGGTGGTAAAGATGTATTTTGATAAATGTGTGAGAAAACAGTACCGTATATGTTTCTGAAAATATAATTCTAAAAGAATACAAAATGGGCCAGACACTTTGTTGCAACGTAAATATTAGAGAGCAAATCAAATATTTCCAACAATGAATTGAGTTTGTTGGATTGATGGAGGAATGGTAGGAAGTGTAAAGAGAAATAATTGCCTGGATCAACAATGATTTTTTTTTTGTGTATTCAAGGAGATTTACCTCTATTTGGATATACAGTACAGTATTACCCCGCTTTACACGGTTTCACTTTCCGTGATTTCTCATTTACGCGGTACCTTGCCAGAACCAGACTTTCACTTTCCGCGGTGCATCTACTCATATACGCGGTGAAGTATAATTTTTTTTTTTTTTTTAGCTCATAAAATTCATACAAATTACCCGGCCAGAATATAATTTACATTGCTGGAATTCTTACAATATGATGATCATTTTGAATATAAACATCATGGATTTGCATTAGACATACAAATTTTAGATCTAATGTAATAATTTGGTTTACACAAAGCAAATATTTTATCTTTTGTGCAAAATATATGAAGTTTACATTCAAAATATTCCCTGACCTGCAAGGAATCCAGAAATTCAATTATATTATCCTATCTTTAGTCTGAGGTATTATTTATTACTAAACGTTAAAATCTAGTGTTTTCACCCAACATTTCTTGGAGAGCTAGTGAGCTGGGAAGAGGGAGGGGGGGGATTTGAGTCCATTATTTGAATGGACATTAACCTGGCGACTGTATTTCTCTTAAATATTAATTGTGTGAGCATACCATCATAAAATTTAGATGTTATTTTTACTACAACATAGGTATTGTGTCGGAAAAAGTGGAGTTTGGGGGTCGGGCCAGTCTCTATTGGAATTAATCCCATATGTTCTGTTGTTCACTTTACGCGGTTTTCATCTTGTACCCTGTGGGTTCAATTGACCGCGTAAATCGGGGTACTACTGTAGTAGCAATGACAACCTCTTATATCTTTAACCACCTGTGTATGGGGTCCCCCCTCTGCGGAATAAAATTATCTGGCATAGGCCAAATAAAATATTAAAAGTGGCATCCCATAGTGAAGGTTACTCATAAGTGAAGGGAAAAGATTTGCAATCTGTTTTAAACACATCCTATTGTTATTGCTGTGTCCTGTGTCAATTCCATGTGAACTTGGCAGCCTCTCGGGAGCTGATGACTAACATAAGTCTCAGAATATTTTATAAAGGTTTCATTGATGTGTTGTCTGTGTTGTGTTAGGGTGGGTGAGATGATGTTAGGTGCAGGGCTGCATCAGATTAGATTTAGGGTGAGTTGAAATCTGTGGCTGTTATGATTGATTGAGGGGTAGAGTGTGCAGTGCAGTCTTTATAGGCAAATCTTGTGCATTGCATAAACATTAACCAAAATCAGCTTATATTAAATTTTTTGTTGTGTGTATTTTTTTTTCATTCAATTCTCATTTTAGATGTGAGCGATGTGCAGCTGGCTTCTGGTCTTTCCCATTCTGCCAGCTGTGTGACTGTGATTTGAGGGGAACTGAGGAGGATATATGTAGTCAGGTGAGTTATATATCATGGCTCAGTGGTTTAAGTAACTACAGTACTGTATATAGACTCTGATAACTTTCTCTTAAATTTGACATCTTTTTAGTAATTAGTCTCAACATAAAACACCAAACAGTGATAAAGTTAACATCCTATATTAACAGCCCCATCACAAGTTGAGTAAAACACTGATCCGAACCATTTGCATACCGTAGTTTTGGTCTACAATTGGACTTTTAAGATAAAACCTTTTGAATCGTGCATTACTGTACACATTCAACTCCATATTTTGTTTTATAAGATTAACTCGGTCTGTAAAGTATTCCCTCACGTGATATATTAGGACACTTCTCTGTTTGCTGTCATCATAAATAAATAAAAAAATTCTGTAATTGAGAAGGTTCCAGGAGTCCTGTGTGAGTCTTTATTAGTTGGTACAGTACCATATAAGTAGTTTATAAGGTAAAAAATATTGGTACAGTATAATCTTGGTACCCTTATCTTGGTTAACTTTGGTATTTTAGGGTATGTCTGGAATTGTTTAATAGTAATAAGAGTGATGTGAAGCTTATGAAATTTCATGGTTAGGTTGTGAAGTAATGAGAATATGCCTATGACATGATGGTAAGTTGAAAACCATCTCCATTTTTTTATCAAAAGTATTTTATTTCTCAAACCATATTGAAATTGAATTTGTATTCAAATGTTTTTTTTTGTATTTTACATTTGCCTCTACAGTATTTTAATTCTTAAAGATTCTTTCCACAATATGCTGAACACTTTTTCCGCTTATTTTTTAGGATGATGCGAGCTGCTATTGCAAACTTAATGTTGAAGGTCGTTCCTGTGATATGTGTCGACCAGGCTCCTACAATTTAGAAGAAACAAACCCTGATGGCTGTACAAAGTGCTTCTGTTTTGGCAAGTCTGAGTACTGTTCATCTGCTGATGTATACTGGGAGGGAATGTTGGTATGTATATTTGGTATGCAAATTGTTTAGTTAACTTATTTTATAAATTATATATATATGCAAATGTCCTGCAGTGGTGTGCAGTACAGAGAGTGACTCGAACCATGCAAATTTGTCTCCCCCCAAAACTCTATCCTTTCCATTGTAAAGTACCTGTATGCATAATACAGTATTTAATAGCCATGATTTCATGATACATTATTAATATGCTTACTGGGTGAGTTTGCTGTCAATTTGGCATTCCCTATGAGATTGGAAGAAGTGAGGTAGGGAGAGAGGGAGTCGATGGTAATGTACTACCCTGTACATGTTAACCTTATCCTGTTATAAAGAGATTTTGGATGTTAAAAAGTGAACCAAACACATGCAAATTAAGTGCTTGTGAAGCCAGACAAATGAAACCAATCTGAATCAGAGTTTCTGGAGGAAGAGGGAAGATGCTTTCCAGTAAAGGTAAGATTTAGGCATAGATGTGTGATGTTAACATAATGATTTTGTATTTTCATGAATAGAGTAGTAAGAGAGTTGAAGGTAAGGGTTGTAAGCTCGGTGAATATTGATATAAAATACAACTGAAAGGTGAGTCAGTTACTGTTTGTACAGTATAAGACTGTTCCAGTGAGAAGGAGATGGAAGGATGGGATGATGGTCACACATGGAGTGAGAGGAGCAGACAGTCAGGAAAAAGTAGGAAATGTGAGTGTCAGAAAAGCTTGGCATCGAAGATTGTACTGTGCAGGCATCCCTCGTTTAGCGTTACTGTAATTCAGTTTAGCGATATAAATTTTTTTACACCCTTTCTCACTTAATGTTTGGTCAAAATTCTGTTTAGCAATAGCTTGACTCACTGGAAGGGGGATGAGGTGGCCTGTGAGATGACATGTTGCCATTGTTACATGTAATGAAACTATAAAAGTTGTGGAAAAATCATTGTATTACTCTAATGTGGTTTAGAAGTAAAGAAAATAATTTATTATATAAATTTATAAAATAAGTACATTTCAGAACATGAGAGTGCATATGACACCACAGCACACACACACACACACACACACACACACACACACAGACAGACACACACAGACAGACACACACAGACAGACACACACACACAGACACACACACACACACACACACACACAGTATCTTGGAGTCACCTGGGTGAAAGCCTGACTGAACTGTGTCGTGTTGCCCAGAGAATGGTTTGAGCGTGGAACAGCAGCATGGCACAGAGGTTTGAACTTATTTTCTCAACTTAGGTTATTATTTTTAATAGGAATAAGTTGCATGATCATATCAGGACCTCAGTGTAGTTAATGTTCCAGAGGAGATAGTGAGGTGTATAAGATATTTGTTATAGCGGTGTTCAGGGTTATTATTTTGGCTTTATCTTCAATTGTATATTAAGGTGTGTTGTCATTTTCTAAGACATATGTTTAATTAAATAACTACAGTGTATTTTAAATTATATCTAAATATTTGTAGAGCAACAAAATGTGTGAAGTACGTACACAAATACTAGTGATATCTCCGTTAGCCAGAACAATTGGTGCAGAGCTGGAAAAAAACCCTCATCCCCAAAATTTTTCAGGTAACGAAAAAATTTTCTCGTCAGTTCCAGAATGATGCATTATTTCATCTCTCAAAGCCTGAAAAAAATCCTTCATCCTTATACTTTTCCAGAAAATTTTCTCATAAGTTCCAGAAATTGCTCATTACATCATCTTTTGAATTCAGAAAAATATCCCCCATCCCTGGTATTTTCTGGGGACTGGAAAACTTTTCTTTGAATTTCTGGTAAATGTGCCTGATTTTGATCTCTTAAACCCGGAAAAAAATTCACCATCCCCAGAATTTTCTGGCTACTGGGAAATTTTTCTTGGAATTTTCCAGAAAATGTGCCCCTCGGAAATTGGTTCCAAAAGCTGGAATTTCCCGGTAAATTCTGGCTTTGGCAATGATTTTCCCATAAAATTTCAATTCTGGCTATCGGAGAGTTCCGGATTTGAGGGATTACGGCTAACGAAGATATTACTGTATCATAAAACTTATACAGGTGCTCATATACCTAAGAACATTCAACCTACAACTTTCAGAGATACAAACATCATCACTGAGGGGGGGTTACCTGCCAGAACAGGTGCTTAATGTGGATGAGACTGGATTATTTTGGAGAAAATTCCAGATAGAACAAACATTACCTAAGAGGAGAAGAGTGAGCCTGGTTTTAAGGCTGTATTAAAGGGTATAGCTATACTAAATATCCGTAATCTTTTCATTTTGTACAATATGTTTGGTATCTACAAGAGTAAAGATGGACTTACAAACAATTGGACTTGCAAATAAGCCTCAGGAACGTAACTCGTTCGTAAGTAGAGGAGCACCCGTATTGAATTTCTATGTTACTGTGTTATACAGTAGAATACTTTTATGTTCACTAATAAGTGTTGTGATTATGATATATTATTTCCTTTGATAGATTGATGACATGTCTGCATGGAGTGTGATAGTTGTGGAGCAGTTGGTTTCTTCGCCTGGACTCTCCTCCCAATCTCTGACTGCCCTCAGCTTTTCCTCACTGGATCAGCAACCAACATACTATAAGGACCTCATACAGCAGGATATGGAGGGTGTGGACAAACACTACCCAGAAGGCCAAATCTTCTTCACTGCTCCAGCTGCTTACCTTGGCAACCATGTTTCATCTTACGGAGGATATCTCAGATACTCAATTGTGATTGTATGGGGAGATGAAGGTACAGTAATAAGTTTTCAACATGTGAGTAATATCTGTATGTTATGTTCTTTTTGGAGTCTTATTCATGAAAAGTTAAAGGCCTCAGTAAATAGTGAAAAATGGAAGTCTAAATAATGAAGCTTATAGGATCATAGATATAAGAGATTACTTGAGAAACTGGAAAGTAAATTGATATTTTGGAAGGAAGTTGAATGAAAAATTTTGAGAATACAACAGTTTGTTGTGATTGAAAATAAACAAATGTAGAGTTTGATATTTGTGAAGAGTCCTGCTCTGTCCTCTCAGTTGTGTGCACATGTCTCTCTGTGTGTATTCAGTGATCCCTCGGGTAACGAAATTTCCATTAACGAATTACCTCCTATATGAATATTCAATTCGGTTAACGAAAAAAATTCGGTTAACGAATTCCTTACGAATTTTTCCCAACATGGTTTCGCCTGCTTTCGCCTGCTCACCAACTGTAGTATTAGTCTGCCAATACAGTAATCGGTTTTAGGGCTTAATTTCGTTACCATTTGAGTAAATATCAAGAAGGTTGTACTATTCAATAATTTTCCAAGTCTTATATTAAAATTTTTAGTCATTTTAACAATTACAGTATTTAACATAATTGAAGTACAGGGAACTAGTTTTTAGCACACCAAATAGCCACTTGACTCACCCAGAATGGCGTCAGTTTGTGTCTGCTCAGTGGAGGAAGCATCTTGCTTGAGACTCTCTTGAACATAAACTATTTTTACGTTTTTTCAGTATAATTATTGGTCATTCTGAAATTTATTTTACATATTGACAATATATTATGCAGTGCAGTGTTAATTTAAAGAAAATAATCTTTAATTACACCTAGTGAACTCAAAATTTTATGGGTGAAATGGCGGCATGAAGCCTTCCCTTCTCCCTTCTCCTCCACCCCCACTTCTAATTCCCATCATCATCATCAGCCAGGAGCCTTCTACATACACACCTCAAACTAAGTGTACTTTACTGCATTTATTTTTAGTTTGTATGTAATTTTTGCTGAGCTGGAACCAATTACCCAAAATCCCATTGAAACAATGGTTTTGGTTAACAAAATTTTCGGTTAACGAACGACCTTCTAGAACGAATTGTGTTCGTTAACCGAGGGACCACTGTACTTGTAAGTGTTTGATTGTCTATGTATATGTTTGTTTGACTATTTTTGCTCTATTTGTATATTTGCCTCTGTCTGTTTAGCTGTATGTGTAGTTTGATGGCTCGTTCAGTTCATCATGTGGTGTGTGTGTCGAACTACAAAATCTGTAGCTTCTTTTGGTCGGGTGTCCAATTAACATCAGTGATGCAAACACATACCTGTACTGTACTGTTTGTCCTGTCTTGACTTTTGAGTGGGAAAAAGAGTTGAAGTTTCTCACAACTTACTGTTATTTCTATAAATATATTGCTAACAAGTAATTTACAATTTACAGGCTCTAAAATAAGTGGTCCAGATGTTATCTTGAGGGGAGGTGATATCCTTGTCCAGTACTTCTCACCAGATCTACCATTTTCTTCACAAGTCTTATCTGCTGAGATACGATTAACGGAGCACAACTTCAGAACTATGTCAGGTGAAATTTAAATTAATGTTTATAAAGCAAACAATATAAATACAGTACTGTAATTCCCATACACTTATCTAATGAAATTTCTGTAAAAGTTATGTGTTGCCAATAGTATTAACTCAATGCATGTATAAAAAGTAAGATTACCGGCACATTACAAGACCACATGAAAATAACAATGGAAAATATATGAAATTCAAGAAAAGAATAATCAGGTACAGTACACAAAGACCATGCATAAATATGAAGAAAAAACAAGCATTATTATGGATACTGACCAACATCAGTTACCCCAAATGCTTGGGTCTGTAAAGTTCCTGGGGGAATTATTTGTTAATTATGACCATCAGGATATCTTGTTCCCATGACAATACTTATTATGCTCATAAACAAGCTGTTACTTTATTATGCTCATAAACAAGCTGTTACTTTTACATTCCAAATAAGTAGTTTCTGTCCCTAAAAAACAAAGATATGGAATGAATGATTCACATAAAAATAGATGGACATCAGCTGTGAGTGATGTAATGTTCTCTTGGTACCACTGTGCCTTGTGAAGCAGTGTTGCAGGTAACTTATCATACAGTAACTTTTCAACATATCATAATGTTTCATTACTGTAGAGGAGCAGGAGTACCAAAGAGGGATTTATACACTGCTCAAAATCAGCCAAAAAAGTAACATTGGAGTACTGTAACTGAGAGAACATTTTATGGCTGTCTATTCTTATTTCCCTTTTAGAGTGGGGTCTTGTTCCCTGTTTACAATTACTCCTTCACCATTTGTTCTTTCATTATCTCTTGCATATAACATTTTGTATCCATAAAGGAGAAAGGTTAATTATTTAGCTGATCTTGCTTTGAAGTACTGTGTAAGTTAGAATGCAGATAAGTAAATAATTATCTTTTATTCAATTAAATGATTTATTGACTAAATTTATAATGAAGCATTAGTTTGTGTTTTACCACTGATTTCACAAAACAGGTTGCCTTTTAAAGAATGTGCTTCATATATTTTATTTAGCACTTTCTGTTGATTTAGATTTTTAAGATTATTTTTGTTATTTGTCTGTATTCTTAATACATTAATCACCCCTGCATTGGGGTTGAGTGATTTTTATTCAAATGTAGACTGATCTTGATAAAAACAATGTCTGATTTGTTTTCTTGGGGGGGATTATAGGGTTCCCAGTGCAGCGAGAACAGTTTATGATGCTTCTCTACGAACTTGATGCTATTTTTATTAGAGCAAGTTACTGGAGCAACGCTATTGAAGCAAGGTAAGAATCATCTACAGTACTTCATTATTGTTGAAAAACTGTTGTTATTATGTTGCCCCAGTTCAATTCCTTGTGAATCCCTTGGCCTTAGGAAGCAAGCGACTTCCATTGTTTGCTCTTTTAAAGGTTGTGTTAAAAATTTTTTGCATTGTGTTTTAGGTAGGTAGGAAATTATTGGGTGGCATGTATTATTTGGAGGAGCTGGGCTATGTCTTAACCTGTTAAGGGAGAGATGGCATCTACAGCAATTGCAATTTATTATTTCCTTGTAGAAGGTAAATTCTGATGGTTGGGTATATGGTGCTGGAATTTAGTTATTGTCTATTAATTTAAATGACATTTTTGTAATATTGAATGTGTGGAGAGGGATTGGGGGTAGGATGTTGTAGTGTTCTTTTGTTAATTTATTTTGCCATGTATAGGAGAATGTTGAGCAAGTTGTTATATGGGTGTTGCTTTGCTTGGCTGGTGTTAGGGTTTGAGTTTCTCTCAGGTTTCAGACAGTCAAAGTGCCATCCTCATGTCTGAGGGTTGGTGACTACAGTTTTCCACTTGAGAAACATTTTTCGGTTATGTTTAGCAAAGGATCTGCGACAAAATAGAGAGAAAGAGCACCCTTGAATCAAAGAATGATTTTTTTAACCTTCTTTTGAAAGATGGCTTAGGGGGTAACTCAGGCTTTTATTTTGAATGACTTGGCAGTCTGGTCATTGGACTGACCCTATTTTCTTAGAATGCAAAGGGTGTGCAGAGGGTCTCTCTTGTCAGTGACTGTTAAGATGCATTGTTATGGCCTGAACTTTCAGTTCAATCATCATGAAGAAAACCATTATCATCTCTTTCCAGTTAACCAACATTGAAAGGCACCCATGAATGGGAATACAAAGAGGCAATGCAACTGGGTCCAATACTTGTAATCAAGTTTTGCACTGGTAGCCAAAAATCTCAAGAATGAATTGTAATTTGTAATTTTAGACAGTGGCATACCCAGAAATTTGCCACGGAGGAGGGGGTCAAACTTTGAACTAAACATACCGAGGTATAGTTGAATTGGTTCTAGAACCTTGTTCGTTATAGCATTTGTTCGTTATAGGATTAATCCTTTCCAGGCCCCCAAATACAACCACTTAACACTGAAGAATATAATATAAAATTGTAAAAATTTAAAAAAAGTGCATAAATATGCATCTAAACTCGTGAAATAAAGAATATCATTAATACATTAATAAAAAAACAATAAATTAGTAAAAAAAAAAAAAATCGTTGTAGGAGTTTCGTTCGTTATAGCATTCTCAATTTTATAGGTAAAACCATTCGTTATAGGAATATTCGTAGTAGAATCCATTCGTTATAGCATACCCCACTGTATAAGATAATTAATATTTTTCTGTATATGTTCAAGATGAGCTTACTGGTCAATTAGTTATGCTATTGTTTTTATTTATTTAATTATCAATATATTTCTTTTCTTATTGTTAAAATTGGTTTAATTGGAATAATTTATTGGCTCAAGAGGGGAGGGGTGATTTCCCACGTCGTTCCCCCTTCGGTATGCCTATGATTTTAGGTGTAAAAAAGTGTGTAATGTTTCAAAACTGACTGAATAATCGTATGTGTACAGTACTTACTGTATAATAAACAATTGCCCTCACAGGTTATTTAATACGAGCATTGATGTCCCAACTGCTGAGTGGCTTGGACGTGAATCACAACCAGCATTGTCTGTGGAACGCTGCCAGTGTCCAATTAATTATGAAGGTATGAGAAGATTACCTTTTTTGGCTTATTTTTATTTTTTCAAGATAGTTCATTTAGTCTTCTTGATAACTGTAAATAAGATTGTTTTTTCTGCATTAAATTTTGTTTTACGTTGAAATATAATAGAAATACATCTACAAATAATGCATAGGATAATCTAATTTTTATAGTTTAAGGTTGTGAGAAAAGGTCCGAGATTAAAACTTTTTTTTTAACATATGCTAACTTATTCAACTGGATATGTTTCTTACTTGGCAGAAAATAACATCATGTGCATATTGCTTGGGAATTGTGGTTTTGAAAATTTTTATGGAAGTGCTGAACATCAAAATCAAATGTCCAGGTCAAAGGTCAAGACCAAAACCTTGTTTAGAGAAAAATGTTTGTTATGGTAGAAAAAATCATAAATTTTCACATGAATATGTAAACCACCATAAAAAGTGGTGAACAACAAAATTAAAATTTTTGCCATTGCTGAAGGTCAAAATTCCTAACCTTGAACAAAGCATGAGTTTGAATCCATGTACAGTACAGTAAATATGATGGAATTCCAAATGAATATTTATTACCACAAGAAAAACTGCAGAGCACTGAATTCCTGATATTTTTGTAAGAGTTTCCCCCCCTTTTATAAAAATTGCTCTTCAGCAGGAGCATCCCATGTTAACACACTTTTCTAATTGTCAGTTGTAAAGGAACGATTTACATCGATTTCTGCTGGTAATATTTGACATGCCAACTCTGCACAAATGTGCCTTCCTTAAGCACTCTCATCCCAAAACCAGAAACTGGGATTAGATGTTGTGTCATGAAGTTGCTTTGCAGTATTTTAAAGATCAATAGACATGTTTTTATTGATAAGAGATTGTGGGCTCCTGAAGTAAACTCCATCACAACCACTAGTAACTACCCAAAAATTGTACCTAGGGAGTTTATTCCCACTCAGTCAGGTCTTTTAAAAGGAGTTTATTGTATTAAGTTGCACATTATACCAGAGTTGGCATCGCAAGAATATTGTATATGTAACCGGCACACATGCTTGAAACTGTTTTGCAATTGATCCAGAGCAATTGAGCAAGGTATGATTTCCGCTTCTAAAAATTCTCATGAATAAATTCATTACGGTTGGATTCTGGGCAATTATTTACAATATTTAGAAAAATTCTGGAACTTTTGATGTGGTGATGGTGTGTCGTTGATGTCTTAAGTACTTAATATTTTATAGTGGTAAAAAACAACACCTTACAATACCAGTGCCCATTAAATATAGTATGTAAAACGATATAAGTTAAGTTTAGTTTATAAATCATCTTATAAAAGTGGGTAAAATCTTTAATTATATTTCAATTTTTATTTATAGGATTGTCATGTGAGGATTGTGCACGAGGATATTATCGTGCTCAGCGTGGGCCTTATGGTGGATACTGTGTGCCTTGCCAGTGTAATGGTCATGCTGGTACCTGTGATAAAGAAACTGGCAAATGCCTGGTAAGTTCCTTGTCATTAATGTACAGTATTCAAGGGTTTTATACCTTTTTTAATGAAAGTGAATAAGTTTTAGTGTAAGTTGTTATATTTGTAGAAAATTAATACATTTTGATTACACTTGTATTGTGTTTATGGGAGAATAGGATCTTTAGAAAACCAAAATTGTTGTATGAAATTAACTCTTATGTTAATTTGTATTTCCGCAGTCCTATTACGTACATTGTTTTACTTGATATTTTTAATCCTGTGAATTACTTTTACTGTAGCTTTATGTATTGAGTACTGTACTGTATAAACAACTCTTCATTCTTAACTGACTAAAATTTCTTATTAATGAATGAACATAAATACAGTACAGTACTGTTATTTATTTTGAATTGTATTTTTACTTAGATTGATACAATTTGGAGTATTTTTTTCACTGTTAGAACTGCTTACACAATACGGTTGGTGACAATTGTGAAATGTGTGCACCAGGATACCACGGAAAAGCTACACAGGGCACTCCATATGACTGTCTTATCTGTGCCTGTCCTATGCCATCAATTACCAACAAGTGAGTCAAAGTAAATTTATGTGATTATCAGTCTGCTTTGAATATGAGGAGGGACAGACATATCATAGATGCATGCTGTGGTGCAGGTGGGTGGAGAGTTTAATAGAGACTACAGAGTTGCACACTGTTATGACCGAATATTATAATTTTACTATATACAGTAGTTACTGATATATTTATTTATTTTTATTTGTTTATATACTGTATACAGTACAGTATATATATTTTATATTTACCTTTCTCTGGCCATACTTCCTTATTTTCCTCTTTTTGTCTATGTGACAACACTGACCAAACTATCTTATGCTTGCAATGAGGTAATACTTGTACATACACTTTGCAAGTTAGTTTATATTTCATCTAAAGTAATAGAATGATTTATTGATTTTATTTCTTATACAGTTTTGCAGAAAGCTGTGATTTCCTAGATGATGGATTCTCAATTAAATGTGAATGCCAAGAAGGCTACATTGGGGAACGCTGTGAGCGCTGTGCTGCCGGCTACCATGGACAACCAGAAGTTCTAGGTAGGTGCTAGATAAACAAAACATTAATGTACACAATATTTTCCACAATGAATATATTGTTTTAGAAGGAAAACTACAAGTGTCACTCTGTATTCTTTTATACTTTTAATATCTTAAATTAACAAAAGGATTTACAAAAAGAGCTCTGTTAAAGAATGCATAATCTTAGCAAAGTAAATTTCACTACCGGTCATTCCTACCTCCACATGGGTCTACCCCCCTTAAACAGTCTTATGTTCATTACCTTAGTTAAGCATTTTTCTATTTTTCTGTTGTATTAACCCTTAAGCCCCGGGTTAGGGTGCTGCTGGCAGTAACCCCCCTCCGGGATAAATCAAGAAGAAATCAACTTAAAAAAAAATTGTGGGAATAGGCGGAATTTCTGGAACATCACCCGGGGCGCACTGGTCGGACTTTCTGGAACGTCACCCGGGGCCTAAGGGTTAATTATTACTGTATGTAATCATAAAATTAGTGAAATACAAAGTTTCAGTACATTTGCACTTACTAGACATAGTGGTAATCTCTGTGTAATGCCTTACATAAACAGGGCTTGGAACAGACCATGTGGATGGCATGTGGTATAAAAGGGGTTCTTGATCGATTTCATTATTGCGAATTTTCTTTTGTAAATTGATATTTTATCCATAATTTATACATTGCATCATTGTAAAATCATGTGAAAAGAGTTTTTGCAAAGATGTGATATGCTAACTATATAATTTTGGCTGGTTTAATCTCGGTTGAATTAATAAACAGCTGAGTCAGGTATCAAGGCAGTTGGATGATCACATTTTCAAATAGACCTTAAATTTTTTGGAGCAACCGGAGTCAATCTCTATTGTTTGAGGCCAGCAACTTTGGGGAGAGGGGAGTGTAAGTGATTTATCTTGTCAACTGAACTCAAGAACCCTCTCTTAAGTTACCGGGTACTCAATGTTACAAGAGCTGCTTGACTTCAGGTCCCACCAGAAAAAGAATTTTGGGATCAATCATTGATTTTACTTCTACGTTTATACACATTTAACAACAGTGATTGGTTCTTCTGTTGACCTCATCATTTGACTTAGCAAATTTAATGTTTTTCCACAGTTACACTTTCTGGCTCATTTTCTGCAATAATATGATGGACTCTTTCTTGCAGGTGACAGGTGTGAAGCCTGTACATGTAATGGCAACATTGATGTAAGAGATTCTTTTTCGTGTGATGATATTACTGGCCGATGCTTAGCTTGTCTTAACAATACATATGGCAATTCCTGTGAACGCTGTGCTCCTGGATATTATGGTGATGCCATTAACCTCAAGAACTGTGAAAGTGAGTAAGACTTTGTTTTGAATTCTTGACCTTCCTCTATTGGATATAGATATTAAAAATAATTATACTGTATCTTCTTTTTAATTAGAAAATGGTTTGTCTCAAGATCAGCCATCCTGTGCATGAAATTTTTATAATTTTGGTACAGAGTAGAAAACTGCTGGTACATTTCTGTAAAATATATATCACATTCTTTCTTTTCTCTCATTTGCTGCAGCATAGTCATATTTTTACTTGATGACTTCTTGTGTAACAAGTACCAGTACAGTACCTCACATTTTATATGGTCAGTCAATTTGCTCATATTCAGCTGGAAGTATTCTCAGCACATCAAAAGTTTAGCCAACTCTAGCAAGGGTACTGTATATTTTTCTCTTAGTGCTGTACAACTTTGTTGTTCCATGACACTTAGTACTGTTCAGAGATAATTCTGGATTCCTAATTCAAGGGAGGTGGGCTTGTGCAGTACCGTATCTGCAAATATGAAGAATCACTTTGGTAGTATGGGGTGTGTAAAGATTGACCTCTTATCATATCAAGGCTCCTTAGTAGCTTTAGCTACCACTATAACAAAGGAAGTATCAGATTTTGTTTAGTAAACAATATTGATGAAATATTATTGTTACTGCAAGCGGTACTGAATTATGATGACACATAAACAAACGTTATGTTAGGCTGTAACTCATGTCATGTTTATTGGGCGTGCCTGCCCATATACAGTATATAGTGTTGATATGGAGGCAGATGAGAGACCCAGAGTAGGTTGAGGTGTTGGGTGGTGTAAGGTGAGCTTGTTTGCGTATAATACGCCTGACACAGCGAGTTTGAATAGCCGACCTGATCGCCAGCCTCACTGTAGCTATCCCCATTACACCACCAACACCTAACCTGTTTCTCCTGAAGACTTTCAACACGTAAGTTTAACTTGTATTTAGTGTGTACACAGGTAGACTGTGTCCATTGCATCATTTATCATTGTGATGACAAAAATATGGCAAATTAAGTACTCATTCTAAGTGTTAAGATTAGACTAATTACATAGCTATGATTGTTATGTAAATATATATTGGATTAGACATTTATGTATGATTTATTTGAAATACTAAAATGAATTGTATTTAACAGGTTTGACCGAATTATAATGTTCGAGTGTAACGTGACAAGTCAAATTAAATCCATTAACCGCCCAGATGGCGGTTACAATTATTATCATTCATTTAACTATGATATTAGTTACATTAATAATTAATAAAGGTAGTAAAGTTTGAGTTTTAATTTTCAAATGTACTAAAAAAATTAAGAAAAAATCCCAAACATTCAACATATAAAAATGTAAAAGAGACCAGCAAGCGGGTCATAAGTGAATAGTAAACTATAATAGGAACAGTTATATGAAAGAGAACTGTCACAAGAATAATAATCTTTGTTCACCATATAACCAACAGGGTCATATGCCATCTGAAATAGGAAAGTCTTTAGTTGCTCTTCGAAACTCGCTACTGACTCGGTGCTTCAGGGAGGTAGTGTACTGTTTGTTTAATTGAGGTGGTGTGTAGGTAAAGATGTGGCTGGAAAGAAAATTCTCACATGGCTCTAAGGTACTAGAAAGAGATATACTGTACAGCACTGGATGGAATATTGCCTCTGGCAGGCTCTGTTAAAGCCAAGATTCAGAGATCACAGAAAACCAATCAGTACAGAGAATTCTGCCTCATTTACAGCTTTATAGGTCATCAAACACAATTTGAATATAGTAAATTCAGTTCTGCCTTTAAAAAGAAGCCAATGCAATTCAGTTAGAAATGGAGTAATGGGAGTTCTTGGTGAAAGTGAATAAATCAGCCAAGTTACCCTCTATGGGAAGAAGTATTTCTTTGTTTGTTTTGCATGATAACTTGGCGAGTTTTTAGTTGTATCCTCTTGTCCTGGTGGTGTGTGATATCAAAAATAAATGGCCTGGTTTCACATTTCACATCCCTTTCAAGATTTTGAAGGTTGTGATTATGAAGGCCTTCAGTCTACTTGGCTAATTGAGATGACATAATCCCAGAATCATCTCAGTCGCTCTGTGATGCACCTTATGTAGGGATGTTAGGTCGTCTTGGAGGTACGGTTTCTATGCCTGTATACAGTAATCCAGACTGGGACATACCTGTACTTGATATTTGTACAGTTGAAGGAGCATTTTCCTATCTTTGTATTTGAAGGTATGCTTTAAACTGTAATTCCCAAATCTCGGTATGCTTTTCTCACTGCTGCCCCCACCTGTTGTGCCACTTTCAGTTAGTGATCTATCAAAACATCAAGATCTTTCTCCATCTCTACAGTATCCAGGAAATTGTTATACATGTATTGTTATTAACAGAATAGTTGTACTTAGGGTTGTTGTGTCTTACATCTAGGGTCTTTTATTTTGTAATGTTAAAGAGCATTTATCAGTCTTGAGCATTTGAACAGCTCATTTAAATCTTTCTGCATTATTGTGATATCGTTTTGACTTGCTATCCTCCCAAATATCTTCTTGTCGTCCACAAGTTTGACAATGTGGCTCGATATATTTTCATCTATGTTGTTACTGTAGATCACAGACAAGGTGGGTCAAAGGATATAGCGTTGTGGTACTCCACCAAGAACCTTTTTGCATTCAGAATGTATGCGAGTTATAACTAAGGTGGGATCGAGCAACTTGGCATCTGTTTAGGCTGTTGAAATGAGTTGGATTTGATGAATCGATCCTTGTCATATTAATATTCTGTAATGATGTAAACAAAAGCAGATTGGAATGTACCATATTTTTTTTTTCAGTGCCGACACATTTTGTAATCGTATTGTACACAAGTGGCCGCCACTTTGTAGTGCTAATGTTAATTTTTTCTTACCTTTTTTTTAACCCATAGTATAATCATACATCACCAGATACTTAAAAATAACAGTGACCATCTTTGGTGGATCTGGGGGAAAATAATGCTGACATTTTAACACTAACCACAGAGAGAGAGAGAGAGAGAGAGAGAGAGAGAGAGGAAATGTGAGCATGTTTATTTTTAGCACTGAGCCAGACTGGGCGACAGGCCAACCTCTCCTCTAGGTCTCTTTACATTATCTCTCATATCTCATCACTCCTATAAGTTCTGATTACATTTTTACCTCTCTCAATTGTATTTATTTTTTATTAGTATTCCTCTGTATCCGTGAGACAGTACATTTTCTATAGTAGTGAGAGTGAATGGGAAAAAGAGTGTGTGTGTGTGCATGTGCTGTACCTGTATCTACAGGAAGTGGGAAAAGGCCTGAATAAAAGAGAGCCATATTTTCAATGCCTTTGCCTCTTCTTTATCAGTAGCATCTCTGTTATTATCCTCACACATGAATGTTCCTCACTCCCCTCACGCTTCCATGTCACTCACAACAGTCTTACTTATTTTACTCACTACCTTCATACCTGTGTCATTCATTATCCACCATACCTGTGTCATTCATCCTCATACCTGTGTCATTCATTACCCTCATACCTATGTCATTCATTACCCTCATACCTGTGTCATTTATTACCCTCATACCTGTGTCACTCACACTCCTCACACCTGTTACTCTCTACTCTAACAACCCTGTGTTATTCAGTTGCCATTTACTTCATTGCTCCTCATTACTGTCACCCACTATCCTCTCACTTGCATCTTGCTTGTTATTTGGACTTTTGCTCCTCTATCACACTCTTGAGTCACCTTTATTATCAAGTACTTTGGAGTTTTTCATTTGTGTATGTATCATTCTCCCTCATAACCTCATATTTTTCATATTACTTTCACATGCCTCAAGTTTTATAGTGTAATGTGGATAACAGACAAAAGTTTTTAATTCTCAGCTGTTTGTGTGATTTAAAATGTTTACACTTTTAGAAAGATTTTGTTTAGGGAGTTTTAAGCCAATCACTTATAGATTTCCATATACACATCAGTAACAGATGCAATAAGGGATATTTTTTAACACATTAGTTGTAATATGTCTTAGAAAGTTGAAAGGGCAGCAGCTGTGATATATTTTTGGCAGTGATGGTGTGACCTGTGGTTTGTGCCAGCAGGGTGGTTCTCAGGGGCTGCCAGATATTATTATAATAATAATTTACAAAGCTAGGTATGTATTTATCCTCATTTATTAATTTTTTTTTTAATAAAGGAAGGGGGATTCTTTAAAATATATCATAGATTTGGTTGTTTGATAATTATACTGTAGGGAAATGTGCTTTACTTATGAATAGCTACCAAGAGGCTTTGCCCCTATGATGAGTCGCTAATAGTGTGAGCTGTGTAGGTTAGGTTGGCTCAGTGCCTTGCCTGCTTTAGAGGGGCAGGAAGCATGTTGCGTTATTGTGTGTTATTACTGCTAGTAGGCATAGTTCTGTGTCAATATCAGAGTACTACATATGGCACTTCAAGAACCAAGCAACAGTCAAGGCCAAACTCTAGTTCCTGGTCTGGAGCAACAAGACATGCTCACTCCAGGGCTTCTACCTCCTCCTCTCGCTATGATTCATACAGGCCTTTAGACACGTATAGAAGACAATATGGAAGTTCACTCCAGTCAAGTAATCAGAGTACTTCTACATCATCTGTAGCAATACAACAACCAACAAGGGTTACATCCACCTGGAGATATGAAAACACTGGGCAGCATAGAAATTCAGGTCATCAGAGGCAATCTACCTCTGGTCATGGTAGATTTAGAGGCCAGAAAGTAATAGGCCATCACCGTAGCAGAACTGACATTGCTCAGGAAACAACAGTTCCCCCTCTGATTGAATCATCCATTGGTCTTACTCATTACACAACACTGGGTAGACATGGTCAAAGTTGGAGTAGAGAAAGTAACCAACGTCCCAAAACATATCCATCTCCCCGGGGCTCTCAACAAGGCAGACAGGGAAGGAAGAAAGAACGCATCGCTGGGGAAGGATATGGCAAGGCATACCTTGAGTGGTCTGAATTTGGTGTAGGTGAGATAAATTTAATACCATTTGTTAATGTTTCTATTGATGTCCAAAGGAAAGTAAGTTCACAGATTTCAGCTTTAACAAGATATCAAGTAAAATACAGACGGATGTACAATATTACAGTACATTATGTAGATTGGGTAATCAAGAGTGTAGTACTGTACAGTATAACCCATGTACTTGTACTGTGCAAAACAGAAATGTGAGCTCGCTGTGTCTGGCACTTTGAAGGGTTTGACATATGATGAGTTACCCATATCAATCTAGATATCGAAATCACTGTTTCTTTGTCTCATTTTATGATGTTTTTCCCATTGTTTTATTCTGAATTACCTTTAACTCATAATTCAGAAGGTTTATGTATTAAGATGTACGTATTGTAAATTACATAAATTAACACATACACACCCAACATTACAGTACTTTAGTAAAGTGTAGATAATTAAGTTATTAGGAGCAGAATTGAATGAAATATTCAAATTTTCACTTGTCTTGCAGGTTGTACCTGTGATGAGTGTGGCACTCGGAATTGTCAACACTTCTCTGGTGTTTGTGAATGTTTTGATAATGTCATTGGTAACCAGTGTGGCCAATGTGCTCCTGACCATTGGGGATTTGCCTCTTGCCAGGTAAGGAGTAATGTACAGTTAGATGTGGGTGTATCTGGTTGATTGTTCCATACTTTTATTTAAGTAATTTATAAATAAACATTGAGATTAAATAACTCTTCAGAGCCACTAAGTTTAAGAAGTTTAATCTTTAGGTTTAGGGTCCAGATATTTGTGACAGGCATATAAAATTCAAATACTTAAGTAATTTGAAAATTAGTTTTACCATCACCTTCAAACCAGAGTCTCTATAAGAGTAATCTTTGGCATGAAGATGCTCATAAAACTAGGAAGTTTGAGGTCTTTAAGCTAAGCATAAACACATTATCTATCTGCCTTTATTGGACACACATTATAAGATGATGTTTCAAGAATCACCTGGTCAGATCCAGCCGTGTTCCTGCACAGAAAGGAGCTGCTTAGTTTAGTACTGCAGTATAAAGTTTCCCAGTTTTGTTAGTGTTTTCCTGTGCAGAAGGGTTGTGAATTTCTTATTACTGTGTAAATTTTTTAATAATTAGCCGAGAGTCAAAGTAGCATATCAGATGATCTTCCATTATTGTGCTCATTTGTATTGATTGTTTTGTTTTTTACCTTTATTTAATTTTGTACTGTTAACTGGGTTCTTTGTCTGATTCACCTATAGGTTAAAGAGGTAGGGAGTGAAATTAAGTTTGACTCAAAGAACTGTGGGCTTTACAGTTGACCAATTTAAATGATTCCTGAAATGTTAATTAAAGATATAATTCATCTGTTATGTCCCAATTATTTTAGGTCAAGGTTTTCAATGTTTGTTAGAGGTCATAGAGTACATTTTATTTAGATTTTTGTTTCCATAACTTTATTATTTTTTATTTATTCAGGGTTGTCAGCCTTGTCAGTGCGGGATAGCATCACTAACTAGCCAGTGTGATGAAGGCACTGGACAGTGTCATTGTACTGGTGGAGTTACTGGTCAGCGATGTGACCACTGTATGCCAGGCTTTTGGAATTACACTCGATATGGATGCCAAGGTTGGTGGTGTTCATCTTGTTTTGCTTTATTTTCTCCAACATTCCCAGAAATGCGGAGATTTCTTGTACCTGCATTCTGTCAACATTTCTCTAATCTTAGTTGGTCCACCAGCATAGCAAAAGCAAAAAATCCTTTATATTCAACTCTGACAAAGACAAATGAATACACTATGGGTTTCTGTGGTGCTTGAATCCCTTATAATTATTTATTTTGCTCAGAAATTGACTTGATATTGAGAATTCTTATCCATTTATATTCTCTGTTGTATCTTTTTAATACTACAATGTCACATTGTCACATTCACATCTGCAGATGTCAGAAATTTGACATCCGATCCTTCACTAGGCTTATCTTCAGTGTAGGCCAAAATATGAGGCTTTAGTGGACTTTATATGTCAGTTGCTTCCTACTTGTGAGGTCATAAAGGGGGTTTTCAGAATTCTTTCAACAGAAATTTGTAAATAAAAAAAAATAAAAAATTCTGACAAATGTCTTTAATCTTTAATGGTTTCTTTCCATGCAGAATGCACATGCCGTGAAGGTTTCAGCGTAGGTGTTGGGTGTAACCCTCGGACTGGTCAGTGTCAGTGTTTACCGGGAGTAATAGGAACAAACTGTGAGGGATGCCCATACAGGTAGTGTTTGAAATTATAATTTACAGGTACACTATTATGAAGTTACTTGCCACATTGAGAAATTTGAATTTTATGATTAATATTCTGCATGCAAATCTAAATTCCTGTTGATGTATACAGTACTGTAGCTTTAAAAATAAATAACTTGAATGTCAGCACACATAAAATGAAGCACTAATATACATTTTCAGGTGGGTCTTGGTTGATGGTGTTGGTTGCCAAGAATGTGAAGAATGTGTCCATGCCTTGCTGGATACCACTGATGAACTCGCATGGCTCATTCAGCCAACAATCAATGAATTTGAGGTAATTCTTACTAAATTACTTAAAACACATTTATATTTCTTTAATGGGCATTGATAATTCACTCACTAAACTCAAATCCCAAGGTAGGTGATGTGGATGTTCTGGGTCCATCAGTTATGTAGCATTTTACCAAATTTCCATGTTATAACATGGATCACATAAAAGGATTTACATATTGCCTTACTATATTGTCTTGGTTGAGTGACTTCTCCTTTTCATGATTTTTTATAACATCAAGCCAGTTTATGATTGGTGCTATTCAGATGATTAGCAACACCTTCCCATAGTAACCATATTCCTTAACCCCTTGTGTATGGGGTCACCTCTGTGCCGAATAAAATCATCTAGTGTTAGCCAAATAAAATATTGAAAGTGACGTCCCCATAGTGAAGAGGTTAAAAAGGGAACCAAGGTTGCTCTCAAAGACTGACTGACTCTTGGCCACACTAGCATAAGCAGCCTTACCTTCCCTTGTTTGTTATCTGCCATATTGGAATTCCACTACCAAGGCTTTCTCTGTTTTCCCAAGTAGTGAGGGTCCTTAATCTGGCAGCTGTCTCCATACCCAAAGTAATGGATGCACTCACCTTGCAATTGACAATTCAACCAGCATGTGGTTGCAGGTTCCAGCCTTTTCTCATACTGTGTTAAGGGGGAACCCAGTTTTACATTACAGGATGTACATAATTCTATCATCAGAGGAGAGTTTATTTTGTTAATCAAATGGGTGTCTTGCTCATGGAATGATAATATCCAGCTGGAGGCTGATTTAGGTTTAAGGATTCTTATTTTGGATTTTGGTAGAAGAAACTGACTGGTTATTCTTCTTGGAGTCTCTTTGTCACATTTCAGTTATAAAATGGACTCTCAATCAATACCTAATGCAATATTTATTGCCACTTATTCCAGATGTTCAGTACGTCTTTGACTTATTCTTTTAATATTGAGTTTTAACTTAATAGGTGTTAACAGCTTTTTTATTTCCTACTGATTTGTGTCATTAGATTACTTTTTGAAAACTTGTGATTTGAACTAAATAATATGGATGTCACCATATGGAATATGTAATCAAAATGATGGCAAACCTCCTGTTATTAATATTAATATGCATTGTTGCCAACAGACTGCAGCATATAGCTTTTTCCTACACCAAAGACTGGGAGTTATCAACTCGACTTTGTATGAACTTCGACCTCAAGTTAATTTGCTGGACTTGTCTGAGGCTGAGAATGTACCTCTAGAAGGCGATCTAAACTCCATCATGAAAGAAGCACAGTCTGTGTCTGCTCAAGTAAGTTACTAGTTGCTCAGCCACAACTAAGTTCTGCAATATCTGAACAACTTATAACTAGGAAACTCTTGTGTGTGTGATTCTTGGGATTAAAATAAACTGCCACACAAATGTGTAAATTCTATTAATAAGTATTTAATATTATAATATACCTGTACTGTATGTGTTTGTCATCAGTCTTGGGGCCCACCGAGGCTCATTAGAATTTAGAGCCTATTATAATGTGTGGCACACTTGATCTAGGTTGTAACAAGACAGTGCATTATATAGATGATACTCAGTCTTATTAGAACATAAGTAATCAGAATTCTCTTATAACTGTGGCAGGGTTAAAAAAATAAAAGACTGTTATCTACCGTTTATTTTGACTGCCAGTGAATAGATTGCTTATGCTTACTCATGATTATAAAAACATATAAGTAATTATGAATCAATTATTTATATTTCTGTTGTGCAGCATGTATCATCTGCTGGCAGAAGCTAGTTAGCACTTATATGTGATGCATGAGTATAATGTAATCAAACTTTTCGTTTTCTTTTGCATTTTTCTTGTCTGTTACACCGGTGTATTAATGGATATCAGTGGAGGCAAGAAAATTTTTATTACCTCAGGGAGTTGCAACCTTGCCTTGCCAGCTATGAAGGTGCTTGGAAGTCTTATGATGAATGCCTAGTTCCCACTCTGTAAAATTGGGTGAGCAATAGGATGAGCATCCATCCATAAAACTTACTTCAGATTTGCTTGATAGCAAATGGGACACCATGCCATCAAGTAATCATAGGTTCATGGCTAACCCTCACAGGCATTCTGAGAATGCTATACAGTACTGTATACAGTATTACCTCAATATTATGCCAAACTGCCTTTCCTCAAAATTAAGTACTAGTAGGTTTTTTCATCCTCATCTAAACACTTGAGGAAAAGAATTCATTAACAACCAGCTGTGTCCTGGTCTGAGTCTTCATTACTACCATCTATGTCTCAGATCTGTTACACCCACGTGTTTCCTGAATTTTGGTTTTGTGAAATATTAGAAGCTTTTGGGTTTGATTGGACCTTGGTTGTAATCTGCCTCTAGAAATTGCTTTCTACTCTTCTACTCTCTAATACAGTATTAGTTTGAATTCCAACCCAGCTTATGTCACTTAACTTTGGCATGTGCTACTTAATTCATGTATAGAGGTTTCCTTATCAGACTGCAGTCAAATAAACCCCAATCTTAATGGCCTATAGTCCTTGTAGGCCCTAATCCTATTGATGTACAGTTAAAGAATCCTCTTTTGTAACTTTTAGGATTGGGGCCTGGTCCTGTTGAGCTCCCATCTCCTTTTTTAGGATAGGTTAGGGTAGGGCCTTTTCAAACAGGATGCCATTTGGCCTACAACTGAAAGGATTTTAGTGGAAAATAGAGTAAAATTTATAGTAAATGTTTAAACATATAGCTATCGGTAATAAGTGTTTACAGATGAGCCATACTTACTCTTATTATACTTTGGTCAGATTTAAATTACTGGAAATGCTTTTCTGTTTCAAAGTAAACTGTGTCGTGTAATCATTTATACCATGGACCTTGTTTATTTTTCTAACTTATTCTGTTGCTCTTCACAGTCACTCGGATCTTTTGCAAAAGTTTTCTTCATTGGTATGGGAGTTTATTCTCTTCTAGGGAGGAAGAGTTATAATAATTTTATGTCTATAATTACTTGAATAATGAATTAGAAATTATGACAAAAATATCATGTAGTGCTTTATCTGCTTCAGTAAAATATGTGATTAACTATTATGTATATTTTAGAGTGAACATGTATTGGATCGAGCTGGAGGGGCTGCAACAGATAGCTTTAAAATTCATGTAAAAGCATTAAGGGTTCGAGAAGATGTAGATGATGCTTTCAATTCAGCCCGGGGCATCATTGGTGAGATCAACAGACTTGTGATTGGTCTGGAGACTGGCACAGGTAAGAACATTATTTTTTCTTGATAGCTTCCTTGCATCACCTGGAATGACTTTCCTGTTTAGTTGTTTATGTATAAAAGGTTTGCATGTTGTACAACCTCTTTTACTTCATCATAATTACTGTAGTATGAATTAGATATTAGTGAGAATAATTATTTTTTCTATTCAATTGTAAAATTGTAGGATAATTTGATACAGTATATGTTTATTATACAGTATATACAGTAGAATCTCAGTGTTTTGTAATATGTAGAGGGCTATTTTTTTTTCCATGAAAGAGTAGATAGTGATGGAAACAAACACTTCCTCATTATGGAATTAAAGACCAAAGCATGAAGTATCATCCTGTTTTCCCAGGGGCCCAGTTAGAACAAGCTATTCGTGAAGCAGAAGCTGTGGTAGAAGAGATGAAAAAACGCAGTTCTACAGAGCAGCTGGGTAAGGTGGAAGAGGAGAAAGAAACAGCAGAGGAGCTCCTTGACAGCATGGGAACTTTCTTTGAACCAATTAAGGTACAGAATGTTTTTGGCATAATATTTTAGGATTTATAAATACTGTACTGTAGTATTGGTATCACCATGTCAAGCAAATGTATTGAAGTGTATGGCAAGAATCTGTGTTGAAGACAAGGAAGGAGAAGTACAGGGAGAATGCTGATAAGAAATTATTATGGGGGTATGAAATAAGGTCTCTGGATAGAAGGTGAAAAACAGATTAAATGTAAGAAATTATATGCTTGAGGGCAATGAGTGGGGTAAATATGATGAAAAAGGAAATATAAAATTAAGTGAAGGAAGTGTTGGGCAGAGAGCAGGTGAGTTTCTTAAGTGAATGGGATATATTGAGGAAATGGGAAATGATAGATTGGTAAAAGTATCAGAGTTGCATGGAAATGGAAGGATGGGACGGAGGGCACATATGAAGAGAGGGAATGGACATCCAGGAGGTAGCATTGTTCAAGAGTGAGTGTAGAACTTGGAGTCAAACAATATTATAAGGAAGAGCTTGCTGCTGATGAGTGATGCTGGATTGTGTGAAGTAATAGGGCTAAACCAGATTTGGGGCCTTGTTTTGGAAGGGGAGTATCAAAACAGAACAATTTCACATAATTCACACACAAGAGAATGGATGAATGAAAGAGACTATATAATGGAAAAATTTGTGTGTTTTTATTGATGTTTCTAACCACCCTGCATTTAATAGGATGGAACATGAAAGTGTAAAAAGAAAAAGAAAGTTTGACTTAATTTTAATGGTCAATAATTACATTTTTAATAAATGAACTTGGGTTTTAGGTTGATGTCATATAACTTCATGTCTGTAAATTGTTCTATAACTACATCAGTGTGTGTTGTAGTTTTTTATTTACAAAAGAAACTTCTAGTAGATTTTTTAAGAAGTGAGGTTAAAGTCACAATGTCAAACCCTTTGAAAGGAATATTTAAAAAAATCATTTTGGTTAACTTCCCATATGGCCAAGTGATTATAATGTGTTCTTATAAAATAAAAATAAATTTATGATTTAATTAACTTCCCATAGGGCCAAAGGAATACACTAACTTCATATCAAGAACATTTGACAAACTTTGAGAATAAGATTAAGGAAATGAGAGATTACATCCAAAAGGCCACACAACAGACAACTGATGCAGAGCACCAGATCCGTAACAACAAATTATATGGGTAAATTGTATTTTCCAATTAGTATTTCTTCCATAGGAAACTGTTGGTAATGTGACTGGTTAGTTTTATATTTATGAGTCGGGATTTCAAGCATGATATGTTATTGATTGTACAGTACTTTGCTTACCTTTTGTGATGAGGTACTTTGTCATGTTTTCATACAAGGGGCTTTGTACTGTACTATCAAAACAAATCTAGAAAAGAAAATTCACAGGGAAAATTAATCAGAGAAAAAAGTCACCTAACCTAACCTAACCAAAATTGTGGGGTTTTTTCCTAGTCACCATCAAAAGAACCAGGCCTCCAGACAAACCCTCATCTCTCAATTCATAAAGATGGATATTCACTGGGATATAAGGGCCTCTAGATGCTCAGGAACACTCACTTGTTCTCCCTTTCATAAATAACCATCACATTATCACTTATGTTAAGAAAGGACATTCCATTCAGGTTTTTTCTGACTTTCTTCTTTTATTCTCTCTCTCCTGGATTATTGGAGAGAGATAAGTACCAGAGTATAGGCTTTATGTTATATTGCGTGAAAATGATAGTGGAATACAGGACCTTATAGCAGCCATACAGTCTCTAGTGTTTGTTGAAGATATACATGTTTAAACATTTGCTTGATAGTTACATATGTTACGAGTTTTGTCTTATTTGTTGACTTGTGTCCTTAATAAATTCCATGAGACCCATTAGATTATCAGTAGAGGGAACTAATTTAATACCCACTTTGGACTAGGGAGATCTGTGAAACCGTTCACATCTTTGTTAATATGAGATTGTAACAAAGATAACTGAAAATTCTTCACCTATTTTCCGTGCAGATACAAGTCACTGAAAAAGAAACTGGAAGAAATACGTCGCTTGGATAGGGTGATTGCTGCCGAGTTAGAAGAATCTCAGAATCTGGTTGATCAGGCCAACGGGAATCATATCAACGCATCAGCTAACTATGAATTACTTGGTACATATGACTTGTAACTGTAGTATATACTGTATTTGGTATAGATCAGATGCTTCTAACTGTAGGATGTGTTGGGTACATGTTGGGCTGCTCTGTGATATACTGTTCTATCAACCCTTAACTTCATACATCAGTACTGCAACGAGTGTTAATTGGTCATATTACATTATTTCACTAATAGTGTAAGTCTTAAATGATATACAGTACTTACAGTAGACTTAATCTTAATTTTTTTAGATGATTTTTAAGAATGTATACCATTTGTATGACTGTGGTCAGAGAAACAATGGGAAAAATGTTATCATTATAAATATTACACAGTTCAGTAATACTTTCTTGGGCAACCAAAACAACTACTTTATTACATTTAGTATTATTTGACCCCATTCCTCATTTGTTTGCATAAATTTTATTTTCCCATTCGTTTGGCATAGTTTATTAGAATTTTCTGTAATGTAACTTTTTTGTGTTTGTAACAGTGATGGAAATAGAACATCTTCGTGCAGTCAAATCAACTTTAGATGACAGTGTGACTGTGATGATGAAGGAATTAGAGGAGGCACAGTATCCTGCCCAGAGAGCTGAGGGTCATGCTGAACAGCTGGGAATAAGGGTGAGATTGATTACATTTTTGTAGTGAATTCTTTGTCTCCCATTTACTTAAAAGGTGTTTGGTGTACAGTAGTGTTTACTTCTAGACCAGTGTGACACTGAACCTACAACTACTATACTGTACATATTGTCACAAAATTTATCAATATAAGTTATCAACCTCTTGGATACAAGGGGTCTCTCTCTTCTGAATAAAACATCTGGTATTTGCTAAATGAAATAATAAAAGTGGCATCCCTGTAGTGAAGGGGTTAAACAGACTTGTTGATCTGATGTGTGAAAGGTACCTGTATTGTGCAGTATTACTTACTGGTCGGTATTCTTATTCAGAAGTCAGTCTTCTTTTGAGGGCTGAAAAGTCTTAATGTCCATGACTTTTGTGATATATATCTCAGAAGTATTTTACCTTTGACTGAGGGGAAGAGGGTGGTAAGAAGAGAGAGACATGGAATAACAGATACAGTACTACAATATATATTTTTTATAATGAATTGGAATTTGAGAGGAAAAGATGATGAGTGGGGTTCATGTATGATTTTACCCTTTCTTCAACAGCCTATGCCACAAGAATATGGTTAATAATTAATTAATTTCAGGCTGAAGAGTTGGATGAATTGTTAGCAGACACACGAGAGGTAGCAGAGAATGCTCTTGCTGCAGCTAATGCCTATAAGAATATTGTCTTTGCTATTGATGATGCTTACAATGCCTCCCTGTCTGCTAACATGTCTGCACAACAAGTAGGTTTCATAAATAATATTATTTGTTTCTGTGGAATACTACACCTTGATTAAATTTGAAAGAAAAAATTATGTTTATACTGAGGGGAAATTTTTAATCCATTAATGAATCTTTCACAGGCAGTAGAGAAGTCTGAGGGACTGAGTGACCAAGCCCTAGTCTCTCAAACACAGTCAGAGGAGAAGTCTGGATCAGCAGAGGTCCGAGCACAACAGGTTGAGAAGGAGTTACGTCCTCAACTGACACAAGCTCAACTAGATGTGAGCAATCTTAAGGACATGAACTTGTACATTAGTGACAACCTTGCAGTTATAGAGAGGTAAAAAGATATATATTCTCTTGAATTTTTTGTACAGTTATTAAATGCTACCAATTACCATCCTGGACTTTATTCAAAGGTTAAATTAAAATTTTAATTGTTGTAGTAAAGCCTCATAATTTAGTTTTATCTTGGCACAAGAGTGCTGAAAACATATACAGTGAAACCTCGCTTTACGCGGTCAATTGAACCCACGGAGGCCCGCGTAAAGCGGGAAACGCTTAAAGTGAACAACAGAACATATGGGATTAATTGAAATAGAGACTGGGCCGACCCCCAAACTCCACTTTTTCAGACACAATACCTACGTTGTAGTAAAAATAACTTCTTAATTTTATGATGGTATGCACACACAATTAATAATTAAGAGAAATATCAATAATATTAGGTTTTTTTAACACTTACATTAGTAGAAAAGATGGCTGGGCACACGGGGATGGGGGGGTTGGTTCCGAGGCAGAGGGTAGATTATTGGCCCTCACCTGTATCACTTGTATCAATTGTATCACTATCCACCACAGAGGCTTGCAGGGCCTCTTTGTCAAACCCCTCAAAGTCCATATAAGTCCATATCCTCACTATCACTGACTTGGGCCGGCTGTGGTGGGTGGCGGGTGAAGAACTCAGTAATGTTTTGATGACTGGGCGACCTTGTGCGCACCCTGCCTGTGCCGCTCTCCGCGTAAAAAAGTACATGCACCGCCTAAGGTGAGCATTCCGGGTCTGGCAGGGTACCGCGTAAACGTGGAAACGCATAAAAAAAAAAAAAACGCGTAAAGCGAGGTAATACTGTACAGTATAAATTTTATTCATGGTGTGTATTAAGATATGTAGAAAAGCTAATGAATTACATTAGTTGATGACAAGTCATTTTTAGAATGTATGGACTGCCTAAGTATCAAGTTCAGTGTTGTCTTGGCAAGTTCCTGTATTCCTTTGTGCTCCGTCAATAACCCTTGATCTCATCTGAGATCTTGGCCCTCAGCAATATGATCCTATGGATATAAGACAGGAGTTTTTGAAGATTGCCTGTGAATAATTTTTTTAATGAATCGACCTATTTATCATCTGTTTCTTTAACATTTTGCTGTGACATTTATACAAGATTCAATTTTAAAAGCATTAGGCTTACAGTATTAACTTTTTAGATCATTAATGTAAGGAATGATTACTTCAGATGACCATGTGGGTAATGTGCATGTGTGGAGATTAATGGAACTGTATTTATGAGTAAGCTAAAAAGATGGTGTACTGCAATAGAAGACCAAAACTGAGTTTAAAAAGTTAAAAACTATGGGTGTATGTATGCAAGATTGTGTGTTGTTATGAGGGAGTTTGATAGAAATGAAGAGGAAATCTGTACATCTGAATGTTTGCATGTCTCTTGACATAAATTTGAATATGAACTTATATGTTTTCTTTGCATTATTTAAATCTTGTTTGTGGAATGGACAACTAATGTACAGTCAACAAGTTCATGGGATAATTTATTAAGGACAAAAGCCTAGGTTATCCAGCCACTTGACAAAAAATCTCTGTATAGTACTGTAGTTGAAAACATATTTCTTACCTCAAGACAAAAGCAAATTGGGTGAAGGAATAGCAGTTTTGATATTCATGTTTTTGTCCTGGGTTTCTCTCATAGATAAAGACAATGCTGCTATCACCCACCTGATTTGAAAAAGTGCTATATCTTCACTCGGTTTGCTTTAGTGTTGAGTTACCATAAGAAATAAGATTTTTAATATATATTTTTTGCTCAGGTGGCTGGTTAACTCATTCTATTGTCCTTAATTGTTACCATTAATGGTTTGACAACCAGAGGTCCCAGGATCTGTGGCATGTGTGACTAGAACTAAGTTCCAGGAAAAAATGTGCAAAACAGTTAGTCTCTCCCAACACAACTTCAAAAAAGGGTATTTAGGAAGCTTTCAGTTGCTATTCAGACAGAACACTAATACGCATGTTATGCTCATTATAAGTCACCTGAGCATGCAGATCAAACCTCCTGACTTCATTTTATTTCAGCAACACGTTCTCTCTTGTCATGTTTTGGACTACAGTATTATCTCAATTTCTGTTTGTTTTCCTAGCAGCCTTAGGTGTGAGTATTTTATTAAAGGTGTGTATCAGATTGCAGGTACAGTATTTCATGTGCTTAATAAACCAGTTAAGGTAATTTAATGACATAACTGAATGTAGGGCAATACTACATTTCTGGTACAGTATCACAGCTTTGCCATTTGTTTATATTGATTGTAGTTTCTTGTTTCCTTGGGGTTTTTTGTTTTTAATGGAATTTCTGGAATGTTCCATTTAGAAAAGTCACACAGCTTGTCCCACCTGAGAGTTTGTTGGGTCTACACAAACTGGTTAATATCTTTTTGGGGAGATGATTCGGGTGCTTCATGATCTATTTTAAGGTAAATTGGAATACTTTTGGGGATCTGATAGCCAGCTAATTGTAAAATAGGCTGTTCAATAAGGAAAGTTAGGCTTTTGATGACAAGTTTCTTGCTGAGTGTGCACTACCCCTCAACCCAACTGTGTCCATTTTCCACTGTGGACACATTCCAGTCCTTTATCTCAGGCAAGACACACTATAGAGATACTTTCCCAGTTTGAAGTAATTGTTCCTATTGCATCACAACAATTTGTTTGTAGAACTTCTCATTGTATGACCTATTGTCAGGGGTGTTCCTTTACTCGACTGCCTTTTTGGCTATATTATTAGTGCATTTTACTTCAGCCATAAGATGTGCCTTAAGTTATAAGATTAAAATATGAAGGACTCCTGGTTTTCCTTTTCTTCCTCAGTTTGCTTGACCTGTAGGGCATATGCAGAATTCTCATATTTACCCTCTTCACACAGTAGCACATTCTCCACCCACTTCTCAGCCATAAAGATCCTTACACCACCTGACCCACAACCACAACCCTTCCAGAAGATTTAGTACATGTCATTCCCCTTTTTTCAGGGACAATGTTTGCACTGGAAAAGATTGAGCTTTTTTAGGATTGATATCTAGAATTTAGTCTTATCAGACACATGTCACAGGTTCTGGGAACCTGGTTTTCAAACCTTAGGCTTGTCAATTGTACATGAGTTACCATTTCTTTCTTGTTATGCAATGATATTACTGGATCCATTTATTATTTTTGTTATTTCATATGTGGAACAACACAGTAAACTGAACAGCCTTGATGAAGAAGCAGTTTCAACAAATGCTGCAAAACTTAAGGAAGCTGCTGTTAGCTCTAGGGAGGAAGCTGATGGAGCCATTCAAAACATAGCCAGTGTTGAAGGAAAATTACCTGGAGCTGCTGAAGATGCACGTTTACTAATGAGAAATAGGGCAGAGGCAGGGAAGGCTATAGAACTAGCCAGTAAACAAGGTTGGTGAGAGAGAAGATTAGTTTGTTAATTATTATGATTTCATTTCATTTTTATTATGCATCTGTAAATGATGAATCTGTTCACATGGCTTGCCGTTGTTCTTATAAGTATTAGTGGTTTACCAATATTCACTTTAGCAGTACGGTACTGTAGTGGCTTACCATTATTCATATTGGTACTTGTGACTTGCCAGTATTTAAATTGGCAATACAGTAGTTACCTGTGTTTATGATGGTACAAAGGGCTTCCCATGGTTTATAGAAATAGGGTTATTCACCAAAGTACAGAAATTTGAAAATATATACAGTGACCCCTCGTTTAACGAACACCTCGGTTAACGTAATTTCGATTAACGAACTGCCTTCCATAAGGATCTTCAATTCGGTTAATGAAAAAAAATTCGGTTAACGAAGTTCTTACGAACCGACCTCAACATGTTTTCGCTTGCACTGACCGGGCAACCAGCTTTAGTATCAGTCCGCCAATACATTAATCGGTTCTAGGGCTTAAATTCCTTACTATTTTAGTAAATATCAAGAAGTTTATACTATTCAATAATTTTAAAAGTTTAATATTCAATTTTTAGTCATTTTAACAATTATTGAACATAATTGAAGGTAAAGTGACTAGTTTAATGTGCGCATCCAGCCTCTTAACACAGCAAACAGGAGTTAGTCTCTCTGTTTTCACTGGAGGTAACATCTTGCTTGAGACTCTCTTCAACTAAACGCTTTTTTTCTGTGTTTCCAAGCAAATTATTGGTCATTTTGAAATATATTTTACATATTGACAATATATAATGCAGTGCAGTGTTGATTTAAAGAAAATAATCTTGAATTACACCAAGAGAGCTAAAATTTTATGGGTGAAATGGCGCCATGGGGTGACTTCTCTTCCACCCCAATGCCTTCTCTTCTTCCTTCTCCTCCACCCCCATTCTAAATCCCATCATCATCATCATCATCATCATCATCATCATCATCATCATCATCATCCAGGAGCCTTCTACATACACACCTCAAAGTAAGTGAACTTTTCTACCAATTACCCAAAAACCCATTGAAACAATGGTTTCGGTTAACGAACTTTTCGGTTAACGAACGACCTTCTGGAACGGATTGAGTTCGTTAACGGAGGGGTCACTGTACTGTACTAGATTTTGTATTGCACCCTGTACAGTACAATATTATGAACTTTGAATTATTTAATGGTCATCTAAAGTAAACTGAGAAAATTTACAACCCAATTATTGCTTTGGTTCACAGTATTAGGGAACATGTCATACAGGTGCAGCATGAATTTCATAAAGGAGCAAACCTTTGTTTTTATCCTTTGTAAAGATGAAAAACTACTAAAGAAAGATTGCTTCCTTTGTTAATCAAGTCCAAGTAACTATTTTTGATAATGTGTATCATGTAATTCCCATCTTAATGAATGTATAGAATTGCTTTGGTTGTATTTAGCTTACGAAGTATGTTTGATGGCTGCATTCTATAGAAACATTGCTTTGTGAGAAATCTTATTCTTTTACTATTGGTTCATATCTTAATTTTGGTCAGTCACATTAAACTCTAATTTGCTGCTTGTCATAACTTCTTGCCTATGAATAACACAACAAAATATAATCAGTTTCATAGGTAGGTTGTGTTCTAAATGTTGGTAATATTTGTTTACTTTCATCTTATTTCTCCAATATTCTTAGTTGAAAGAGTGCAGCAAGCAGTCCCTATGATAACAGAATTGGCTGCTCGTTTGCGTCTTCAAAAGGAACAGATTCAGACTACTGCTATTGATGTTGGGGATCGCTTGGAGAAGCTACGACGTACCATTCAAAAGACTCGGGAGTTGTCAAATAAAATTAAAGTGGGTGTGTCATTTCAACCTAACACTACAATTGAAGTGCAGAATCCAGAAGATCTCACCAAGGCCACCACTTCTACAAAGGTTGGTGATCTCTTTGTGCATTTGAGAAGTAGGAAAAATTTATTGCTTTTACATTAATTTTAGAACTCTAGTTAATGAAACTGTAGTACAGTATACAAAAGTTTTGCAATTAATAAAGATTTATGATACAGTATATTGATATTCAAAAAGGCTCACGTATTAATAAGTTATGTATGTTATTGTTAATTTGGTCAAAATCTTAAAGAATTACTGACCAGTATCGCTAGTTTGGGAATGTAATGTTAGTGGCTGTGTGGTAGTCAGCGTGTTTTGGCTACTGATGTAGGTGTTGATTAAATCCATCTTTTTTTTTTTAATTAGTTTTCAGTAACTACTTGCAAGTACTGCATGAAATTAGGTACAATATTAGGTAATACTTCTCCAAATTTAGGGCTGCTTGAATATATCAGTCATTAAGTGTGAACAAATGGGTATTCTTCTTTGTTCACCTTTGTATCATGTGGATTTGCTGTCTTTTTGAGTGTTCTGGGGAATGTCTGTTTTGACACCAGAATTTGAAAGAACACTTGAAATATGTTTGATAAATACAAAATTGATTGTCAAAAGTTTGCAGATAATGAATGTGGAGAAAATGATGAAAAGAATGTTTCAGTGTTATGTGAGAGGGAATAGACAAAGCATAACCAAAAGAGATGTGAAAGCACAAAAGAATTACTTCCACAAGGGGAGGTTATTTTGGTGGAGGAATCTGGAGAATAAATTTCAAGATTTTCTATTCTGGAGGTCTTACATGTACAGTACTGTACTGTCCTCCTTTATACTGTAGTGACAAAGTAGTATAGTTCATAGAATATAGATTCTGTATGTAGAATTTTTAATTTCTTTGGATTTAACACAAATTTGAGTTATGCATTACTGACCTTTTTTTTCAAGTAATGTTATAATCATAATGGAAACATATAAGTAATTTCATTTCCTTTCACAGTTGTCAGTGTTTGTTCAAACAGAAGAACCATCAGGACTCCTACTCTTTATGGGCACACCTGTTGGAGGCAGTCAGAGGATGCGACGTACGACCACTGATGATTTCATGGCCCTTGAGATGGACCGTGGCTTTGTCCGACTCACAATGGATCTTGGGGCTGGAGCACATTCAATTGAGTACAACAAGTTGTACATTGCTGATGGTGTTTGGAGTAAAATCACTGTTGAAAGGTAAATAACAGCTAGTAGAGATTGAAATTAATTTTTATAGATTAAATTTCTTCAGCCTCCTTTTGGCAGTCCTTTATGACCCAATCAATCTCGTATGATATTCCTCAGGTGAAATACACCATATGATCATTTATGTGTCTTAAATCAAGTAAAAATAAACTAATGAATAATATCGTTTACAGGACAGGTAAGTTGGTAAAATTATCTGTGCATCGTGAAGAAATGGAAGGTGAACCAGTGGAGCAAGTGTTACCTGGCAGATTCTCAGTGTTCAATTTAGACCCCAAAGTGTCCAAGATTTATGTTGGTGGCATCCCTGCTGGAGTAGAAGTTAATAGTGCTATCAGAAGCACTTCCTACTATGGCCAAATGGAAGATCTTCGTCTTAATGATCAACCTATTGGACTGTGGAACTTCATGATGGATGGTACCAACAACATCGAACAGCGAGGTGCTGTGGAGAGGTATGGAAGAATTTTAAGATGATGAATCTTTGCTTGAAACATTGTAGAAATATTTTTAAGGAAAGTTACATAACATTCATTAGGATCATGAAGTCAAGTAAACCCCAATACATCACAGTAATATGTCCCAATAGTTGCCACAATATAGCCAACTACATTACTCATGGACCTTATTTGTATGGAAAAACATTTCACTGAAACTTGGACCTGTGGAGGAAATTTGAATCAACTTTACAACAGACTCCTTCATTTTTCTCCTAGTTGGTGTTGAATGAAAAGTTTAGTGAAGTACAATCTAAATTTATTTTTTATTTAACCTGTACTAGCAAGTGGTCATATAGTCTGTTTGTTGGGAAATAATGAATCATGACTCTTAGCTGGGGTTTACTGCATTGTCCTTTATTTGTCTAATAAGTGTTATTTAATTATTACTATGAGCTCTAAACAATTAAAGGAAATGTCTGTATTTGATAAATTAATATGATACAATTTAGAGTATGCACATGTGATAAGGAATGAGTCACTGGTATACTATATCTCACTCTTGTCAGGGATCGCCTGGTTGATCTAGTGCCTCCAACTGGCCTTCGGTTTGATGGAAATGGATATGCAGCCTTAGACACTCGTAATGGTTACCGCTTTAGGATGCAGTTTGACGTACAAATGGATTTCAAGACGTATCTTGAAGATGGCATTTTGTTCATCATTGATGGAGGTCCTGTAAGTATAAGTCTTTGTGAATATGTTCGAAATTAATATGCTGTAGTATAAAATTACATTAGGCAAGAATAACAAAATGTGGTGAGTAGAGATGGACATTCTGTAGAAGTCATACCATCTCTAATTCTTGCCTTGCCACTTCTCCCATATTGTTATCTCCACTTCATGCTCTTTCTACTCTCCTGTTGTTATATTCATTTCTCTTGTTTTATCTAAGTTTTTCATTTTATCCTCTCTCATCTCATTGTGTCTATTTATTTTTTCTCTCTATTTCTGTTCTCTTATGTCTTCTATAATCTCTAAGAGACCCATTGTTTCAGGTTAACCTTTCCATGGAGAAGATAGCTCCTTGTTACCTCATCAGAATTGATATAGATGATTATTATTGGACTAATGAAGTCAGGTTATTTTTAACATGTTCAGTATGTTAATAAAGTGAAGTAATTCTTTATTTACTATTAACAGCGACAGTATATGGTAGTGGCGATGGAAGAAGGTCATGTAATATTCCAGTACAACCTCGGGTCTGGTGTTGTTACGCTAAAATCTGCCGACACATACCATGATGGGGAGTGGTATCATGTAGAAGCTACCAGGCATCTGCGTAATGGTGTGTTAAAGGTAAGCATTCAAGCATTCAAAGAAGTTTTTTATGAAGTAATTATAAATATGGTTGAATAAAGGAGCATGCACTGAAAACTATATATGAGAATGGTATAGTTGACTTAGCATGTCTGTTTATATGTGATGTATATTTTTAAGATCCTTTTTTCCTTTGTAATTTGAGATTTTTCCATATGTGGAACCTTTGCCAAAATTCGGTCAATGATTTTTTAAGAAAGAAGTCAAGTATTTAATGTTCATCAATTTTTTTTTGATAATGCTTCAGATTGCATCTGAGACAATACAGGAACAGTCTCCTGGTCATATTAGCCAGTTTTCAAGTACACCTGACACTATGTACTTTGGTGGCTACCCAGGAGAGCATGACTTCAGAGAATTTACAAATGAGGACTTCAATGGATGTATTGACAATATTGTCATGTCTTCTGTTGCTGTAGACCTTTCCACGAACAAGGAGTCCATTAACACAGCTCCTGGCTGTCCGATTAAGGTAGGTTTTCTGTGCAGTATTTAGTTTTAGTCTATCTCCTAGTAGAATTTAGTAAACCTATGAAATTGAATGAATTTTACTGTATTTATCCACTGCCCCCAAACAGGCATGACATCGCAGCATGGTAATCATTGCTAAAGGGTTAAGGGAAAATTAACATGGTTATATTCTTAGGTTTAGTTAAAGATCTTGACTCCAATTATTGATTTTTAAAAGCACCATGAATTGTGACTTTGTTGAATTGGCAAGTCTTCATGACTGTAGAGTAATTCAGTATATATCTTCTTTTGTCAGAACTTCAAGGTTCATTTTTTCATATAAATATTTTATAATTGGGAGATGGTCGTATCTGCTTATAAAAAATCTGTTATTTATTAATAATGTAATTGGTCAAGAAACTCGTGTACAGTAGTTGCATTGACAAGCTTGTGAGTCTAACTTAAGGGTTCCCAGGAACATTCACTTTTGCAACTGACTACACTACTTAATTCCATAAAACTAGAGACAGGATCTCTCCAGGATCAACAGTAACCTGTATATATAGGGGATAGCACTGATAAACCAGGTGCCTGAAGTCAAGAGCAGACTGTCTAAACTACTGCACCATTACTCATAGACCCAGTGACTCAAGCAGGCTATAAAACAGGTGTCATGTTCAACTGCTCTTTAGTTCCCCAGCTTTTAAAACTTTTCTTGCTAGGCTGCTTTTTTGGGCCAGCAAATTGCATTACTTATTTATTGATTCGTTTATTTATTTCAAGCATTTATTTGAGGGATAGACTGGTTGTCATGCAGTTCTGTACATTAGATACAGTATATACTTTTCATGCTGATGGACGTTTTACAGCTGTTTATCAATAGTAATTTAGTTGGTGACTAACTGGTGGGCTGATTGTAGAGCTCTTGCATCACTTTGGAGTAGGCTTTGGGCTACTCGGGAATTTTCAGTACTACCCCCTATTAATACAGTAGGTGCTGTAGTTGCATCAGGACGATTTTATCTCTTGTTTTCAGTTATTACTGAATTTGTAGAGTATAGACCAAAGGAGGATTCCTGGGAACCCTGGGGTTAAACCTGTGAGTACAGTATGTCAACACAAGTACTGTACATGATTTGTCTGATTTACAGCATGGTATGTTTGTAATAAAATGGGATTTCATGATCAATCCCACATTTATAGCTTGTTGTTGAAACTGTCATAGCTATACCAGTCTATATATATTGACTTGCCTACAGGTGGCAAGTCTTGTATCATTTGATAAGACATCTTCTGGCTATGTGAAGCATAGCAGTCCAGAAGGTAGTGGCTTACAGCTTGTGTTCAAATTCAAGACTGATGAACCAGATGGTTTAATCTTGTACACTTCGACAATGAATCAAGACAGCTATCTCTCCCTGTCTCTAGCAGAGAGTGCTCTTATACTTCGTGCATTCCCTGGAGGCGAACTTACCACAGGTATGTTTAAAATTGATATAATAATTTCTGAATTATATAAAATACATTTACTTCTTATCACTCTCGACTTGGTATGTGTCATACAATTGTAGAAGTTATCCTTTATATGTACTGTATTTCTGGTTTCTATATTTAAAACACTGTTTGGCAGGTAAAATTTTTCCAGAAACATTTTGAATACAGAATATTTTAGGTCTTGCTGAAGACCCAGCAACAATGTTGAGAATATGTTTAAAATGTTTTTCTGTATGTCAGCCTACATGTTTAGGTAAACCTGGATTTGGATGGAAAGTGTCATTGTTGATTGGCTTTTATTTCTGATGAACATATTCTTGTGGCAGAGTAAGATTTAGAAAAGGTAGTAATTGAGTTCTATATAATTATGGTATAAGAAGAAAGCTCCATGTTAATATTGAAAATAATGTGGTAATGCTTTTGAGAGAAGGAAGAGTGAAGTGGTAGACATCATTTACCTTGTAAAATACAGTAAATAAAGTTCAATAAACTGCAATGTTGATGAAGTTTTGGCAGAGGTTTATGAATTTAAAGTTTTGGGATTAGTGGTTTGGATAAGTGGCATGGGGAAGGAGAAGTAAGAGAACAAAAGAAGGAGATTGTGTTTCATTCCTCAAGTGTGGGTTATTAAAAGCAAAAAGTAGCAATGGATACGGTATAGAAAAGTGTGAGGAGACAGCATAATCTTTCTGACTCAGACATACAGTCAAATGAAGACCTAAGAGAAAGGTATAGAATTCAGGCTGTTGAAAATTACTTGAAAGTTCTTGTAGATGGAAGGGGATAAACAATACTGTAATGGTGTATCAAAGATGTATGACAGGTGAGAAAGTCAGATAATATATGCATGTGAGGTGGGATAACAGAGCAGATTAGGAGAAATACTTTTTGGTGGTTGAGACAAATACAGAGGATAATGGATGACACAATTGCAAATAGATGAACAGTAGAGGTATAAAAGGAGCAGCAGGGTGGGGAAAGTAACCAGGCTTCATAAAGAAAGATCTTGTGAGGATGTCATATTAATTGATCTGGATGCTATTCTTTTATTGTTACTTGTTTTCTCATGAGGGAATTACCTAAAGAAATAGCATCAGAGATGTATAGATATTAATACCTGTATAGTATATGAATTTTAAACATTATTGACTTGTATTCACAGAAAAGGAAATGTGAAAAAGTTTGGTTTGTAGAAATCCACATGATGGAATATAAAAAAAAGGAATTGAGGAAAGTATCAGTGTGGATATGTTCAGGGGATGTTTATAGTGGTGTTGGTTAAAGCTGTGGCTTAGTTTTCATAAGGCACCACAACTAAGATTCATTACCATTTCCTAGACCACATTTTCCTGTAAAAGAAACCGAGGAATACAATCAAACACTTTTGTTAGTCAGTTTTAAAGAGTGCCGCCCCATTTGTGCTCCTTTTCTACCACATACTTCAACCAAACTTTCTATATATTTTGGGCAGTCTCAAGCTCCATGCCAGCATTTCAGGGTAAAATCATTTCTGTCCTAATTGTTGGGACAAATTATTAAACGATTATATGGCAATTTACAATGATCAGACAAGGTAATGTTCCTTTATTAAATGCAGAAATCCTCCTGAAGAAGATAGTCCTTCTCAAGTGGGGTTCTGGTTTGATCGTCTTTGGTAGACTTTTTCCTTCAGTCACAAAATTGGATTTCCAACTTCAGTCCTTTGTTTTTGTTCTGTTTTGGGGAAATGTATAACAGCTTTTTCTCTACTAAAAGTAATTAACTTCTCTTTTAGGGACATATGACAAGTACAATGACAGTGAATGGCATGTTGTCATTGCTACCCGTGAACATAATGAGCTGCGCCTGGACATTGATGATTTTAAATCATATAAGTGAGTAAATTTTTTATGGGAATTTTTTTACATTAGGGCTCTTGAAGGTGTTAAAGTATTTAGTAAGCAGCATCACTGAATTAATTGTTAGAAGTATTGAACCTTTCTTCTTTTGGTCATAAACTAAGAGTGAGAAAACTATGTTTTTTGTTTTTTCTTGTAAGAAACTAAAACTCATAACTTTCATGTTAAACCATCAGAGTGAAAGTACCAGAACAAGCGGTACAATTTGATGGACCAGTATATTTTGGTGGGGTTCCTGAGTTCTACAACATAGCTGCTGCTGCTTCAGCCATTGACACAAACTTCTTTGGATGTATTGGAGATGTGACACTTAACAGTCAAATTGTAAACTTTGCGGAAAGTCGAGAACGACCCAATGCACATCTGCAGAACTGTCCATTACAAAAGAGTTCATCATTCCTTGAGAAACCATCTGTTGGTATGGAAAAAAGTTGCATGATTTGGAATTTGTGTCTTTTATTCATTCTTTAGATAGATGCCTTTGTTGAATTTAATTTTTTTAAATACGGGCTCTGTATCATGGAAGAGATGGCTTCAGTAGTTTAAAGCTTCTCCCATATGCTTCTACTCACTTCTCTCTCAAACCTTCCTTTTCTATTATGCACATCTTGAACTTTATAATTTCACATACAGTATCTACCTGGCACTTAATGTACTCCATAGTGTTTCCTTGTTTGTGAGATCCAGTCAAGGTTCTTGTTCCATTGTTGCTCATCTCTTCATGCAAGATGGCCTACCCCTACCACTTTAGTACATTAATCTTTAAAAATTATTTTTTCTTAATTAAGTTTGAAAGCTCCTGCATTCATTTCTTCTTTTCTCTCCGAGTTATGTCTGGCATATATGCTTCTATTTTCATTTGAGTAACTTGAAGTTCTTGGGCATTATTCTTATTCAATATCAGTACGTACATGTACTGTATTTCTTATCTCAAAGTCAAACCCTGGTAATACCCCAGATACTGTAACTCATAGATAAAAACATCGGTACTCTTGTAAAATAACTACTGAAGCAATCCCCATGTGCTTGACCAGTATAGTTTGATACTCTTTTTGACTGTTGCTCTTTGCTTAAGTCATTATATTTTTATTGCATGCTAATTTACTGATATGCATAAATATAGTCATAAATATAGCACTAGATGCAGATACTGCCTTTAACTTTTGTCATATAATTTGTCCTTGCCAAGTTTTAGTGTCAGTTTTGGTGTACTAGCAGCATACAGTACCAGTAAACTGACTCACTAATCAAAGAGGTCCACACAAGGGCAATTTTTTTCTAAGCATTGCAGTGTTTGCTAATTTAGCCTTTGTTTGCTGCTTGTTTCTATGAATGTTTACCCCGGGACTTCAGGGCAAGAAGGGATGAGAATCAACGTTAGTGACTATGAAGAAGTTCCTATCATCGCTGAACCGCCCAGTTTCCCTGATGTGGTGGAAGTAGATTTATCAACTTCTTCCCCTCCCTCATCTACTTCTGAAACTAGTGATCTTTTCACATCCTTCTCTGCCATCCCCACATCCCCAACAACTTCATCCACTATTAGTTCAACCACCACCAGTACGACCACCACCATGGCCACAACAACAGGTAGTTGGAATTCAGAGAAAGATTTTTCTAATGTTAAGATATACCGGTATGTAGGGATTTTATTTATAATTTTTAAAATTAATTTGAGTATTTAAGTAGACAAATGAATGCAAAATTTAAGGTTAAATTCAACATGAGGTGTACTGTATATTCAGTATTTAAAATAGAATGTTAACAAGGCATTCATTGTTACTGAGAAAAAAATATGAAAATATTAATACAGGTTGACAACCCTTTATCCGAAAACCGAAAAGCTCTGAAAACCGAAAGTTTTTTGTGGAGCATTTTTTTTTTTTCTTTTTTTTCTTTTTTTTTCTTTTTTATATACAGTATAACAGGGATTAGCCCACCCGGGCATACAGTAGATCACTGACCCACATCGGGGCCTGGGGGGCGAAAATGTAATAGTAATCCTAATTATAATAATAATAATTATAATAATAATAATTATTCATAGCAAATAAAATTTTAAATTAAAAAATACACCAAAATAAAATAATAATGATAACAATAATAATAATAATAAAATATAATAATAAAATTTATAATATTGTAATAATAATAACATTAATACTCTATTAATAAAATAATAATAATAATAACAATAAAATACAAGAATGAAAAAAGATAAAAAGTGAGAAACACGACCTAGACCTATGAATTATTATTATAATTATTATTATTATTATTATTATTATTATTATTATTATTATTATTATTATTATTATTATTATAATATCCCCCCCAAGGCCCCAATGTGGGTCAGTGACTTGTGCCTGGGTGGGCTAATACAAAAAATAAATAAATAAATAAAAAAACTAACCATTCTGAAAACCGAAAAATTCTGAAATCCGAAATGCCTCTGGCCCCAAGGATTTCGGATAAGGGATTGTCAACCTGTAATAAAAAAAATAAATAAATCATAACTTTAGGGTTTTTATTCATAAGTGAAAATAGGTTACACCAAAAAATTAGAAATTCAAATTCTCGTTAACCGATGCTTTGTAAATAGGGGTCTACCTGTACAGTGAAGTGCTAATTAAATGAATATATTATAATGTATGTTTTCCATATTATTTTGAATTGCAAGAATAATGATTTCTTGTATACAATGCTTTTACAGTAATTTTATTCAAGTCCCAAAGTTCATGCTGATTTAGTTATTCTTGTCTTAGTATGAAGTACAGTACAGTAATAAGATTGTGTGACTATAATGTTTTTAGTATTATATGCATGTCCATGTGATTGTGTGTCTGTCTTTCTTGGATGTGTGTGTGTGGTTTGTTTTCTGTTGGTTTGTAAACATGACAAGTCTTCACATACAGATTTAGTGTTGGTGAAGTTTATCAAGGAATGTTCTACTTGGTAAAGATCTCAGATGAAATTGTGTGGTCTGGTATATTTTTTCGAAAGTGACTAAAATAATTAAAAATTCAGTTATGTTGAGACATAAAAGCAGTCTTTTTAAATATTTGTTTTTATGCTTAGCTTTTATAACTGTGCAGAGAAGAATATAAAGACCATAATATCATTAAAGCTTTGGGAGGAGACTGAATAACTTTAGTGTGTTTTGATTCCATATTTAGATTTTAAATAATTTTACTGCTGATGTCATTTAGCCATCAAAAATTCAAATTATTTGTAATACTGTACTTACCCTTCTTCTTCCCCCACATAAATATGATAGATTTTCCACATAAACAGTATTAGATGGCAAAGAAAAAATATTAAAAGGTCAAAATTGGGGAAACCTGAAGAAAATACTTTATTAGTACATAAATCAAACTGAAAGTACTCTAGTTGAACTGGGTTAAAAGATGGTAAAAAGTATTCAGTAAACATGTCTGTTGTGTCATAAGCAATATTGTCAGTGTTAAATTGACTTCTTTTTACATACTACAGGAGTCAGTACAGTATTTGCTCAACCAGATTATGTATAGATTTTCTTATTTTGAATTGCTGATCTTATATATTGATTATGATGCAGTGCAGTACATAAGGAGATGCTGACTGTTGTGCATGAAATACATGTAGAGTACAGTACAGTACCATAAATTTAAAAAGTGACAAATGGTTAAAGAATTACTGTAATTGTGAAGGATCAATAATTAAAGCATATTGCACTGGGAGAAAGTGAGTGGCCAGTGAGATCAATACCATTAATAACTCTGTCTGTGCCCATCACAGAGCCATAAGGTTTTATCATATGTTATACTAGTAGTTAACCCAGTTGGGATTGGGTACCTAAATTTACATTTGGGGAAGTGCAAGTGATCAAGTGTCATGATTAACATTTCATTATTTATTTTTATATACAGGTATAGTTTTGTAAATGACCAATATAATATATAGATTTTATACAAGTAGGTGTTTGGGAACATAAATTGACACATTTTGTAAATTAATCTGTACCCCTATTGTTTTGTGTTAATTAATTTGAATATAAGAATTTTTTACCACTCGTTCATTGCATGAAGCCTCTTCATAAGAAAATAAAAATAAAGGGTTAATATGATCAGCAGGAGTTTGCTGATTCAAGCTAGCATATAATTTTAAGATAACCATGTCAATTAGTCAAATTTTAAACTTCATACAGTATTTCCTTATTTACAAAGCCTCTGGAAACTGACCAGGGATGAAAGACTGGTGCCACATTCTAGTGTGCAGTCTAGTTTGGTATGTATTGATGAAGTGTTATGGTGTTAGTAACATGACCATATACAATATCAATATCAAGATTGACTCAGAGAAGGGCATTGCAAAATGTAAAACCATGCACGGAGTTAGATCGGCCGACCTCAATATGCTTGTTTATAAGTGATTTAAGCATGAAGCATTAAAAGTATATTGTACCCCACCTATTTCTAGGGCACCCATTTGTGAAAAGATCAGCACAATTCGAACACTGCTTGGTCCCAAGGAATTTGGACTGAACATCATGTACTGCACCTTTGCTTCAGTTTGCTTTATGAAGCAAGCTTGACATTTTTTATTCTAAGTTCTTTTCTTTTTTCAGCACATTCACATTTTTAACTCGCTCACACAAAATGCAGAATATTTTATGTTATAGTACACTTGCTATACACTTAACTATTTATGCTTAAGTGTTTGAATAAGAAACATTTCAGTAATCTCTTGCTTATCACGTTTTACAGCATACAGTATCTGGAATGTAACATTATTGTGCATTATTTGTGAGCTTTATTATCTTCAAACATTTGTTATTCAAATAGTATTTTTGTATTGCTTTGAAATACAGGTACCCTTTATTCTTTTTTATTTTGTACACAAACATATTATACAGTAATCCCTCCCAACCACAGGAGTTACATTCTAGAATTCTCCCACAATTGGCAAAACTGTGGCTTGCATGGCAAGAGATGGGTCAATTGGGAAATACCTTTATAGACATGCCTAAATTCCTATAATGTACAGCTTCAAGTTAAGAATGAGTACAGGGTGTGTGCTATACTTAAAAACAAATTATTCTAATATATAAAACTGTTATGCAGCACACTGCAAGTATTCCAAAAACATTAAAGTCGTAGTTTAATGGAGAGTCCCCTAAGCTGCATGCCTGGCCTTGATACTTCCCTTACTCCAAGAGTGTTAAGTGATGACTACTGCTTGAACAGTAAAAAGCCATAAAGCATATAATAATTATAAAGGATGAAAAAGAGCAGATTGGTTTTAAGAGATTATAAATGAAAGAGGACCTGGGCATGTCAGATGATAATAAATTGTTGTTTGGGGATCATATAATGAAGTGAACAAGACGAACCACTTGATAGGCCTCCAGTGAACATTCCTGCCGCACTAGGCTAGAAATCTTGCACGGATACTTAAGACTGGACACCATAATTGATAAATTGGTTTACAATATTTGAAATGTTGACACTGTACACAGAACTGTGGATGGTAAACCTGTGGTTGATGAGGGTTCATCAAACCAGAACTCTATACACAGTGAGTTGAAGTGAAACTTAAAGTAAACTTTAAGATTCATTTTTATCTAGAGTGTGTGTGTGTGCGCGTGTGCACATGTGCAAGATGATCATATGGGCAAGTATGTATGGCTGTTTCTACTAATTGTCTTATAAATTTTGCACACTTATCATGCGCCACACTTCTTTTTACTCCTTTCTTTATGGTACCTCTACCAGTGACCCACAGAGTACAGTAGTAGAAATAGTGTTATTTCAAATAAAGTGCATTTTTTTTATGCCTAATGTGGTGTATTACATAAAGATTGATAATCCCAAATCTGTGATAATTATTTTTATCTATTATTAACAGAGGAGATTCGTCCAGAGATTACACAGCCTGTTCCACTTGACGGTTGTGCCTTACCTGAAGACCCAGCAGAAGAGGACGTTCCTTCAGGAGAAGGCTTCCGATTTGGTAAGTACTGATGTAAGATTTCCCCATTATTACTAATGTTGAATTCATATGAAAATTAATTATTGTTAATTTGGTGGCAGGTAATCAAAGTGCATTCTAATTTAATTTATTGGAGCGGCTGATGTTGGTTATAGAATATTTTTCTTTTTATAACTATGAATTTAAAGACAAAACATGCATGGTTTAATATTAAAGGCATGGACAAAAAGAATAACTTTTTCAAAAAGTCTTTCCTGAAGAAAAATGGGGAGATACTTGAGGAGATCTGATACTTAAGTGGAAATGCTTAGAAATATTGAATTATAGGAGATGGAAAATAATGTTAGGCATCAGTGTGGGAAATAAGTTGCACAGTTGGAGAAACCTTGAATACGGATACAGTAAGTGCTGGAAGCAGAACATTATAGAAGCTCTGATATTGAAGATCTTTAGCACTGGAAATGTTGATATCTTTGATGATCATATGAGGAGTATTTGATAAATGATAGAAGAAAGTATAGTATAGCAGAGGTGGAAATAAAAAAATGAATTTGAAAGTCAACATTGAAATAATGCATGAATAAATTTGTGATGAAAAATTACCCAATTTTTAATGAGAATACTTACCGGTAACGCACTATATTTATCTCAAGTAAATGATATGACAAATTGTTTGGTAGTGAGGGTAAAAAGTCTTTGGTTTAACCATAATAACAAACTGAAGTTGATTTACACTAATTAAACTAAATTTCAGTACCATTGCCTGAAGTAGGTATCAGTTCCTGATAACCCAGAGAAACTTTTATTGAATTGGTTTTTGAATGAGACAGTACTGTAGCTTCTGAACTGGAATGACTTGACATATATTGGTGTTTATAGTGATATCCTCATTAGCCAGAATAATTGGTGTAGAGCTGTTCTGGGAATGAGATATTTCCAGGTATGGTGACAAATTTTCCCCGGAAAAAATCGCTCATCCCCAGGGTTTTTCTGGGTACTGGATCTAAGATTCCAGCTAATGGGGAGATTACTATTGAAAGGATCTCCAAAAGGTTAATGGAGATGAATACCACCCAGCTGCTCTTCTTTCAGTATTAGTTTGACATGAATACCCATGCTAGCCAGTACTATTGTGAAAGGTGAAATTTAAAAATAATACTGTAATAATAATAATAATAATGATAATAATAATAATAATACTAAGTCGAGGAATTTGAAGGTGGAATTCATTCAATTTTAATGGATAGAATTTCAAAATTAATGAGTAGGATGATAAAGTAGTGGTATTGATAATAGATAAACAATAATGGGAAAGACAAATTTTAAATGTTGTACAGCATTAAGATTGTATTATTCTTTTGGAAAGATACAATAAGCCCTGCCAATGTTCAGTTTGTGAGGGTTATAGATCAGCTAATGTACAGTCCTTCCTATGTGAGTATGCTCTTGCACTGGTTTAGCTTTAGTGACAAAATAATATCTGTTTCAGGCAAGATCATTTGCAAATCTAGAGAAGCTTTTTAAAAGTTTGCTACAATTTCTATCGAGTCTTCATAAAAACAATGTACGTACAGTGGGGTATGCTATAACGAACGTAATTGGTTCCAGAACCTCGTTCGTTATAGCATTCGTTCGTTATAGGATTAATCCGTTCCGGACCCCCAAATACAACCACTTAACACTGAAAAAATTATGTGGAAAATGTAAAAAATATGGTACTTTATCTTACCTTAGTGTTATTCAGCATGCAGGTACCCCTAAACACTGGCACATCACTATCACTTCCACTGGGAGTCTTGGCTTTAAGGTCCTCAAACAATTGTTTAGCCTTCTCACAAATTATAGCTTCACTAATGTTACCACCTGCCATTTCTTTCTCCTTTATCCACACTAAGAGTAAATTTTCCATCTCTTCAATCACATTACACTTTGCTTTGCTAAGTCTAAAGATTCCCTTAGCCACTTGCACAGTTTTTAACTCCTCTTTATTCTTCAAAATCGTACATAGTAGTCGTTTTAGCCATCCCATATTCATCACTAAGTTTCGCAATGCTTCTTCCATTCTCACGTTTCTTTACAATTTCTTTCTTAGTTTCAAGGGTTATTAGCTTTCTCACTCGCTTTGGACGACTCATTGTTACAATTGTATACTTGTATAACAAAATAGTTATACAAATAACGCGAATTTCCACATCAAAAGACGAAATTTCAACAATAACAGTGGTGCACTGGCTACACAATGAGACAAAGATGGCGCCTGACGCTCTTGTTGTGGGTCGCGGTACAACAATATTCATGCGCCAGGCGAAATAGTCCTGTATTCATCCGCGTTCGTTGTAGGAGTTGCGTTCGTTATAGCATTCTCAATTTTATAGGTAAAACCGTTCGTTATAGGAATATTCGTAGTAGGATCCGTTCGTTATAGCATACCCCACTGTAACAATGATTACTTGAAAGAAGCGAAGGATATACTAGAAAGTATCAATCAGTGGTGACCGAAGTGTTGTTGATCCATGAGACTTCTGTTTAGTGACTATGCATGTCTAATATATTTTTTGAGTATTGAAATGCAAATAAAAACAATTGACATAATTTTATGAATGAATGTAATGTATGGTGAGAATCTGTCACATTAAGTATTTTTGGTGTAAATGGCTACAGAAGAGACAGGAGCAAGTTACCATGTATTAAACACATAGATTTTTTATAAACAGTAAGAGGCTACCAGCTAGTATTTATATATCAAAACAGAAGAATATATTACTGTTCGGTTATTTATTATACTGTATACTTCTTTCTTGTTACATTTTGTCACAACCTATGAAAACTAGCATTAGATTCCACCACCATCAAGGAAAGCACCACCACCACCACAGGTACAATATTACATACTGTTAAGACTTGAACTTGTTAGATATATATATATATATATATATATATATATATATATATATATATATATATATATATATATATATATATATATATATATATATATATATACTGTATATATATATATACTGTATATATATATATATATATATATATATATATATATATATATAAACATCGAAGAAATATCAGATAGGTCAGCTGGCCAGTCGGTTTAGTTTCTATTTATTTATTGATTATTGAATTTTATGAGAGAGGAGAGTTGCCAACACTTGAACTTATTGCCCCAAAAAGTGGAGGAGTTGCCGTATAATTGCTGTCATCTGCCTCATTTGTAAATGATGACCAAAAGATTTGAAATGATGTCATCTGTGAGCAGCTCAGTCTAAGCAAACCCATAATGAACAGACTGATGTATTTTATTTTTCATAGTACAATTAATTCAGTAATCTAAGCAGTAGAATTTGATAACTTAATTAGCACCCTGGCAATTATGAGAATTGAAATGGTGAAGCGCCAAGATGCAAGAATTGAGTGGAAGAAATGAAAGGTAGGATGGGGAGAGGTAGACCATGTAAGAGGTGGTTGTAGTCAATATTATAAGTTAGTTGACAAGGTATAGAAAGATATTAATGGTGTTTGCTAGAGGACTGACATGAGACCACACACTGTGGAGATTTATGATTGAAAGTAGAAGTGTGCACGAAAACCACAGCTTCACTGATGAATAAACTTAATAAGTGAAGTGGATTTGATGTAAAGTGTTTGAGAAGTTTGGAAATTCTGATTTAACGGTAAGTAATCTCATTAAACATGAGTAAAGAATGAGTGGATTTTTCTGGCTGCTGCCTTCTGTGGTGCTCTTGCCACACATGTCAAAATCTCTTGCATTTCTATAGTACCTGTACAGTAAAAGCTTCATGTGACTAAAATTGTGTTTTAGCTCAATTTCATGTGTGATTTCTAGTGTATAAAACTTCTCTTTAAAAATTTTCACTCCATAGATGAAGACTTCCCTAGCGGCTATAACTTTGGTGAGTGAAGGTTTAGCGACTCTGCCTTGAAGTGAATTTTTAGGACATTTGTACTTCTCTTAAGTAAATTGTTGACTGATTAATATGCATTACATATTGAGTTGCTGTTCTATTAATTAATTTTATTTAATGGAATGTCTTCAATTTTACTGTTGCATGAGAGAAGTTATTTTCTCATGCTTTATAAAGTGCACGTTTAATCGAAAAGCCACGGGATACTGAAATGTTGGTAATGCCTAATTACAGGTGTGTGTTTCAGTTAAATGGTATTAATGAATCACAGTTTGTATCCTCCATCATGTCGCACTTTCTCATAATTGTTTATGCCTGCAAATATTCCATCGATAGGCTGTATTCTGAAGCTAATGAAATCTAAATAATTCACCCAAAAGATGGTTTGGGTAAGTGAAAAGTCCATATTTAAGCAAAACAAATTTAAAATCTATAGTCTATTTTGCCATAAACAGATAAATAAAAGAAACTGAAAATTATGACTCGGTGCTCCCAGACATGTTGAGGGATGATGGAGGACTGTGTTAATGATTAATGACAATTGTGCAATCCTTACCCCTTCCTTTCTACAAATACCTTACAAAAGTGATTAATCAGACTCAGAATTCATTATGATATTGGAGGGCTTTAAAGTGACCCTGGAATGCCCTGCTTCGACTAGATTGTCATAACAAGAAGAGCTGCATTTCATCATTCTCGAAGCTGGGTCAGTTGGCCTGAAGAAATGGTCAATCTTACCAGTAAAAGAAGATCAATCAGTCAATCAAAGTACCATCCTCATATCTGAGGGATGGCGACCACAGTCCTCCACTCCGTAAATGTTCTAGGGCCGTTTTTACCAATCCTCCGAGGTTTTGTCTCTATGGGGACCCAGTTTTTAATTTTATTCAGCCATCCCAGTCTCTGCCTTCCCCTGGCCCTCCTACCCTCAACTTTGCCCATGAATATTACTGTAATTATCCCCTCATCCCTAATTATATGACAAAAGTTTAAAGTTTTTGCTAATCTTAGTACTTCATCATTTGTTTTCCTGTCAGTTTAGCTTATTCTTAGCATTCACCTATAACACCACATTTCAAAAGGTCTCCAACCTCTTTTTGGTGTCTGCTGAAAGTGATCACACTTCTAACCCATACAAAAGTCCTTGTCATATAAAGCCTTTCAGCAGTCTTTTTATCAAATTTAAACCAATGTCTTTTTCATTAGGTGATAAGTGAGGATATATTCCAAATTTAGGTGATAACATTAAGGTAAGAATGTTATTTTGGCAATTTTAATGATTGTATACATTATTAAATTACTCAATTTGAAGACTAGCCATCAAGCTTGTGAGCAGGCCTTTACAACCCTGTAACATGCTTTTGTCAACATATCCCATCATAATGGCAGCCTATAATTTATGGGAATTGTATACTGTACTACCTGATGTAGTCATGAATTCTAATAAGACCATCTTCCTCTAGAAGGCAACCTATGCATCTAACCTTCCATATTTATAGACAATAGATGTGACTGTAATAGTTGGGTGATCATAGGATCATTAATTAACCCTTGACTATCCTTAGGGGTAAAATATGATGACCTAAACCCCCATCCCTTTTGGAAGGAGTTGTAATATGGAAACACCTGGTTATGGGTTCTCCTTGGTTGTAGATTGGTGTTTCAGAATTACTCCCACATTTTTTCATTTACTGGTTGCCTTACTTTGTAAAGTAACCCATATAATACAGTAAGTCCTCACATAACATTGTGGTTCCGTTCCTGAAAACCGCTACGTTAATGGAAACAACATAAATGAAATCAATTTTCCCCATAAAAAATAGATAAAATATGGGAGTTACGTTCCCCAGCCTCCCTTTGCCCCATAAAATACTTTACAGTACATATACATTTATTCAATGTAATTTTTATAGAAAATAGTATATATATAAATAAACTAGATCATTTTGTATTGTACTCACTGGTGGGCGGAGGTGGTGGAGCAAGTGTGTGCTGGTCTGGATAGTATGCATTGTTGTGGGGGTTAGACCTAGCGCAGCAACAATGTCCACCTCACATTCACCTTTCTCGAAACGGTTTAAAACCTCCATTTTCGTAGCAAGGCTAATGGTCTTCCTTTGCTTTCACAACACAAGCATCAGTAGCACATGATTGGCGCTTGGAAGCCATTTCGAACGGGTTAGAGTACAGTATTAAGAGCAAAAACACTTAAACACGCACGAATGCTGTGGATGCCTAACAAAGTCTGGCGACGCTTGGGGATGCTGTGACACTCTGCGAGTGAGAGCGTAGCGTGCCAAGATGGGAAAGGGTGATGCGCCGTACAAAGTAGTCTGTAATGACGTTATACTGAATCGGCGGGATGTTATCCGAATCATGGGTATCTAAAGAATAGCGATGTAAAATGAATTAGCATTATCGGGGGCAACGTTAAATGAGGACTTATTGTATTCCAATTTCTTTGTAAGCATGCAAAAACAGTTGCTGCATTTATGTAGTCAAACTCCATATCTAAGTCTTTTTGCATGATACTATTGATTTCTCACCTCTTAAATGTGTTCAAGGTGTTCAAGTATGTTGCGATGAGAGTTCGCTGTTGTTTCTTTAGCATTTAACATGTGTTGTGGTGTATTAAATTATTACCATATGCTAGACCTAAGTAGGACATCAATTCATACACAGTATATACCATATACAACTTATCCCTAGTACAGTACAGTGGTCCCTCGGTTAACGAACACAATTCGTTCCAGAAGGTTGTTCGTTAACCGAAAATTTCGTTAACCGAATCCATTGTTTCAATGGGATATTGGGTAATTGGTTCCAGCTCACCGAAAAGTACATACAAAGTAAAAAAAAATGCAGTAAAGTACACTTACTTTGAGGTGTGTATGTAGAAGGTTCCTGGTTGATGATGATGATGATGATGGGAATTAGAAGTGGGGTGGAGGAGAAGGGAGAAGAGAAGGAAGTGGGGATGGAGGAGAAATCACCTTTCAGGGGACCCATGCTTGATGCAGTCATTTCACCAATAAAATTTTAAGTTCACTGGGTGTAATTCAACATTAATTTTGTTGAAATCAACACTGCACTATATATTATCAATATGTTAACTAAAGTTCAGAATGACCAATAATTTCAATGAAAAATGCAAAAATATTCAAGACACCAACAAAATAGATGCTCTCTTCACTGTAAACAAAGCCTCAACTGATGCCTTGTGACCGACTCACGCATCTGATGGGCGCACAACAAACTAGTTCCCTGTACTGCATATATTATCAATATGTTAAATAAATGTTAAAATGACTATTAATTTTAATATAATACATGTAAAAATATTAAATAGCACAACTTTATTGATATTTACTCCATTGGAAACAAATGTAAAAATAGAACAGATTACTGAATGGGCAGACTAGCCTATCAGCTGATCAGCTGATGCTCACAACAAAATATGATTTTCGTAAGGATTTCGTTAATCGAATTTTTGTTCGTTAACTGAATTGAAGATTCTTATGAAAGGTAATTTGTTAACCGAACCGTTCGTTAACCGAGGGACCACTGTATTATATTGGCTCTGCCCAGATTAAACTGTGAGTGGGGTCTCTGAAGTTGATGCTAATACAATTTGAACCATGCATGTAGTGTGAAGATTTTTATTACAGCTCCTCCCTGACTTACGACGAGGTTAGGGACCCAAATCCAGGTCTTAAGTCGAAATGGTCGTAAGTCGAAAATGCTTAAATAATACATAGAAAATCTAAAATCGGTGTCTCTTTTCTTCTCAGCACCACAAAACTCTCACTTTTAAGCTTGCCAGCCATTTTAAAGTGAATTACAAACGAAAATTTTCTCTGTACTGATGTTGGGACTCGAAAATACGTAATTTGACAAAATTTTGATACGACTGAGGCAGGTCGTAAGTGCGGGTGGTCGTAAGTCGAGTAGGTCGTAAGTCGGGGAGGAGCTGTATATGCTTTGCATTCTTGACTGAAACATTGCTACAGTTCTTTGAAATTTGTTTTATTATCGTGAATTTTTATGCAAATATGAAATTTCAAACTTTTAAGTAGACATGATTTTTGGTTTTTACACTTATAATGCAGTACATAGTGACTGGATATTACATGCGATTTATGTTATATACATGTTGCTTTACTTTGCATGAAATCTAATTCCATTTAATTTTTTACAGGTAGCAAACGCAACAGCCGCATTCAGTTCCAGACTCTACCAGATAATCCACGTGCAGACTTCAAGTTCTCCTTTGACTTTAAAACACTTACTGATGAGGGTGTTATCTTCTATGCTTCTAGTTTAGCACACCGTGACTACATCACCATGTACCTTAAGGATAACAAGGTGACTGAATATATATATTGGTGTAACATTATATAAGGTACAGTAAACCCTTGTCATTTGTGGGGGTTAGGTTCCAAGGTGTGTTACTAATCAGCAAAACCTTGAATATAGTAACTTGCACTACCATATACCTATACTGTGTGTGAGACACTGAAGTTACCCCTTACTTATATTCATATACGGAAGTTTGAAATTTGATGAAGTGTACTGTACAACAGGATGAAGTCTGATTACTGAAGTTGAAGATCACTAGGACTAGGCATTCTTTTAGGAGCCATTTTGCAAAAAAAAAATTACTAAAGTTTTGAACACAACATGAGAGACGATGCATCACGGGTAATGGTTGAACACAAACAAGGGAGAAGAGACGCTGTGGGTGTGTAAGGGTGACATGTAGTGCTCTCGCAGAGGCTCATGAGCTAGCCACCATCTGATTGACAAAAATTTTTGAAAACATGAGTTGTAAACCCACAAATAAGAAAGGTTTACTGTACTTCATCAATATAGCATACATATACAGTAGTTAGGTAGGAAAAAGTACTGTTTGTACTTGATAGATTCACATTAATACTCACATTCCTAGTCCCCACCACCCAAAGCCCCCCTCACAATCAGCCAGGATCTGGAATATTGGTTACCCAGCAACAATTAAGTGCCAGGCCACCTGTTTCAGAAGTTATTTGCTATAATTCGGTAAAGGTTGAAAAATGAGGAATAAATTTTCTGAAAATACAGTATCCAAAATATATCACATCAGAAAATATGGAATTCGGAATTACATAGGTTTTACTCTACAGTATAAACCTGAAGCACAGCCTGTATATTAGAAATACTAACATTATATGAAGTACAGCATAAAGTAAAGTGGAAAATGTTGCTTTATATCAGATAGAACACAACAAGGTACCTTCTATCCCTGCTGGCACTGGGTACAGAGTGAGTTGACAGACACTACTACCCTGACTAATCTCCCCTTCACCACATTATCCATTTTCCCTTGATAGTGACAGAATAATACACTGTACAATACAGTTAAAGGAAATACTATACAATACATACCCGGTACATACAGTACTGGTATTTATATGAATCAGGTCTGCAGTATATAAAGTTCAAACTTTCCTGATAGGGCAACTGACAAAACGAAGAAAGTTAAATCACATTCTTTACTGCTTAGAACCATATCAAGATTGCCCTCAACAAAGAAGGGTTTTCATAAAGTGCAAAACACAGTATCTTCAATTCAATTGTAACCCATTATTGGCAAATGTTTTTTGTCTTTTATAAAAAAAATTCTAAACCACCTGCATCCTTTTCTATCCATTCTTATACAGTATTGCAATTGTTACCACAGCCTAAGGTTAAGCCAATCTTCAATCCTGGTAACAATGTCCACTGGTACCAACTCCAAATTCACCTCTTCATTGCATTTTCAGAAATATTATCCCCTCTGTGTTTCAATTAGTTTCGATTTTTGTATTATACTTTAAATGAAAAGTAGTAATTTGTTTAAAAATTTTTTTAGATCGTGTTCGGCTTTGACACTGGCACTGGAGCTGCAATTATGCGGTCTGAACAGTTCTACAACAATGGAGAATGGCATAGTGTGATAGTAGAACGCCGAGAAGAATATGGAATGCTGTTTATTGATGGCTACCAGGTTGCTAATGGCACTGGTAGAGGAGATTCAAAATATATTGATGTGGAGGTTTGTTTGAATTATTATGGTATAAACCATGATACAGTACTGTAAGTTACAACTTGATACCAAAATGGTTTCTCAACTTTAATAAATAACCCAATAGGAATTTTTTCAAAGGAGCAAAGCTTTAATGTTTGGGAATTGTCTGCTTATTTTACTGGATTTTTTTTTTTCTTCAGAGGTCAAACTTACTGTGATTAGTATTACATTGTTGAACTGATCGACTTTAAAATGTTTCAGTAATTCATATCTTAATCTTGATTACCAGGTACTTCTTTTATGCCTGTTTTTGCTGGTAGTCTTTTAATTTGAACAAATTAAATTACTTGAAATTTCTTTCTTTACAGCAACCCTTCTATTATGGTGGCATTTCTTCAGACGTTGCAAATCTTGTACAGCAAAATACTGAAGGCACAGAAATCTCCTTTAATGGATGCCTGAGAAACTTCCGCATGAATAACCAACGCGTAGGTGGTGGACATGATGCCTTTAGTCTCATCCGTTGTTCTGCTAATGTGGAGGCTGGAGTATTCTTTGGATATGGTCCTCGTTCTCATGTTATTTTACGTAAGTTCAGATTTACTGAAAACTGGTTACATTTAAACATTTTACATGAATTTGATGTTGCATTTATGTATGGAAAAATATAACTTTGCCCCCTCCTGTAAAAACAAAACAAAATTATTACTGTACTTGAATCATTTCTAAGTTAAATTTCATCAACCAGTTTTGCAAAAAGGAAGTACTGTACAGTGTTCAAGAAAATGCAAGACTAATGAATACAAGTAAAGAAGTGGTATGATGGGGGGGTGAGGGAGGGGATTTTGAGAATTGCAATTAAATACCAGGTAGCGACGTGTCCTCCTAATATTACTTATTAAGTAATTATTAGATGTTTTAATTGCCTGTATGTTGGCCTGGCGAGTTATTGCTTGGCATTAACATACCTAGGTATAAGCTAGATGTCGCATTCTGGATTGAAGAAAAATTACAAAAAGGTTTTTCAGGAATAAAACCCTTTCATAAATTGGGGAATTTCTGTTTATATTACTGTATCTTAAATACTGTGCTTTCATTTTTATATGCATTTTGGTGTTACAAATTTCTTTAACAGTACAGATTACTGTACAGGTACTACAATTTATATTTTTCTTCATCAGGCAAACGATTTAGCGTGGGAAGAGTGTTTGAAATGACAATGGATATAAAACCCAGAACAATTGATGGTGTCCTTGCATCTGTTCATGGACGGCGTGATTTTGTGATGCTGCATCTTAAGAATGGAACTGTTGAACTAAGTGTTGACAATGGCAAGGGTATTATCACTGCTAAGTATACCCCACCTTCCCCATGGATGTTGTGTGATGGCAAATGGCATTCTATCCAATGTAAGTACAGAGGGTAAATGTGTATCTAAATAGTGTTTGATATTCTATTTTATGTTTGGTTGGGATATATAAATATTTACTTCATAATACTTATTTATCTGTCTCAACATTGTAAAGTGTCTAGTAACCAACAGTAATTCCCAAATCATTTGTTAAACATTCTTTCTTGGTTTTGTAACATACACATGTAAAATATGAGGCCCTTGCTTATATCAAGTGAATTGTTTATATTTTTAACATTTTGTTCATATTCATAAGTAAAAATAAAAAGAGTAGAATTAGCAAGTCGTACAACTTTAGATGAAGGATATACCTGGTTGTAGAGGTGCTGTATTGTGGGTGTGGCCAAAGTAAAGAACCGTCAGTAGACTAATGTTAACCTCTTCCTCTTATTACTACTTTCATATATCAGTCTACTACCCGGCAGTAAATGTATCTCCTTATGCTGGCTACTTTATTTCATTCATTACAGTTATATTATTATAAATTAGAGTTCAGATGAATTGATTTTATATTTAACATTAATCCAATTACTGTAGTTTTTTTTAAATTGACTTATTTCCAGTAATCAAGAACAAGAATATTGCCATTCTTGTAGTGGATGAAACTTCAACTGTTCCTGTGTCTGGCAAGATCGGGGCCACCTCTACCGATACAAAGAACCCATTATTCTTGGGTTCACAACCACACGTACAGAATCGACGTGGAGGAGCAAGTGATAAAAAATTTATTGGCTGTGTGAGAAATGTAACTGTTAATAAGGACCCAGTAGCTTTAGCATACACCACATTTGTAGGTAATGTGAATGCTGGGTCATGTCCCACCATCTAGTTCTGGACACTAAAGTACTGTAGTATGTACCGGTATCACACATTGTAGAGGTATTAGTTATAGAAAATGAAAGCCTAAATTAGTAATGGGAATTTTCAATTTGGATTAAACATCTTTATTTACCTTACTTTTTAGAAATATAACCATATCTTCCAATTTAGTCATCCATTGATATATAATTTCCCAGGTCTCCAACTTTTGAGTTTTAAAGAATTACCCCGGTAAGTCATATTGTCATTTATTTCAGTAAACATTAACAGCTATTGATAGTTTTTTTTAGTTAGTTCATCAGGTAACAACATATTTTGGCAAAAACGTTTCATTGAAAATGTTTTTATTCTGCACATAAAAAAAGTAACATCATGAAACCATTTAGTGTATGCTGTGTACAAAATTAACAACTGAAGATATGTTAACTCAATTGGCTCACTGACTTTGGCATGTAGTATTTGGCAGATTAAAACTTATGATGTAAAATTATGTAAAGTTTTGCAAAATTCTATGACTGAAAATCATTTTCCTTGTTTTAAAGACTAAAAGTTTTTGTTAAAGCTACTGTAGTATTGTGTGATGGGCCATAGGGTGGAAGAGTCCAATCAAAAATGGGTCGCCAAACATTTATCAATGGGTAAATAGATATACAAATAATTAATGTTTTCATCTTTGGAAGAACATGAATTTGCAAAATGCCTCCATTAAGAAGTATATTTTGGGAAAAGTATACAACAAACTTTGCTGACATGGTTGAGTCTTCTGATATATGATATAAGTATCCCTTGTTTAACAATCATTCACTTAGCAATTTTTTGGTTTAGCAATTTAAAATTTTTAACACCCTTTCTTATTTAACAATCAACAATTTTCGGTTTAGCAATCTGCAACTACCTGGGAAAAATTCAGGAGGGATATCAGAAAAACTGGGGATTCTGTGCTCCAAGTGCACATCATTACAATAATGTACTGTAATGTGGCTTAGAAATAAAGAAAATCGGTACTGTATACAATGTACAGTTCAGTACAGTACTATATTTTATAGTTTTATAGTATACAGTGTACTGTACTATAAACTATAAAATAAGAAAAATGAAGAGCACAGGTGTGTATGTGTGAGAAAAGAACACATGTATTGAGGAAGTGAGCTGTAACTCTGGCTCACCATCCTCTCCCTTCCCCCTATGTGATGTCAGGACATACAGGCAGCAGCCACACACGTCTCTTGAGTCAGCTTGGTGAGTTCCCAGGTGGACTGTGTCGCATGTATACTGTACCAGTAAATGTGAGGAATATATAAAAATAATAAATAAAAGTAATAAATAAAATAAAAGAAAAATACTGCATTGCCATTGTTCCCCCTCTCCCACTCTGTGGGCTAACTGCTGAGCACATAAGAAATGTTTATTACTTTTAGGTTATTGGTCGTATGATCATTATTTCATTTTATTTTTATAATTTTTTGCATATTCTGTATGAAGGATTGTTCTGTGCATTTAACAGAGTAAATGAAAAATAAAGAAAATTATGTACTGTACTGTACACTATACCCAAAATTACGAGTTGAACAATAAGATAACTCACAGCTCAGTACTCCGCTCTTAGTGCTACTGGGTGATGAGTCGGTGATTTGGCTATGCAATTATGTACTTTCTCCTCATATTATTCCTCGTTATCCCTCGTTTAACAATTATTTTGCTTAACAATCGATTTTTCAGAAACTCCTCCCAATCATTAAACTAGGGATACCTGTATACAGTAACACTGTACTATACCCCAATTTACATTAGGGATGTGTTCCTGAAAAGTGAGTCGGTTATCAAAACAATGTAAATGAAAGTACTATAATATTTTCCCATAGAATTAGTAGAATAAGGGGGAATGTGTTTCTGGCATTGTATTTTGTTTTTTTACCTATGATAGCTTTTTTTATTAATGGCAGTTATACTCAAATACACTTACATATAAATAAAATAAAATTACAACCACTAAACATATGTAAATGAAAATAAAATTGTTAAAAGTTTTAATTTTCTTGAGTATGAATACAGGGACTATTGGTACATGAATCGAATGTAAGCCCAGTGCAGCTGTATACTACATGTCTAATATGAATAAAACTCTCCAGTTACCAATACATCGGGTATAGATTTATAGTTAAGTACAAGTGTCTTAATAAGGTACAGGTACTGTACAGGTTGAATCTTATGAAATACAGGTGCGTCTCACTATACGAATGGATTAGGGTGCTTGAAAACCATTTGTGACGTGAATATTCATATAGCAAATAACATAACATATGGGAAAAATATGGTTCAATTCTTTCTGACCAAAAAGTCAAATTGGCTCATGGACAAAAACAACCCCCCCAAAAAACTACCATAATTTAGTACCTAACCATTGTAATTTATTATCTAACTGTAGAGTACTGTAATTTAGTACCTAACCATTGTAATTTATTATCTAACTGTAGAGTACTGTAATTTAGTACCTAACATTAAAAAATGAATACCTGTACTGTAGATAAAAATTTGGTATATTATCTTAAGGTAGGGTGGTCGGGATTTAGCACCATCATTTGTAGAGGTAGAATAGCTTTAGTGCAGTAAGAAAGATGTTTAAGCATAAAATAATCTTTTTTTTTCTTTTACTTTTATCCTTTTTGCCATTGATTGGCTTGTTAACCACTTGGGCTATCAAATGATTTCTCATTGTTGTCCCCCAGTTTGCATTAAAATTAAGAGAGGTCCTAGGGTTGTCTGTCTAGAGTGCACCTCACATTTCATGAGAACTTTAGGCTGCTTTGAAGCACCTTATGGTACGTAAATGCCATGATACCTTGTCCATCCATTCCATTGTAAAGTGAGTACAGTACTGAAATTGCTTATCATCTCGGGGTATTCCCAAATAAACAAAGTTTTTCATAGCCTTTTCTACCATGGTTGCTTCAATGTTCTTTAAGGCACTACCTTCACTACCTTAAGTCAATAAATCCCCAAATCCACAAAAGTTAGAATATATAGATCTTTTATCCATTTAGTCCATTTCAATCCATCAGATGACCTGGAATGAATAAGGTCAACTTAATCAACACCAATCCTCACAAAAGGTTTAATGGTCACAGGTAGGGGTAGCATGTACCATTTGTTGGCATATACTGTAAGATCTGCTTAGGCATAGAATGTAGGTATCAGTTGTTAGCCAGAAGGAAATAAACTTGATTAATAACAAGTGTGTACTGTACATGTGCTTCAATACCCAGCCAAAGCTGACTCCTGGCCTTTTTTGAACACTACCAAATGATAACTCGTACAGTACCACATATAGTATGCTCGTTCACTTAAACCATGATTAATTTACTTAAGGTGTAAATGCGTATGATCAAAGAAACACTTATGTTTTGTTTTGTGTTTGAAACCTGTGTTAAGTATTAGCATTTCTTTGCAAGTTTGGTGGGAGGTGTTTGGTAGTTATGCAATATGCACATTGGATAGTGTTGCCTTGCCTATGCTTTGGCAATGGCAGCTTGAATCACTAATTGAGCTTTCTTTTTTCATGGATGCTTCGCCACTTGCTTTTCTGGCAGACATATAGTATGTGATCATTTTGAATTAACTGGCAACTTGTTCTGTATGAGTAGTTTTGGAAACCATGAACATTGGCAGCTTAGGACCCTCAAACCCATTGATGTTCCCCAAATTGAAGTCACGAATCAAATTATCAAACACAATCGCTGGAGTAATACTGTAGTCCCACAATAGGTAGCAGTGCTTCATGCAAACTTAACAACAAGCAGATCCATTTATCATGATCCTGGGAATAATGTGCACTGTACGTACTGTATAGCCGACTCAGGAGACCAGATTGGTGGTCACAATGCATCTGGTACTCACTAGCCCCTGCACCTTGGGTATGAGAATAATTTTTGGTGTTTTACTCAAATCTGACCTTCATTTTTTTTGCTATTTATTTATTTATTTTTTTTTTGCAAAAAAATGAAATTTTTTATTTTAATAAACTGCTAATTTGCACAGAAATGGAGGTCAGACTTGAGAAAAACACCAAAAATAACCTATTCTCATACCAAAGGAAGGATCCAACCAAATAACCTGACCTAACTTAACGTAACAGAAAAAAAAAGTGCTTTGCCCCAAAGATAAATGTCAGAATCATCTAAAACAGCAAGAAAACTGACGAAAAAATATATTTTTCATGTGAAAAGGGGTGATGGGTGGTTAACGAAAAATAACCATAAATTGACCCTTTTATTAAGAGCGCGAAAGTACACTTAGAAAATTTTACGTGGAAGTAATAAGGCAATAATAATAATAAGTACGTTAGGCATCAATTCTTTCGTTTTCTTTGGAGTTGACCAGATATATTGTGAAGGAAATTTTCAGGGCAAACTAAAATAAATTTGACTTGCTGATATCAATTTATCGTTTCACCATCTATCGTTCAGGCAGTTGATCACTTCTTTGATATTTTGCAGACGTGTAATGTCCAGTATTAGTACAGGAGGAAACTAGGGTGTCCAGGGGAAGACTGCGGTGTTTGGAAGTGTCACATGTAGTTAGCAGCCTTTTTATCGAATGCGCGTAATTCCCACTATATAACAGGATGTATCTTGCAATCTTTATATATATATATAACGTTCTTAGCCACAATAAGTAGTTCTTGGATATTTCTTTTGAATAAGACTAGTGAACTCTTTGAATAAGCCCCTAATTAAGTCGAGTAAAAAAAATAGACTTCAACTCTGGCACATGTTCAGGTACATTCAAGTGTCCGCGCATATGTTTCGCAGCATTTACCACTTGTAAGCTGGCAACTTGGCAAGAGACGAAGCTTTCATGCAAAATTCTTAGTTCGTATTTTGTCTTTTTGTAATGGAAAACCTAGCTTAGATTTAGGTCACTGTCAGAAGTATTGTCAACCAGAAGGTATACTGCCACATGTACCTCCCCTGGATTATCACCGTGTGTGTTGAATCAGAAATACTTCTTAACACAGAGGGTGGTAGACCTATGGAACGCTCTACCAGCTCAAACTGTGGAATCAAGAACAGTACTTGGCTTCAAAATAGCCCTAGAAAAATCATCAAGAACAATGGAAGGATCCTACACAGGGCACTGGCCTCCTTTCCTCAATATGGTTACCTATAGTGGGTGAGCATTAGGTAAATAAGGTAAAAGCAGGGGCGGATGCAGAGGGGTCCGGAACCCCACATTTCATTAGAAAATGTCAATATTTTTCTTTAATGCAATATTATACTCGGGCGACGCGTTTTTACACAGTAAAATTTAATTACTTTTGACATCAGAATATCTCCCAATATCAAGTGCACATGGCTTCAAAATGGCCTCGAAATGCCCATGATATTGGTCAGATTAAAAAAATCGGGGAGGGGTGCTTACAGCGCACCCCCAACTGGTGGGCTCTACGCCCCCCCCCCTTTCATATTCCTGGATCCGACCCTGAAAAGTTCAAAATTGTTTATCAGAACCAATTCCCCCGGCCCGGATGTGTCTTAATCGCGTGGTTTTGAATTTTGGTCCTGACCTTTGATCTACCATCATCTTTACTAATTTGTGCTCATTGATTAATATCCTCCTCACCTGCCAGGGTATTTTTTTTCATTGTGTGTGTGTGTGTGTGTGTGGGAGAAATGATTCCGTTATAAACGAGACAGCTGATTATGATGACCCGTGACAGGCGAGTCAGGTGGCTGGCACTAGTCATAGGGAACGCTTCATTTAGGCGAAGGTGTGAAAGGATAACATTACAATTTAAGGTTAAGAGCCACAACAATAAACCTGAAACAGTTGACCAAACCATAAGGGGGGTGTGAGATGAAAGGTGAAGGTCAGTCATGCCTCAATGACTGAAGAAAAAAGTCGAACGAGCAGATTTTAATGACAACTGAAAGGTGAAGTGGATGATGACCAAGAGAGGGTTTAAAACATTAAATCCGTGTTTAAGGTTTTCTCAGAACTGATTTACCTTTTTATGTCCTTATATTTAGGTATGACGACTTTTTTTTTATCAAATCAGATTGTTCTTATCCATTAACCAACTTCTCTTTCAGGGTTCATCAAAATCGTCTCCCCTGCACAGTAACGTTTTCACCTAAAAAAAAAAAAAGGGTAATTATTGACAAACAACATTAACTCGTTTGCTAAATCACCCTCTCAAAAATTTCCTAGAGCTGAAGCAGTTCCACCAATAATGTGTTTATCATCCCTCAGGCACTGATGCAGCAGTTCCACGTAGTGAGTATACGCCTTGGCTACCACAACCCACGCTGGAGGTTCTCAGTAACGAGAAGCTTCCTGCACCCGGTTATTCAGAGCAGAGCCACGACACCGCCCTCTGAGTCTCGTGTGCCATCAGTGTCAGGTATAAATCCATTTTATTGTAGGACAAAAATCCATCTAATCCAACCAAACCTTAATTAACCTTAGCGAACATAACCTTACCAAAATTACCCTAACCTAACTTTTATCCAACCTAACCTGACTTACAGTGGTGGTATTCGTTCACTTTATTATTTTGGTGGTCAGTTTTGTTTTGTATGTGGCAAATGTCTGAAAACACTTTTTCTTTATTTTCACCAGCCCCCTGAAACTCGAATAGCTGAGTAAGGGCTTCGCTACCTACCATTTAATGAAAATGTTTCAACAACAACAAAAAGGTCAGAGTTAGACAAAATGATACCATTTCTAACCTTAAGTGATGGGAGTTCTTCCTCGAGTCTTAATTTCGTTGCAAAGAACAAAAATCACATTGGGTAACGGGGTCACCCTACAGTGTATTGTTCGCCGCCTTCGTTGTTTTGACATGCTCCATTGTTCTGACACTTTCCTTGCCCTTGCTATCAATCATTCTTACCCTTCCTCTACTTTCAACCTTTCCACCGAAATTTATATAAAAATCAAATAATCTTTTTCATAGTTGCTTTGTGCACATATTTACGTAATGCGGAGTTTATCATTCGTCAATCATGGGTAATCCACAGAAAGGTTGGGTTTATACAGGTTAGATTAGTTAGGTTAGTTTGGGCTATCAAAATAAGAAGTTATTAGAACATTGGCTTCTGCCTCCAGAGAACTTTCAACTCCCCAAAATCCAACAAACAAAATTATAAGTTTTCATAAATTCAGGCAATCTGTAAGTTAGAAAAAAAGTCTGATTGAATTAACTTGAGTTGGTAAGGTTAAACCATTCTTAGACTGATCAAGCCAGGGGTCCGTGACGCGTGTTCGAGTCGGGGTCCAAGCAAGGTATAGTTCCGTTCAGAAGTTCGTGGTGCACAAGTGGTGAAGGGTGCATAGCCTGTTGCACCCTTCCTGTACGACAGGTCATTGCGCCGAACCTCCTACTAACACACACAGTGGAACTGGCAACAGAGCAGTGTGATTCGAACAAATACTCATCAAAAGGAGATGGGAAGGGTATTTATATGAATATCCTGCTGACGAGAGAAGAAAACTGAAGTAATAGGAGTATCCATTCGAATATCAAAATACAATAGGGAAATTGAACACCATAAGAAGGAGAACAGAGCTCATATATCAAGAGTCTTCAATGTATTCATTACTTGAAGTTTTTCGTATAATACTCTAGCTATATATACAAGTAATCACATGTAAGGCGATCGTTGCCATTTTACGGTTTCGCCCCACTGCTGCCACTAATCAGGAGGTGTCTTTCAGGAGGGGTCCAGGAGGTGTCTTCCAGGTGGGGTCCAGGAGGAGTCTTTCAGGTGGGGTCCAGAAGACGTCTTCCAGGTGGTGTCGAGGAGGCTTCTTCCAGGTGGGGTCGAGGAGACGTCTTCCTTGTGGGGTCCAGGAGACGTCATACAGGTGGAGTCCAGAAGACATCTTCCAGGTGGGGTCCAGGAGACGTCTTACATGAGGAAACTAGAGTAACCAGAGAACAACTGCGACGTTTGGTGGGGTTACATCTGACCCGAGCTGGTTATCAAATTCAGGACACTTGTTATCATTGTATGGCATCACTTCCTTATATCTGTCTATCCTCTTTTACTAACATAGCGGCCTGTTGGTCTAGGGGTATGATTCCTGCTTTGGGTGCAGGAGGTCCCGGGTTCAAATCCCGGACAGGCCCTTACGTTATGTTAGATGTTGGAAACTTCGTAACAACTTTATAAACTTCAACAACTCGTGTGTGTCAAAAGGTTCTTGGAGTTATCCCATGCCGTGACCAGGATTCGAACCTGGGTTATTGCGGCCACAACGCAATGTACTAACCACTATACGATCACGGCCGCTGACTCATGTTACAGCTTTCCAGGAGATATTAGTCTAGACTACGACAGATTAGGTTTGCTTAGGATAGATGAGGCTATGTTAGGATTCATTAGGTTAGAACAGGTTATGATAGATCAGGGTAGGTGGAATCCACTAGGCGTCTTCCAAATGGGTACAAGAAGCGTCTTGCAGGTGGGGTCCAGGAGGACGCTTCCAAGTGGAGGCGTCATACAGGTGGGATCCAAGAGAAAGCTTCCAAGTGGGGTCCAGGAGACGTTTTCCATTTGGGCTACAGGAAATATGTTTCAAATGGGGTCTAGCAGGTGTCTTTCAAACGCAGTCCAGAAGGCGTCTTCCAGGTGACGTTCAGGAGGTGTCTTCCAGGTGGGGTCCATGTGGCGACTTTCAGGTGGGATCCAGAAGACGTCTTCCAGGTGGTGTCGAGGAGGCTTCTTCCAGGTGAGGTCGAGGAGACGTCTTCCTTGTGGGGTCCAGGAGACGTCATACAGGTGGAGTCCAGAAGACATCTTCCAGGTGGGGTCCAGGAGACGTCTTACATGAGGAAACTAGAGTAACCAGAGAACAACTGCGACGTTTGGTGGGGTTACATCTGACCCGAGCTGGTTATCAAATTCAGGACACTTGTTATCATTGTTTGGCATCACTTCCTTATATCTGTCTATCCTCTTTTACTAACATATCGGCCTGTTGGTCTAGGGGTATGATTCCTGCTTTGGGTGCAGGAGGTCCCGGGTTCAAATCCCGGACAGGCCCTTACGTTATGTTAGATGTTGGAAACTTCGTAACAACTTTATAAACTTCAACAACTCGTGTGTGTCAAAAGGTTCTTGGAGTTATCCCATGCCGTGACCAGGATTCGAACCTGGGTTATTGCGGCCACAACGCAATGTACTAACCACTATACGATCACGGCCGCTGACTCATGTTACAGCTTTCCAGGAGATATTAGTCTAGACTACGACAGATTAGGTTTGCTTAGGATAGATGAGGCTATGTTAGGATTCATTAGGTTAGAACAGGTTATGATAGATCAGGGTAGGTGGAATCCACTAGGCGTCTTCCAAATGGGTACAAGAAGCGTCTTGCAGGTGGGGTCCAGGAGGACGCTTCCAAGTGGAGGCGTCATACAGGTGGGATCCAAGAGAAAGCTTCCAAGTGGGGTCCAGGAGACGTTTTCCATTTGGGCTACAGGAAATATGTTTCAAATGGGGTCTAGCAGGTGTCTTTCAAACGCAGTCCAGAAGGCGTCTTCCAGGTGACGTTCAGGAGGTGTCTTCCAGGTGGGGCCCATGTGGCGACTTTCAGGTGGGATCCAGAAGACGTCTTCCAGGTGGTGTCGAGGAGGCTTCTTCCAGGTGAGGTCGAGGAGACGTCTTCCTTGTGGGGTCCAGGAGACGTCATACAGGTGGAGTCCAGAAGACATCTTCCAGGTGGGGTCCAGGAGACGTCTTACATGAGGAAACTAGAGTAACCAGAGAACAACTGCGACGTTTGGTGGGGTTACATCTGACCCGAGCTGGTTATCAAATTCAGGACACTTGTTATCATTGTATGGCATCACTTCCTTATATCTGTCTATCCTCTTTTACTAACATAGCGGCCTGTTGGTCTAGGGGTATGATTCCTGCTTTGGGTGCAGGAGGTCCCGGGTTCAAATCCCGGACAGGCCCTTACGTTATGTTAGATGTTGGAAACTTCGTAACAACTTTATAAACTTCAACAACTCGTGTGTGTCAAAAGGTTCTTGGAGTTATCCCATGCCGTGACCAGGATTCGAACCTGGGTTATTGCGGCCACAACGCAATGTACTAACCACTATACGATCACGGCCGCTGACTCATGTTACAGCTTTCCAGGAGATATTAGTCTCGACTACGACAGATTAGGTTGGCTTAGGATAGATGAGGCTATGTTAGGATTCATTAGGTTAGAACAGGTTATGATAGATCAGGGTAAGTGGGATCCACGAGGCGTCTTCCAAATGGGTACAAGAAGCGTCTTGCAGGTGGGGTCCAGGAGGCGTCATACAGGTGGGATCCAAGAGAAAGCTTCCAAGTGGGGTCCAGGAGACGTCTTCCATTTGGGCTACAGGAAATATGTTTCAGATGGGGTCTAGCAGGTGTCTTTCAAACGCAGTCCAGAAGGCGTCTTCCAGGTGACGTCCAGGAGGTGTCTTCCAGGTAGGGTCCATGTGGCGACTTTCAGGTGGGATCCAGGAGGCGTCTTCCAGGTGGAGTCCAAGAGACGTGTTCCAGGTGGGGTCCAGGAAGCATCTTGCAAGTGGGTTCCAGGAGGCGTCTTTTAGGTGGGGTCCAGGAGGAAGATTCCAGGTGGGGTCCAGGAAGCCTTTTCCAGGTGAGGTCAAGGAGGCGTCTTTTAGGTGAGCTCCAGGAGGTGTCTTACAGGTGGGATCCATGAAGCGTCTTATAGGTGGGTTCCAGGAAGAAGCTTCCAAGTGGGGTCCAGGAGACCTCTTTCAGGTGGGCTCCAGGAAACGTCTTCCAGGCGGAGTCTTGGAGGAGTCCTTCACGTGGGGTCCAAGAGGCATCTTCCAGGTGGGGTCCAGGAGGCGTTGTCCAGGTAGGGTCCTAGAGGCATCTTTCAGATGTGGTCCATGAGAAGTCTTCCAAGTGGGGTCTAGGACACGTCTTACAGGAGAAAACGCGAGTAACCGGAAAAAACCTGTGGCGTTTGGTAGGGCTACACTGGGCAACTCCCATCTCACGACTGATCCGGGCCAGTAACATAATTAAAAACACGCATGTCAACATTGTATAATAAAGGCTTATATAAAAAAAAATATATATATATATATATATATATATATATATATATATATATATATATATATATATATATATATATATATATATATATATATATATATATATATATATATATATATATATATATATATATCCTCTATTAATAATGCCGTAGCCTGTTGGTTTAGGGGTATAATTCCTGCTTTGGGTGCAGTAGGTCCCGTGTTCAAATCCCGTACAGGCCCTTACATTATGTTAGATGTTGGAAACTCCTTAACATCTTTATAAACATCAGCGAATCGTGTTTTTGTAGTCGACAAAAAGTCCTTCAAGTCATCCCCTTGCCGTGACCAGGATTCGAACCTGGGTTATTGCGGCCACAACGCAATGTACTAACCACTATACGATCACGGCCACTGACTCATTTTATAGACAAAGGAGACATTAGTCTCGACTATGACAGATTAGGTTCGCTTAGGAGAGATGAGGCTACATTAGGATAGATTTTATTCGGATAGGTTACGATAGATCAAGGTAGGTGGGGTCCAAAAGGTGTCTTTCAGGTGGGGTCCAAGAGGTGTCTTTCAGGTGACGTACAAGAGGCGTCTTATGGGTAGGGTCCAGGTGTCTTCCAGGTGGGTCCCAGGAGGTGTCTTTCAAGTGGAGTCCAGGAGTCTTATTTCAGTGGGGTCTAGGTGTCTTCCAGTTGGGGTCCAGAAGACGTCTTCCAGGTGGGCTCCAGGAGACGTCTTTCAGGTGGGTCCCGGGAGACGTCTTGCAGGTGAGGTCCACGAAGCGTCTTACAGGTGGGGTCCAGGGGGCAACTTTCAAGTGGGGACCAGGAGGTGTCTTACAGGTGGAGCCCAGGAGGCGTCTTCCAGGGGGCGTCTTCCAAGTGGGGTCCAGGGGGCGTCTTACAGGTGGGGTCCAGTAGACGTCTTACAGGTGGGGTCCAGGAGCCGATTTCCAGGTAGGGTCTAGGAGGCGTCTTCCCGGTAGGGTCCAGGAAACGTTTTACAGGAGAAAATTAGAGTAACCGGAGAAAAGCTACGACGTTTGGTGGGGTTACATTGGATAACACCCTTGTCACATCTGACCCGAGCTGGTTATCAAATCCAGGACATTTGTTATCATTGTATGGCATCACTTCCTTATATTTGTCTATCCTCTTTTAATAAAATAGCGGCCTGTTGGTCTAGGGGTATGATTCCTGCTTTGGGTGCAGGAGGTCCCGGGTTCAAATCCCGGACAGGCCCTTACGTTATGTTAGATGTTGGAAACTTCATAACATCTTTATGATCTCCGACAACTCGTATGTTGTAGCCGCCAAAAGGTTCTTGTACTCTAGTCATCCCTTGCCGTGACCAGGATTCGAACCTGGGTTATTGTGGCCACAACGCAATGTACTAACCACTATGCGATCACGGCTACTGACTCAATTTAAAGTGGCACAGGATATATTAATCTAGACTTGCTTGCTTAGGATAGATAAGGCTATATTAGAATGGCCACGTTATATATGGGTAGTTTATCCTAGGTTATAAGAGGCTATGATAGAATAGTAGCCTATATTTGAATAAGTCAGGGGTTGGATATGTGTGCAGTCACTATCCATATTCCCCCTCTGGTTGGAGAGAAGGCGAAACCAAGGTTGAAGAAAGGTCAGGCGAGCGGACATACAATCTACTCTTTCAGTAGTTTGGTGATGAGGCACGATGGTGGTGGGAACACTCACCACCACTTCCAACACACTCAGGCAAAACACGCGAGCACACGTATGAAATATGATTAATAACATTGACTTTTGGTATGTTGATAGGGCTATAATTATTTTATGAATTTTAATTTATAACGACAGCACGTAGCACAGCGTATGTTCGTTCGCCCGGCCTTTCTAAACTTTGGCTTCGCCTTCCATCCAGCCAGGCAGGTAAAGAAAAAGTGGATTGTAACTGTACCTATATATTTGAATATCATAGGTTAGGTTATATTAGGTTAAGGTAGATTAGACAATATTAGGATAAGTTACGATCGGGTAGGTTGAATTTTATCCTAACACTGTCATGTGATGGTCCAGCGACTCACGTGCTTAACAATCCATGTGACATCATTTGTGGTCCTGTGAATCCAGGTGAGTCACACGTTATCTGGTCCGTTGTTGTGGTGTGATGCGACTTACTCTTAGAACCCGTGTATGTATGTGTGTGTGTGTGTGAGTGTGTGAGTGTGTTTTACGTTATCAGTGTCGTCAATGTAAAACTTATTTCTGCTATTCCTCCTCTGTTTTGGCCAGAACACGAACAAACCGATGTTCACTATCTCAATCTCCGTTGCACTATACTCTTCGATACTTCCCAAATAAGCTCATTATCGTCCCTATATAGTCTCCATAGTATATGATGTCTCTCTTCCACTTGCGTATACTGACACAATAACACCCATCTTCAAGTCCTCCGTTATCTTTTCATTTCTCGAGTTGTAGCATCCACTTCCCCCTCACATACCATACCGGGAACTCCACTGTTCCTTCCGATGGTTCATAAGCCTTCTTCCTAACCTAACTTAACTGCACCGTCTTCTCTTAGACACCCATCACTGATCACTCCGAAGCCACCATCTCAAAAATCACTTCCCCTCGTTTACCAGTTTCATTAGCCTTTTATAATTCTTGTTTTGCCTTCTCATATTCTCTCTGCCATGTAATACGATCAGCTCTTCATTTTACATTTACGTTCATTTCTTTAAGATCCTGCCACTGCAAAACTTCAGAAGTGTAGATGCTCTTCCCTCCCCTAGAGATTCAATTAAATAGGTTTAGGATTTTCTCGTAAACATCGTTTTCGCTTCCCTGAGTTGCATCATCATTCTCTTGTTTATATTGTCGCAATTTTGTTATCTTGGCCACTATTAAGAGATTGTGTAGAAATTATGGAAGCCCGGTAATGTTTTCTGACGGTGGTGCTTTAGAACATACAATTAGTCCCTCACAAATATAACCATGTGATTTTTGCTTGACTTTTTTCCTTTTACATAGTTCCTAAATTTGGAGAGTCACAACCCACTTGCCTTGAGAGGTATGTCACCTTACCTCGCTTTAAGTTAGTCAAAATAGTGACATTTTTTTCTAAAAACCTTTTCTTATCACCAACTCTCGTACTGTACCCTGCTTGGGTAAGTGGACGTTAAATTTAGTTAAAAAAATACATAATATATTATTTGAGTAAAATCACATATCCCTTATTCAAGCGGTCGTGTTAAGTTTCGTTTATTGCATCTTTTCGTTTGACACAATGATATGGCATTGGAATGATAAGATTGAACCATTCACAGGTACAAGGTAAACAAATAACAAACACAGATACCAAACAAAATAGTTTACATGTTGATCACTTTTATGTAACTTGGTAGAGATGAAGCACAAACCCAAAGTCCTGCAAGACGAGTAAATTTTCTGCCTTATTTATCCTGTAAAACAAATGGTTTTCTGAAACTAATTTCGACCACATGTCACCATAACTGTTCAATACACGCATGGATAGACAGTGAAGAAGGCTGTACATATCTTAGGTTGTTTATATAGGTTGTATTATGATGTTTCCACAACCCAGTCCCAAAAACTGCTACACGGGGAGACACGGCAGCTGCTTGGCGCTGATAGAGATAGGTCGCGGTTCACGTGTGTGAATTCGCTGATACAATATGGTGGTGTACGAGGTGAGGGCCAGCAGCTTGTGTTTTCCTAGTGTGTTGCTGTAGGGGAGCCTCCCGGGTGTTGTAGGCGGGACGCTGACCTCACACTGACTCCTTTGTCTGCTTGGCCCGTCTTTCCCCCAGTTGTTCCACCAAGTCGCCCGATATACCGGTAACAAATACAAAAACAGATTGCATTGTCTCAACTCAACATGACCATCAACTCAACGTAAAATGCAAAATGTCAATGTTCGGGTGATATAATGTCTCTTGACCACTCGAAATGCTTTGTGACTGACTGTGTTATTACCTGAGACATTTCTTTGTTTGCAAGGACAGGTGGTGGTGGATAAATATTTAACATTATTCCTATATCAGACCAAAGTAGCAGCTTAAAGTACACAGTCACATGTGGTGGTCATTAGCAAGATATGCATTACTGTGTACAGTCGAGTCAGTAAACGCAAATATGTTCATGATTTTTTCTCATTTACCTTATTTTACCTAATGGCCATCCACTAAAGGCGGCCATGCCAAGGGAAGGAGTCCGGTGGTCTGTGTAGGATTCCTCCATTGTTCTTGATGGTTTGGGCAGGGACTATTTTGAAGCCAAGTACTGTTCTCAATTCCACTGCTTGAGCTGGTAGACGGTTCGATGGGACCACTACCCTCTGTGTGAAGGCGTATTTCCTGATTGCAACCTTGTAGTTATGTCCCCTCGTGTTGGTGATCTCTTCAGCAGATGTCGTTAATAACACAAGATAAAGCTCTTCTGTCCTCTCCAGACAAAAACCTAAATAGTAAGTTCCTTTCTCCTTTCTCACACTATCTCGATTATCACACTGATCGCTTCACTTAACCAAACATAACTGAGGAAAAATCACATTAGAACCAAACTTATCATATCACTAACTCCCTTCCACCCAAAAAAAATTATCTTGGAAAATTTTGAAGGCCATGTGAAGATTAGGTACCCTAGCTTATTTCACATGATGATTAAATACCTTAACGCATACCTGAAGGTGTTAGGTTAGGTTAGATTATTGTTGGGTTGTTTATCATCTGGAACAAAGCAGGTATTACAGCCCGTTCTTCTATCACGAGTACTCACGACAGGAGTAATGAGGCTTCACACTCGACTTTAGGAGCATATAACAAGTGAATCTAGCAACTTGAGTGATTATGGAAGAATTACTGGAGAGCTACTGAGGTTTCCCCTGTAGTAACACTGAACAAATAAAATTCATAACGAAATAACAAAGACGAACCCACCGCCCGGACGGCTAGTTATATATACAGTATATAAAATAAAACGTGACGGGATTGAAAATGACCAGCCATTATCATTTTGAATATATCACATGATGTCGACATATAAATATTTGATAATATTATGCAATGAACATGTTGTCGTTTTGTGATGTGCTTTCCCATAAAGGCTCCATAATACACGTAGTAAATGTCAGAGCCATTATCATCATGAAATAAAGCGTACATCAATACATTATACACTGAATCAAGTCACAAACGTTTATATTTTATTACATACAACTTGTCTCTTTGCCATCATTTACATAGTAATACCTCCTGTGTTTTTGCACATGACGACACACAGCAACATTGTCCAGATACATTTTACCAACATTAGACAATATAAGTTACCATACTCTAAATATATATGTCCAGAATTTAATGAATTATTTTTATTATATGATAGTTTAACAATAACATACCTGATCATTTATGTGTATCTGAGGACGTGTATGGAGGAGACTAGTTATATCATGTCTCCTCACTATAGCTGGTTAATTAAATACATATAAGAGAGACTGACCTACTTAATGCTCCTTCTGACGGAATTCATTAGCATTGAAACCTTTCTGTAAACCGTATATAGAGATGAGATTCGGGATGATTCCTCTGATACTATCTTCCTGGTTAGTATCTGGCATGATAGTGTTAAGTTAGGTTAATCTTCAGGTGAAATAAGCTGGGGTATCTAATCTTAAGGTGAAATAAGCTGGGGTATCTAATCTTATGGTGAAATAAGCTGGGGTATCTAATCTTATGGTGAAATAAGCTGGGGTATCTAATCTCATGGTGAAATAAGCTGGGGTATCTAATCTTAAGATGAAATAAGCTGGGGTATCTAATCTTATGGTGAAATAAGCTGGGGTATCTAATCTTATGGTGAAATAAGCTAGTGTGTCTAATCTTCAGGTTAAAAAACTGGTGTGTCTCATCTTCAGGTGATCCAAATTAATAATAACTCCCCAGCTATCCAACAATTCTCAGCATGAAATCTTACAGTGTATAAGGCTTGGTCATATTACCTCACTGAATCTTTAACAATGTACCAAGAAAGCAACACTCGGTCTAATAATATTCACAAAATTATACTCTTCCCAATGATACTTTTAATGCCATATAAGACTTGCTGAAAAAGGTGGGGGGGGTGGGAATCCCTCTCTGAAATCGACTCCTGAGACACTCGTGTTTTCCTATTATGTTGGCTCTGAGACCCTGACCTCACACTGGCTCCTCTGTGTGTTACATCCTGTCCTCGCTATTGTCTTACCCTATATTTACCACATACCATATACAAAAAAAAAGATTATTTCACATCTCAAAGCGACCATCAATTCCAGGGTTCTTGCCAAACCAATCTCTAACCGCAAAAATGCCTTTCCACCCGATAAATTTTACCGGGAATACATACCCCTTGTCACGTCCAATCAAAATCAATAGAGAACTCATTATGCTTACAAGATGCACAGAGTCATCTAAAAAGAATACCCGGAGTTTAAATGGTTGTATATTAAATTATGGGTTTTCTTTTTTGATGATCCTATATTTGTGTATAGAATAATTCTGCACACGTCTAGACAATGTCGGATGCATTCGTGTGCTTAAAATATTGACACTGTTACGAACCACGCCATCAATTGTCATGATCTACCTACCCAGTACTACGAACCACGCCATCTATTGTCCTGATCTACCTACCCAGCACCACGAGCAACGCCATCTAGGGACGAAACCCGAGTATGACTAGTCTAGTTACCACTCCGGGGTTTCCCTTCTCCATATCCTGGTTGTTGGGTCACCTCCTCCAAGTCTTCCTCATCAGCTCCAGATCGAGGAATGTTCAGTTCACTCTAGGAAGTGACCACACTAGGCTCACCTATCCTGGAAACCTACGGCACAGTGACTACCTACCGTCTTCTACAATACTCAGCCTTACTCGTCAGCCATCTCAGCACTGCACTTGAGTATTTTGTAATCTTATATTGCCTCCCACCTCCACCTTGCTTCACTATTGTTTTATGTTGTATAAATATGTATATACTGTTAATGTTTAGGTTAAGTATGGTTAAGGGTAAATTATAGAAAGCTGAATATTTTGTTAAGGAATTTATGGTATTTTATTATACACACCAAAAACTCGCATCCTTTGTCTACCCTTTTATAGTCCGATTGTCTTTGTTTTTTTATTGTTGTTGCCTGTTGGGATCTGGGTAGACTTTTAACTATATTCTAAATCCCCAACTCGTAACAAAACTAATTTTGTACATTACCTCAGTACATTAGGAAAGGTTGTACATTATCTAGTCATAGGATAAGTTGTACATTATGATCTACTATATTACTGACCAGTATCAAGCCTTCAGAAAGCTGTCAGGGCCAACTTTTGGGGAGTGAGTGTTGTGAACTCTTGGAACAATCTGCCAGTGTTGTGACGGCACCGGGTGTGAGCTCATTTAAGACCAGACTTGACCAACACTGGTGTAAATTCAGAAATATTCTGGAGCCAGTAAATACCAAGTACTGTACTTGCCAACAGTGTGTAACAGAGATGTGACCTGTCGCCCAAGAAGCGAGGCGGCCGATCAGTGGCGAAGAGGATCAAATAAAGTAAGGTAAGGTAAAAGGAAGTAAAGTAAACCTGGATATACCTTGTCTGTTGCTGAGATTGAATCTTGATCTACTCTCTTATTCGTGCTACCTTGATCTACGCTGCTTTAACTTGCAGTTTACTCTGAAGTGGTAAGCAGACATCTTTGGGTTAAGATTCGGAAATTTTCTACCACGGAACTTTATTTTGCTATTTATATAGGGAGACAGGGGGGGGGGGGATTTCATTTATTACGTTTTCGTCGTAAATTTATATTTTCTATTTTTTTTTTCGATTCAACTTAAAACATACATTTTGGCGGGAGACACTGTTTACATCTTATTAAGCCTTAAAAATGTCAATAATAGCGGCTTCATTTTGACAGATTTGACAAATGGTTTGCCAAGCTGACGAACACTCATTGCGCCGTGAATCCATCTTGCGAATAGGGAAGGAAAATTAAAACTGACTGTGTGTATCACTTGACACTGAAAGCAACGCTGATCCGCTGGGCATAGTTACTTGTGTATCGTCAGTGGTGACTTTTGCACCATTTCCGTCAACTTTCCCCTTTTCTGTCGTTTTTTCCATGAATTCTTATTTTTTCTGGTGTCTCACTTAAACGAAACATATCGTATCCTCCTGATTGGCTTCTACCAATTCCCGCGGTCAAGCCAAGATCTATACTGTACTCGATAATGAGGATATTTTTATAAAATAAACATCGAGCCACGTAATATAACTAAATTTAATTTAATAATTATAATCTATTGCAGTTTTAATAAAGTGATTAAGTGTAAAATTTGGTTTATTGATGTTGATATTCGTAAATACATGATATGGTAGTCAGAGTCATCTTCTTCGTTTACAATTGACGAACGCAGAAAGACTGGCGCTTATGGTGTTCTGCTAACGTCTGTGAAATGCAAAGTGCGGTTCAAACTGTTATTAGAAGATGGAAACTCGCCAAGACAAAAGAAATCTCGTTACTGTGGCTTCTGCAGGACACTTGGTTGGGCAAAGTACCAAAAGTAACATCGCGTAAACCTCCAGCATCTGATAATTAAGGTAAGGTTAAGTTTTGATTGGTAGAGGGAGGTGAGGGAACAGGAAGAGCTATAATCTGGTCTGACTGTTCTTGATTAATATTAAGTGATAATAGTGTAGCAAACAAAAAGGTATAAAGGAAATTAAGGTAATTGGTGAGACGGTCATTATCTTGTGTCCGTTACTTAAGGATTTTTTTACGATTTTTCTGCAGTTATACTGTAGTTGTTTGCATTTCATTGGCGTATACTTTTTTTTTTAAACGCAGGTTAACTGCCTCTCCCCTATAGATTAGCTTAGGATATCTTCATTTCATTAATAAGCTCCCTATAAAGGTGGTGTTTGCCTCAGTACAGTCAATATTTAAGGGCTTCTAGTGACGCTCCATTCATAACCCAGTCACACAGCATGACTTTGAAAGGCAAGTTCTTTGTATGTTGCTCATTGCTTATAATCTATGTAGTCATACCAGGCTCTGCTTTACTTTTGACGTCATTTCATCACCTGTGGCTACCTTAGACAATATTAAGACCCTAAAGAATTTATAACCTCGTAGCCAAAGGGTGGGCAGTCGGCCCGTATAGTTCGAAAGGTCGGTCTGGAATTCAGAATAATGAAATAGGTAACCGGCTTTTTTTGGGTGACTAGTTGTACATAATCTACGACAGTGAAACGTTCAGGTCACTGCATTACAAAGGAACATAGGTCAGGGGGTCAGCTTTTTCGCGCCATATATATATATATATATATTTGCTGATGGTACACAGTATATAGTTGTTTTAAAACCACCTACCTAACCTAACTTAACCTAACTTAAATAAAACGTTCCTACCTAAATAACACGTGAAACTCTCTTACCTAAACTACGCCTACCTAAACCACAAATACCTAAAACGTACCTACCTAAACCTACCCTAACTAAACCACCCCTGCCTAAACCACCCCTGCCTAAACCACCCCTTCCTAAACCACCCCTACCTAAACCAACCCTTCCTAAACCACCCCAACCTAAATCTCCCTAACCTAAATGACCTTCAAACTTGATTTAACTAAACCAAAGCTATTGGGAATCACAGAAATAATTTTTGGGTGGGATTTTGTCAGATGGGATTGTGCGTTATTTTGTCCGTTAGGGTTTTTGTCCGATGAAATTTTTTTCGTGTTCCGGTGAGTGATAATTATGTGCGGAGTCTGTCATCACTCAGCAATTGTGTTGGTCTTAACTCCCTCCTCTCTCTCTCCCTCTTCTCTTATTATTCTCTCCTTGGTTTCCTTTCTTCTCTTCCTCCACCACCCCTTTCTGTCCTCCTCTTCCTCGTTCTTCCCTCCCCATCACCACCACCTCACCCCTCCTTGTTCTCCTCTCTCCCCTTCGTCATTTCTTACTACACTCTACTCCCTCCTCCCCCACTTCCCTTTTAACCTTCTCCTTCTCCACTTGTCTTCCCTTCCTCTCAGTCCTCATTTCCCTCTTTCCTTTTTCTCTCTCTTGTCCCACCATCACCCCCTATTTCTTCCATCCCCCCCTCCTCCTTCTCCCTTCATCCCTCCACCTCCCCCTCCCTCCTCCTCTCCCCCAGACACACACGCACAACAAAATTTTCCTGAAACGGCACCAGTTAGAGTGGAATAAGTTGATGTTCGTACCTTGGGGATAGTTTTAGTATTTTGCTAACAAATAGACAGATATTTATTCAGTAAAAACGCATCATAAAATTACACAGTGGTTCAGTTGTATACGTATATTGTGTATGTATGTAAACGACAAACGGTGAGCTGGTTCAACTATAGGAAAGAATCCAGAGTTAGCGCGATGTTAATTTGTTTTTTGGGGGGAACCTTTGTGTATATGTGTGTGTATTAAGAAGACGCTTATAATGTGTCTGTAAGAGGCAATATACAAGAGGTAAGAGAGGGAAAGAGGAGGAGACTGAACGGAGAAGGGGAGAATGAGTTTTGTCAACTTTGAACCCCTGAACTTAAACATGGTTAGGTTAGGTTTGGTTTGATCCGGTTGTAATATCAGGTGGTAAGAAAGTGCTTTGGGGGACGATCGGGAAAATTAGAGTAAAATTCAGCAACTTGTTTAATATATACAAGCAATAACACAGATTCACGTATACATAATACGTAAAATAACTTATGTGACACTACCTTAAATAGATAGTTAAAAAAAGTTATCAAAGAACTAGTTATATAATAAAATAGCTATAAAGAAAAGCTACCGAGAGCAAATGTCTTAGCTGAGATATGAAAATAAATTCATCTAAAAACACTACTTTACATAGAGCAAGTCCAGAGAATAAACATGTCCTTTAATCTAGACATTAACACAAAAATATCTAGAGACAACTAATTTATATGTCAACAGAAGGCCTCGACCAAATACCCAGAGGTACAACAACGACTGGATCTACTATGCCAGCCAAGAATTTCCTGTGTTTTCTTTATACAGTATCAGCAAACCTGCACAAACTCCGAGGAACAAGAAGATATTGGCACACTTGTCGTATGAGCAGTGAGTAATTTATCCGATATTAGGTTCGTAGGGCGTGTTTAAAATGGCTTCCGTTATGATAGATGCGGAGGTCGGTGTACTAAAACGTCAAGAACTGTTATTATTATTATCGTTGTTGTTATTATTGTCATTATTATTATTATTATTATTTATTAATATATTTTTATTGTTATTGCTGTTGTTCTAGATGAAACAATGTACAGTGCTCTACCAAACAACACCATATTGTAACTCACGCTCGCCAGTCTCTCTTTCTCTTTCTCTTCGACCATTGTATTATACTTGTTGCCAACCGTAGGGTATTTACCCTACGCGTAGGGTAATTCAGCCTCATTTCATGGTCTGTAGGGCGGTATATGCAGTATATGCTATATACCGGTATATAAATAAAAGCCATACCAACTAGTATAGTAGTATTTTCATACTGAACCGTAGGATAATGAAGGGGAATATAGGGGAATTTCAGTGTCTGTCGGGTGCAGAGGTCTTGAGGGGTTGGTAACACACTACTAACTTGTGTTACTTCTTGAAATATGTATACCACTGTACTAGGTGTGTCACGTAGTAGGTGTTACACATTGTACCATTCTAGGAATGCTGCATTGTGTGTTGCAACTTTGAGTACTATTGAATGTGTCAGTGTAGGCGTGTGAAAGCGTAGGCGGGTACTATTGAATGTGTCAGTGTAGGCGTGTGAAAGCGTAGGCGGGTCCAAGCATAAGCCACCCTTAACCCGGAGTTCACTATTATAGGTTAGAGTGAGCTGATACGTTTCCAGGAGCTTCATAGTTCACGGTTCACGGCTTCTGGTACAGACGGCTAAAGTTCAGAGTTCACACCGTGTTTACTGTAGCAGTTGTAAATGTCATTCCCCAGGTATATATATATGTGCAATATTTACCAGCGTGACACACCTTTAAGAAAAACCTGTGTGTAGACAACCTCGTGGTACAGGAGTTATAGCTTTTCAATTTTTTTTCTTCATCTTTTTCCCAGACGAAGGGATAAGAAGCTTCCATTTTGGGTGCCATCTTTACGTCGCTATTTTAGATGAGGTCGGGGAATAGATTTAACTTACGACTTTTTTTTCGAATGGTTGTGGTTGTGTTATTTTTCTCTCTCGTGGGTTTAGTTAATCTCTTGGACGTCATGGTAAACTAGTAAACTATTTTATTAAGTTCATGATTAAGCCAAGCACCGTATATCATGACTAAGATGAGTAAATTTTTGGCTACACATCTATCGTATCTAGAGATTAAGGCCACCACCATTACTCTGACTGTATACAGGAAAGTTAAGAACAACTATAGTGGTAATTCAATTCTCTAACCAACATCCATAAGTTTCAGGTTTAATATTTATTATTTATTTTTACACATACGAAAAAAAAACACGAAACTCACATCCACTTTTTCCAAATCTAAACGAAAATAACAAACTCCTTGGTATGCTCGACGTGCGTGGGTGTGTAGTGTCTTAAAGCATAGATGAAGATGATGTCAAAATTTAACTCTTTTCAATATTATCTTATTTTTTTTAGTAAATCACTATAATCATAATAAAACCACTTAAATATAATGTAACTGGACCATAGTGACTATTTCACTATTTTTGAGAGTTAATAGTGTTGCCTACTGACATCTATTGTATGAACGTAAGAGGAGTTTCACCATGACTCAATACATCACAATACACAGGGAGACGGCCAGCTATCGTCCAGGTGTTGGAGGGCAGAAGTGTGGAACCAGTCATTTTTATCGTATCACATGAAAATTAGTCCCCCTTATTTATTTCACCTTAAGATTAATCACCCTAATGCTAATCTACCACCCTAATCCCTCCATGTAGCCTTAGGGTGTCTAATCATCAAGTGAAGTAAACTGGTGTGTGTAATTTTTTTTTTGGGGGGGGGGGGTTATTATCTTATAGTTTGTGGTATATTTTGTCTAGGTTTACGATACACTCACGACCCACAACCCGAGTCAAAGATGGAAATTTAGATCTGAAGACGACTCCCCCCAAAAAATTTACCTTGGTAATGCATGTTTCTCGTGACTCCCTAAGTGAACGAAGCCTCAAGGTCTTACCACTTTACTTAAAATTTTGACCCAAACTTGATCATGTGAGAAAGCATAAATACACACTTTGAGTTGCAACACAGGAGCTATGTTGAAATTTTTGCCCTGAAACTCTTATATCATTTTCTTAACACCTCCGTCCCTTCCTCCAGCTCCTCCTGTTTGCAAGTGAGAAAAAAATTACGATTAAAGAAAACGTACCAACCCTTGATTCGTCCTACACACGCAGAGCAGGCAAGAGTAGGGGTAACCTTAACCTTAGCTCGATGGCTTATAACCTTAACCTTGAGCCGATGTTGGCAGCTCTTCAAAAAATAATACATTCTGGGTCGAGTTCCACCAGCTGTGAAATTTTAAAAAAGATCTGGAAAGAAATATGGATGCTAGAATGAACAAACAGAAACGATTTGTATTTGAGCAATTTTCTATCATCATCATTATTATTGTTGTTGTTGTTGTTGAATCAAAAAAATATAAATACCAAGATTATTTAAACTTTCTGTAGTAATAATGTTTGGTCGTGGGAAAAAATGGTTCAGTTTTGGCCATAGTTGTCAAGATCACTTGAAGGGTTAAAATAGTTACCGTTACATTCTGAAGATTATTGTTGTTTTGTGAAGCTGACTTGAACTCTGACCGGTCCACTCCAAGTACCGGTCCACCCCATGTATTGGTCCACACACACGGTACGAGTCTAAACCAGGTACCAGTTCATGTCAGGTACAAAACTTTGGAGGATTTACACACACACACACACACACACACTGACGCAACCTCTTGAGGAGTTATTATCAGGAGTGACAACACAGTCTTGCCCAGCTCTTTGATAATAACAGGTTGCGAGACTCCTGCCCACCTTGCCTCACACACACACACACACATAGCAGTGTTTGTATCTTGAATAAACCAGTTTTGTGTGACAGGTGAAGTTAGTATTAAGTCTTTATTTAATTATAATCATCCTGGGGACAACACGTACAGGTATAGCTACAAGTACAGGTGTAGATACAAGTAAAGGGACTGTGAAAAGTCGTTGGCTAGTGAAGTAATTAATCCCATAAGAATATAACAAATTCATGGAGTTAAGGACCTGCCAACCTTCCAAGACTCCCATCTACCCTTGATATATCTCAGTCGTGCACACTCTCAAGCAAGAAGATAAAGCAGACATATAAAGCAAGCATAATAAGCCTTAAATAAGGAATGTAAAGCTTAAATTGAGACTCATTTACCAAACCTGACCTGTCCTAACCTAACCTGTCTTTGACTTGACCTGACATCCTCTAACCTGGTGATGACGTCACAAGTTGGTGATGACGTCACAATAGTAGGTTATGACGTCACAGTCGTTGGCAATGATGTCACAGCAGTGGGTGATAAGGCCACAGTAGTTGGTGATGACATCAACTACTGTGACGCCATTTATAGATAAAAATACAGATACAGACACAAATACATGTGTGGGTAAAAGTACAGATAGAAGTACAGACAAACGAGGTCACCAACAGGAGCAGTGTGTACGTGGAGGCTCCTCACCTATAGTACTTAGGAGGTTTCAGCCGTCCGTGACTGTCACCTGCATTACTTACCTGTGTGTAATGACCTGAAACTTAAGACGTGTGTGTGTGTGTGTGTGTTTGTTGTGTTAGGGGGCGGGTAATGTTAGTGTTAATGTACGTTCGTATGTATTTGTATGTATGTATTCGACTGAAGTCATATTTTATAAATTTCTTCCATAAAAATTAAATCGCCTGGAATAAGAGACAAAGTCATTAGGTTAATCCCCTCGTCTACACTATTACGTTTATACCAAGTTATTCACAAACTGATACAGTCATCTATTGTCGCTTCACTTATATCGCCGTGTAGGTGTGATATAGTAAGGTATATATAATACCCTACCGTTGACCTAAGACATTATTTAGTTTTTCTTACAATATTATTAATGAAAAGGTGACTAAATGGTTTATGTGGCGTCAGAGATCACCTCACCAATCAAAACTTTCCATTAATACCGGGATGAGTGTATAAACCCGCAGAAGGTAAATTCCCCGTGTTAGGTTTATGTTTAACCCCTACAAGATAACGGACACGATGGAGGGCAGAAATAACCCGTGTGTGTGTGTGTAGATGTTGAACTGGTCTTCTTAATTGTACGAGCTCATTAATGGGGTCAGCATAATACGGTAACTACTCTCCATAAAATAAAACATTTCTGATTCCTTGGTGTTTTAATCTCCTGGTGAACATAAGTATCAGTAATCATCATCTTCCTTGTTACAGTATATATAATAAAGTTAAATACGGTATAAGTGTAAGTTCATATAATATTTTCTCTATTTAAATACAACTTTTTTCTTAACTCTTCAATATAATGTAAGACAAGAGAAGAATTTGTGAGTTTTTTTTACATTACGAACAGGTTAAGGAAATGGAGGCTGTCAGATTGCCACAGTAAACAGTTTTATCTAAATAGACATACAAAAAAATTCTTCAGTCTTAAAATATTTCTTATCGAAGTTGGTAAGAGACAAGGCTGGGAAGGTTAGGTTAGGTTAGGTTTTGGTTAGGTTGGTTTTTGGTTTGGTTTTGGTTAGGTTTGGTTTTGGTTAGGTTAGGTTTTGGTTAGGTTAGGTTGGGTTTTGGTTAGGTTAGGTTTTGGTTAGGTTAGGTTTTGGTTAGGTTAGGTTCTGGTTAGGTTAGGTTTGTTCGTTTTGCCTTTTGATATTGAAACTTAATATTGCTTTAGGAGTAAACAACGAAATCTAATAGACTGTACGTAATTAGTTCAACTAAGACAACCAAACTAACTCACATTACCTAAGTTCAGAGTTATGCAACGCGTTCTAACTGTACAGCATCAAAAATAAGTTGTTTGTTTGTTAAGAATTGCTCAGGTGTTCCCAGCCAGGCGTGAGGAATCCGGCATCCAATGAACGCTTCGTATATCAACGTAAACAGTGATTTTTATGCTATGGACGATATTGCGGTAGTGAAAATTTCATCATATTTTTTTTTTAACTTCAGTGTATATAGTGGTGATAATATAGATCAAAATAGTACAATTTATATGTGAATATCAACCATAACAAACTTAACCTTACCTTAACCTAATTTAACATTACCTTAACCAAACCACGTCTTAAATGAAACAAGGTTATTATTTTGACGTTGTAAAACTTAAACAAAATTGTCCCCATTAACTAGAGAGAATGAAGTTGTCGATGTTGCAACGATACGCAGATGCACTTTGTGACAGCACTGTGAAGGTTGGTCTGTTAGTGAAGTGACGTCTTGCAGTAATGGTATAACCCAGGTGTAAAATAATTATAAGAGATGTACCCTAACAGCCAGTTCATCCTTACCTTGACCACTACTGACCTCTTGTGTTTGACCTCACCGTGACCCAGATTGTTTGACCTCGCATCACCTTCCGCATTATGTGACCCTACTGCACGAGGTTAACTGGGTGGGCAGCGAGCATCACACATTTGCGCCACTTCAGAGATAAAACAGAACTTTAATGGTAGAAAAATTGCAGGTTGGTTTGGTTAGGTTAGGTTATAATTCGTTTTCTTGACACCCGGATTCCCCACTTTCATGTGTACTTCATGCGCAGTATAACATGTATGCTTCCATGTATGATATGTATGATATCTGTATTATATGTGTTTATGTATATTTATGTATATCACTAGATGTAAAGGTTTGGCGAATGAGTAATGTAGTGGTGGTGGTAGTGATGCGGGTACCTGTTGTACGTGTGTATGAATGTCTCTCTCTCTCTCTCTCTCTCTCTCTCTTTCTCTCTTTCTCTCTCTCTCGCTCTCTCACTAGGGATAAAGGTAAAATTGTGTGAAAATTGGGTGATTAATTCTCTCTCTTGCTCACAGATTGTAATTAAGGGACACAGGTGAAGATTACGTGACAAATGTGATAACTGTGAACCGGCAGATGTGTGATAGTGAACGAGCAGGTGTGTAGAGGTGTGGCGACCCCAGAAGGCGGGGTAAAGGGGGCAACAACCCCTGACAGGGGGTGTGGATATGAGGGATTAAGGGAGGGGGGGTGGTATGGTGCAGGTGTTTGGCCGGTGTGCGCTGCTGTTGAGCAACCACAACACTGAGCTACCATGCCACCCACCATGCCACCCACCATGCCATCCACCATGCCACCCACCACAACATCCACCATGCCACCCACCATGCCACCCACCATGCCATCCACCATGCCATCCACCACAACATCCACCATGCCATCCACCACAACATCCACCATGATATACACCACAACAACCACCATGCCATCCACCACAACATCCACCATGCCATCCACCACAACATCCACCATGTTATACACCACAACAACCACCATGCCATCCACCACAACAACCACACCAACTACCTTGCGAGCCGCCACCACATCCGGCATCACTAACCACAACGCCAACAAACCACTACCACAACTACCACATCATCAACCAGCACTAATCAACAACTACCACTACAACACCAACCACCACACCATCACCACAACCACAACACCAACCACTATGTAATCGTTGAAAACTTCCCAGGGGCTTACTGTCATCTCCACTGAAAAAGAGACAGTGTGTATGTATGTGTGTGTGTGTGTGTGTGTGTCATCTGTATAACCAACCAAGTCCTCACAATCTTGTCGCAATATCCGGAGTCCTCCAGTGTATTCCGATAATTATACCACATCCTCACAGCTCTGTAATATATCAACCATTGTGCTTACAGTAAAACCTCCATACAAAGGATTTCTTTCTCCATATAGGGGGGGTGTGTATAAAGGTCTTACTCTGTGTGTGATGCTGTACTTGTCCCCTTCACAACTGCGTTTACAGGGGCTCGTCAGGTTTTGTACAGTGTGGCAGCGCTGTGTTTGTTTACTTTCAACAGAAGGAAACTCACAAGAATAAACATGCTATGGAATCAAATTAAAACACTATTAAAACAAATATCTCAATGTAATGATTTGTGTAATGTTTATGTGACGAGCCCCTGTAAACGCACTAGTGGAGGGAACTTGTACGTGACGCCAGGTTCGTGTGTCTGTGTCTGCCTCTGCTCCGAGTGTAGGACAAAAGTCCCCCAGGACAAAGGTCCCCCAGGAGAAATAATAAGAATTTTTAAAATAATTCTTTTTTTTTTAGTTTATGAACACTTCTCTAACCTAACCTAACCTTCGGGAATTCTGTTATAGTTAAGTATACAAGGATTGTTTAATAAATCTGCAATGACGTATGTTGTGTCTACTGGGGTAATTACTCCCCTGACATTCAGTGACCTCACTGGGCCTAGGGTCATCTCAGTAAATACAGAATGAACATAAAGGTAAAATATGTCGTCTTTTTTTTTCTTTGCATTTTATAATGTTCTATATCAAAATTGAAAGAGTTATAATATTCTAATTATTTAAATTGTAACAATTTCATATTTAAATCAATATATTTTTAATATTTCTAATGGCCCTCTCTTTAACATAAAAACAGGGGGCTTCTGTCCTATTTTGCACTTTTACTGAGGGGCTTTTGTCCGGACCCCGTCCCACGCTGTCTGGTAATGTTTTTGCGCCGGGGCCCAAGTGGTTGAAGCCGTGGGGATGGTGGTGTTTATCTCGACCTGTCTGATAATGAGAGTTCAGGCCAACACGCCACGTCAACCTTACACACGGCACAACACCAATAACACGGCACCACCACCACTACAACACACCACCGCAACACTCCATCACACCACACAACAACACACCAACAAAACAGCACCACCATTACCACCAGCAACAACAACCACCAACCACCACAACACGGCACCAACCGCCACAACAGCAACAACCACAACAATACACCACGTCAATTTACCCCCAAGTCTCATCGGTTTTCCTGGTATTATACACCGTGTTGAGCAAGAGGTCTAGGCGAGGGTGTTTTTTTTTTTATTCCCAGGACGGACCAGGTACACCGACCACAACACCGCCTGCTGAACACGACCAATCTTATCCTCTAGCGGTGTTCGCGTGATGCCTGTGACGTTTGCAACCCACCGAGTATAGGAACAAACACACCTTATACCGTACGAAATAATTGATTCATTCATTCACTAACTAACTTATTTATAAAAGGGCATTCTGGTTCGATAATCATTAATGACGTAACAATGAGGGAGGGACGATGATTTAACAAATATAGGGGACAGGATGACGTAATAGGTAAGGGAAACAATGATGGCGTAACATAAAGGGGGGGACAGGATGACGTAATAGGTAAGGGAAACAATGATGGCGTAACATAAAGGGGGGGGACAGCGATGACGAAATAGACAGTGGGACAAGTGTAAGACAGTGAACGAACACACGGTCCTGGATGAGGTAACCAAGGTTGCCTTGCGTCACCCTGTAGCGAGGGCGAGTGTGGGTGGTGGTGGCGGCGACGTATGATTTTTTTCCCCTTAAATGACATAAAACAGGTGTGGAATTTGGGTGTACTTGATTGGTTCTTGACACTGTGACGTCACGAGAACACCTGTAAACATTTTCACGTACTTCTCGATGATTGGTGGGGATTTATCATACACCTACACGAAGACTTACAAGTATATGTCTGGAACTATGTACATAATGTATATATTTAAGCTGTATACACTGTATTTAAGTAAATATATTATCCCGTAAACGATAACATTATCCGTACAAACTCCAAATGTATGTACTGACATCTTTGAATATTTTGTGTATCAGTTAAGTGAGAAGTTTAGTTGTGGTTCTCCGTTGTAGATAAACTTTGCACACACACACACACACACACACACACACTTTTTATTAGGTACTTGCTCTTCAGGTGTCGATATGACCTTTTGGTTCCGGCCGATCAATCTCATTGCTCAGTGGAAAAAGGAATGATTTGTCACCTTACTGAGCTTCTGTGCTATATATGGTAAGGTTTATCCTCTACGCCCACGTTCATATGGTCTATTTTTTCATGGAGCCACGCCCACATAGCCTTGTACTGTTGGATCTACACCCACACCCCACCCCCCTCTCTGTGCTGTTGGATTCACGCCCACGCCCTCTTCGTCACTTGAGATTACAACCTCTCCCACTCCTCGCCAAAGAATCCTCTCCTCCTGCCTCTTCCTCCTTTCACTAACGGTATACACCTTTCTTTTCATCCTCCTCTATTTCTCCTCTCCACCACCATAGCCCCCTCTCCCTACCCAACACACGCACCCCCTTCCCCTAACATTCACATCCCTCCTCACCACCACACCCCTCTCTCGCCACTGCACCCCCATTTCTCACCACCACCACCACCCCCTAAAACAACCCACACAGTCCCCCCCCTTCACCACAAACTTCCGCCTGAATGTTCTACAATATCCGGCTGGAAATCCACCAACCGTACAGTGTTTCCGGTCACACTACCACAACCACGACAACCACTCCCGTCCAAACTGCTTACCACCACTACCAGTCTACCACTACCAATTGTTTCGCCCAGTCTACCACTACCACCACTCATCATAGTCTACTACCACCAATACCATATAACCTGTTTATATAATTTAAATAGCTACGCAATATTTTAACTTTTATGTCCAAGGTATTATCGGCCGTCGGGTGGGGGGTGAGGGCTAGTGATAGTATACCATGTTTATATTCATGATCACTTCCCAGCTTTTGCTTGTTAGATGGACTTTATGGGAGTTTTTTTTAATTTATGTATCATGTTCTGTAGCCCTCATTATAAAGTGTGTGTGTATGTGTTTTAGATTGTAGTGTATTATATGATTATTTATGTATGAGTTTTTGTGTGTATTTGTTGTGATGGTTTAGTTCACACACACACACACACACACACCTGACATAAGATAACAATAAAACAACACCATCACCTGTACATTATTAAACCCAACATAAACAACACAAACATAACTTCAACCCCGACCAAAAAAAACCCACACACCTGTATATTAATTAATTAGTATTCTCTTCAGGTAATGATAATACTTATAATAACATTGGTGAATTCTGGCAACCATCACAACATCTGGATTACACACAATAAGAGATGCGTTCCATGACATGATATAACCTAAGAACCTAAGAATGGAGGAAACTGCAGATGGCCTAGTGGCCCATACTGGGCAGTCCCATTTACACCCAACCCCTATTGCTCATATATCCACCTTACCTATGTTTGAAGTTACCCAGCGTATTCGAATTAATGATGATGTTTGGTACTTGTTCCACTCATCCACTACTCTTTTTCCAAACCAATGTTTACCCATTTAGCGCCTAAATCTAAATTTGTCTACGTCTCTCAAGGGAGTGCAAATTAAGATGCTTTAACCTGTTTCTGTACTCAAAGTTCCCAACGCCCGGGATGTCTTGTCATTCCCCTCTGAATTCTTTCTAGGGATTCTATATCCATTCTTTAATACCGTGACCAGAATTGAACTGCGTAATCCAAGTGAGGTCTTCCAAGCGCAAGAAATAGCTTTAGGATAACTTCTCTAGTCTTGTAACTAACACTCCTTTGTATGAACCCCAGTACTTTATAACCTTTGTTTCGAGCAAATACACATTGTTTACTTGACTTAAGATTACTACTTATCATTACTCCTAAATCTTTCTCACATTCGGATTTCTCTATAACATAGTTGTTTATCTGATATCTGGTTTCTCTGTTTACATCTCCTCAACAAAGTCTATTACATTTGTCCACATTCAATTTCATCTGCTATTTTTCAGACCATTCATTTTTTTTTTTTAGATCTTCCTGTGTTTTGCGGAGTCCTCGTCAGATTTAATTACACGCCCTATTTTAGTGTCATCAGCAAATTTACTTATGTTTCTGTCTATGCCGATATCTATGTCGTTTATGTATATAATAAGTAATAATGGTCCAAGTACTGAGCCTTAGGGTACTACACTGGTGACGCTACACCAATCGGATTTAGTGCCATTAATGCTCACTCGTTGTTTCCTGTCCTGTTATCACGCACTAATCCATTTTAGAATATCTCCTCCAATGCCATGAGCCTCCACTTTTCTTTTTAGTCTTTCATGGGGGACTCTGTCGAAGGCTTTACTAAAGTCAAGATATACCACATAATAGTCGTGCCCCTCGTCCACTGATACGAAAACAGCTGAAAAGAATGTTAATAGATTACTTAGACATGAACGCCCGCTTGTGAAGCCAGGTTGGGAATCATTGATCAACTTGTACTTCTCCAGGCGATTTCGAATAGAGTTTGAAATTATTGCTTCCAGTACTTTGCCTACAATTGACGTTAAGTACCAGGATTCTGGTACTACACCTGTTTTTAAGGCCATGTTAAACGAATTTGCTAAGGGCATACTAAGCTCTTCCTTACATTCCTTTAATACTCTGGCAAATATCTCATCGGGACCTGGTGACTTATTAGGCTTTATCTTGTCTATTTGCTTACTAACGTCGTTACTAATCACTACTATCTCGCTTAATCTATTTTCTTCACTATCTCTGTATACAGTCGGTGCCTCAGGTTGGTTAGGTTGGGGCTTAAAAGGGCTTGGGGCCCCATTTGTCATGTACAGAACGCTCCTGGTTAATGAACTCAATGGTGACACTGTTTGGGTGGTGGTTGATGGTAATAACAAATAATGACAAATGGTTTTACTCTATGGTGAGTGTTGGCAACACTGTTAGGTCATGTGGTATACTGGCAACACTATATGGTTCTCAGAAGTAACCCCAACACACCTGGAAAGGGGTTCTGGAGGGCTTCTTCTTAAGAGTACCAATGAATAACTACAGTAATTTGAATTTCCATAGAACAATAAACATTTTGTTGCAATTTGATGCATTTTCAACTATCCTAACAATATATATAGTCTATTTATATGGTGTCATGGTATGTGGGACACACTGGAACAGTGTTTTGCTTTGTTTTTTAACAGGGATTAGCCCACCCGGGCACAGGTCACTGACCCACATCGGGGCCCGGGGGCGAAAATGTAATGATAATGATAATAATAATAATAATTCAGATAAGTACAATTTTTAATAAAATATACAAAAATAAAAATAATAAAACTGCAATAATAATAATAATAATAATAATAATAATAATAATAATAATAATAATAATAATAATAATAATAATAATAATAATAATTATTATAATAATAATAATAATATTAATTATTATAATTATTATAATAATAATAATAATAAATAATACTATTAAAGAACCATAAAGAACAAAAAAGATCAAGAGTGAGAAACCATATATTCTGTGCTGTGCCTGTATGTATGTTGTGTTGTCAATGGTAAGAGAAGTATATTGTATATAGGTTTGACTCATTGTCTGGGGCAACAGTTTTATTATAAATTATGTACTTGTGGGGTTGGTTGAAAAGAAAAAATGACTGACAATTGTGATGTTTATATGAAATTAAAGTATTTAGTAATAAATGAAAATTTTTATTTAGGAGAATCAGGACCCACGCAATCATATTCCTCCACATTTAGCTTTGGTGATTGTCCGATTGGAGGTCAACTTTTGTGTGTTTCTTCTGGTGTGACCTTGGCCACGTTAGGTGTGTGTTGGTCAAGGAGATCACGGCCACGTTGGGTGTGTGTTGGTCGGTCTGACCTTGGCCACGTTGGGTGTGTGCTGGTCGGCTGACCTTGGCCACAAGGCGTGGTGTTGCTTTCAAAGGAGATCACGGCCATTGGGTGTGTTGGTCGGGTTCGACCTGGCCACGTTGGGTGTGTGTTGGTCGGGCGAGATCACGGGCCACGTTGGGTGTGTGTTGGTCGTGGTTCGACCTGGCCACGTTGGGTGTAAGGTCGGGTTCGACCTTGGCCACGCGTGTGTGTTGGTCGGGTTCAAAGGATCACGGCCAGGCGTGCCAGAATTGAGACAGGTCGCATGAGTCCCGACGGGTTCGATCTGGCCACGCTAGTCGTGTGTTGGTCGGGTTCAACCTTGGCCACGTTGGGTGTATTGGCTGCTCCGCTGACCTTGATTGCCGGAAGCCTGATTCTTGACTAAGCCGGGTTCGACTCTCCACCAGGTCGGGCTCAACCTCGACCAGGTCGGATTCGACCTGTAATAGGTCGTGGCCCGACCTCGAATATGTCGGGTCTGACCTCGATTAGGACAGGTGTGAGATCTGGTCGAGTTTTACATAGGTGGGGTGTTTTGTGGTCTTGTATGAGAACATCTTTGCTGTCATTCCACTGTCAGTCCATTTTAAGCCTTTATAGTAATACAGTCGCTTATTTCCGGTCCTCTTCCCTTGTGGTAACCCAGACCTCGGGTGGCCATTAAACGTCCGATCTGGAACCTAGTACTTCCTGAAGCCCATTTTGTTTGTATCAGTACGTGTTATATTTGAATAGGTCGTGCCGACCCACTATGTTGTTACTGTTTGGATGAAGGAGAGAAACTTCGAAAAAAACGACGAAAGTCTCCTTTTTTTCATAGCTGACGTTTTAACTCGTTTTGGCTGCTTTGACGTTTTCCATGTCTGATTTTGCGTTTCTGGTTGGCTGGCGAAGTATTTTGGTTTGAGGGAATATCCACCGACTTGCTTTTTACAGCGCTGGGCTACGAGCACGAGTGCAAGGACTTCCACACAAGGCCGAAAGACGACGCCCGAAGGCGTACTTCTGGGCTGACGCTGTGGAGAGCCCCCCACGCGCACATTGTATTTCGCACCTTAACTTGACATTAACCGTCCACAATAACTGAAGCCGAGATGCCTTGGCCATCACAGTACTTTATACTGCGGACTAAATCTTCCTGCAAGATCAATTGTGTCGAAATACTGCGAAAATTACTTTTTCTTCAAGGAATTTAAGGAATTCCTTCTTGCCGTTGAATCGTTGTTCAGGTCGTGTATTTACATTTTATTCAAAGTTTTCTCAGTGATTTTAAATTACTGGGTACAGTAAATGAACAAGAATTAGTATGTCAAAATATATAAGAGCGTTAAAGTAATGTTAGTGTTGGCTTAAAGTGATGTTAGTGTTGTGTTGTAGTGATGATGATGTTAGTGTTGGCTTAAAGTGATGTTATTGTTGTGTTGTAGTGATGATGATGTTAGTGTTGGCTTAAAGTGATGTTAGTGTTGTGTTGTAGTGATGATGATGTTAGTGTTGGCTTAAAGTGATGGCACTCGAAAGGTCAAACAGGTGAGCTCCAGATAATAATATTGCCATCCTGTTTCGTTCTCATTTATCTACACAATATGCCATGCGGGTAAAGATGATATGTTTTATGTTTGTATTTTTCGATGTAGAAATGAGTAATGCTATACTCCGATTTTCTTAAAGCCCTGAGGTTATAGGTTGTTTGGCTGGTTTTGTTTTTTGTATTTTCTGACGTAAATCGTAAGAGGAAAATGTGCGTTTGTGTTAGGTTGTCAAGAGGGGGGATGCCTGTGTTTCAGTGTATGATGTTCAGATACACACAGACAAATACAGTAGATATACAGACATAAACAGAGACTCACACACATACACACACACACACACACAGACACATATACATAAACACAGGCACATATACATAAACACAGGCACACACATAAACAAAGACACACACACAAACAAAGACACACACACACACACACACACACACACACACACACTGGATACACAATGTCTTTTACCGTCCTGGGAAACACATTATTGTATCCCTGTGACAAATAACTTAAACAACTGTGACTTAGGAATCAAATTTTACCTGGTGTGTGTGTGTGTGTGTGTGTGTGTGTGTGTGTGTGTGTGTGTGTGTGTGTGTGTGTACGTTACTTGTCGACGCTGTGTGTACAGTATGTTAACAAGTCGACATACTAAACTGGACCACAGGGAGTATTGTAACCTGGATATACTGCTTGGATTTATTTATAGAATTTGTTCGTATGTTTGTTATTGTATTTTTTATTGGGGGGGGGGGGAGTCATGTGAAGATTAGGCACCCAAGTTTGTTTAACCTTAATATTACTTGTCACTCTAGCGCTAACCTAATTTAACCTAACCTAACCTAACCTAACCTAACCTACCCTAACCTACCCTAACCTACCCTAACCTAACCTAGCCACGTTAGGTTAGGTTGTGTTGTGCTACGATAGGATAGGTTAGCCTAGATTAAGTTAGGTTATTATATGCTACGATAAGTTAGATTAGGTTAGGTTATGCTACGATAGGATAGGTTAATTGGGCTAAGTTAGGTTAGATTAGGTCCTGCCTGGTAACTGAGGGAGGGGGTGAAGGAGGAGGAGAGGGAGGGGGGATAGGACAGGTGACTGATGACTCTCATGAACCCCACCTGACCTATGACCTTAACATTCTCTATATCTTTGACCTTCGAATGACGTAAATCCAGTTTTCATGCAGCTCGACCTAACCCCTCCCCTCCCCTCCCACCCAATGCTCTTTTCTGACCCCTTTTATCTTACGTCAGCACACAACATTATGACCTTTGACCTCGCCTCACTACACCTTTGTGAGGCGCGCGACCCCCCTGACATTTCATCCATTTAGCCGCGGTGGCCTTGGCTACACCTTGACTTCACCCCAGACTAAGTGTACCTGACTGACTGGCTGACCACTTAACAACACTCTCGCACACAGTTACTGAGTATGATGATGTACACACACACACACACACACACAGACTATATTATTTGTAATTCGAAACTCATTCCCCAAATATGTAACTGTATATTTTCAACCTTCTGGCTGCTAAGCTCTTTCAATAAACCGTTAATTATTATTATTATTATTATTATTACACACACACACACACACGTAAAGGTCACGGTAATATCTCCTCGTTAAGTACTACAATACAGCGAAACCTCTATTTAACGGACTATTGGTGAAAGGTTAGTCCGTTATATATGAAACCTCTCTTTAACGGACTGTAGGTGAAAGGTTAGTCCGTACAAAGGTACTCAAATTATCCAACCAGGAGCGAACTCGTTACAATGGTTTTAAATTAGACAGATTTAGATTTAGGCGCGAAATAGATAAACGCTGGTTTGGAAACAGAGTAGTTGGTGAATGGAACAAGTTACCAAATATCATCATTAACTCGAATACGCTGGATAGCTTCAAACATAGGTTGGATGCTTATATGAGCGATAGGGGTTGGGTGTAAATGGGACTGCCCAGTATGGGCCAATAGGCCCGCTGCAGTTTCCTCCATTCTTATGTTCTTATATGAAACCTTGTACACATTAACACGTGTCGATAAATATAAATGACAATGATGAATGGAAAATTTATATGACACTAAATGTAAAAAGTACGGTCTATTTACAAGTCAATATTTACATTATTTGTTTACCTACACTGTCTATGTATGTTGTTTGTATAATTGCACTGTCTATATGCATTGTTTATCTGCCCTATCGAACTACATTGTATACCTGTACTGCTAAGGTACTTGGGTGTGGATGAGGATAAAATTGGATGGATATTTTACTGAAGTTATCCATCTTTCTGGCTTAAGTACACCTAAAAAACAATCATTAAATTACAAACTACACTTTTTCTCCTTATCTTTGTTATGTAATTACACTTTTATCAGGTTCTATAATCACTGTTCGTCCATCAACCTGAGCATACGAGCTGTTCAGGGAGGTGCTTCGTGTGATTCGCTTAGATGATGCTTCACTTGTTACGAACCTAAATCACCGTTGTTGGTTTGAGGTGACAAAGCATCATGTGGTTTGCTTATGAACGTGAGTATACAAGGGTTCGAGATGCTGATGCTTCAGATGGTTTAGCAGTGGTGTGTGTTCGAGCATCTGAGAGAGAGAGAGAGAGAGAGAGAGAGAGAGAGCATATAAACAAAAGGAAGGAAGAGTATAAATGTACCCAGCATTTGGTGACATTTTCCCCACTCCCTTCACACACACACACACACACACACACACTCTCTCTCCTTCCTTCTCCCACACACTCTTTCACCCTCGCCTCTCACACACACTCTCCTTCACCTGCCTTCCTCGCCCACGGACTCCTCCCCCTCACCTTTCGCACATCCTATTTTCCTCTCACATTCTCTCTACATAAGAACATAAGAATGGAGGAAACTGCAGCCAGGCTATTGACCCATACTAGATAGTTCCCGTTTACACCCAACCCCTATCGCTCATATATCCATCCAGCCTATGTTTGAAACAACCCAGCGTATTCTAGTTAATGATGATGTTTGGTAACTTGTTCCATTCATCCACTACTCTATTTCCAAACCAATGTTTACCTATCTCGCGCCTAATCTAAATTTGTCTATTTTAAAACCATTGTTACGAGTTCGTTCCTGGTTGGATATTTTGAGTACCTTTGTTATATCACCTTTTTTTAACCCTGTCTTCCATTTATACACTTCGATCATATCGCCCCTTACTCTACGTCTCTCGAGGGAGTGCAAATTAAGATGCTTTAACCCAAGGTTCCTAATGCCTGGGATTAGTCTTGTCAGTCTCCTCTGAATTCTGTATAATGATTCTATATCCATTCTGTAGTGCGGTGGCCAGAACTGAACCGCGTAATCCACGTGAGGTCTCACAAGTGCAAGATATAGTTTTAGGATAACTTCTCTAGTCTTGTAACTAATACTCATTTGTACGAACCCAAGTACTTTATCAGCCTTGTTTCGACCAAATACACAGTGTTGACTTGGTTTAAGATTCCTACTTATCATTACTCCTAAGTCTTTCTCACAGTCGGATTTCTCTAGAACAACTTTATTCATCTGATATCTGGTTTCTCTATTTGCATCTCCTAGACTAAGTACTTTACATTTGTCCACATTAAATTTCATCTGCCATTTTTCAGATCATGCGATTTTTTGTTTAGATCTTCCTGTAGTTTTACGGAGTCCTCGTCAGATTTAACTACACGCCCTATTTTAGTATCGTCAGCAAATTTACTTATGCTGCTGTCTACGCCGATATCTATGTCGTTTATGTATATAATAAATAGTAATGGTCCAAGTATTGAGCCTTGGGGTACTCCACTAGTGGCGTTACCCAATCAGATTTAGTGCCGGTAATGCTTACTCGCTGTTTCCTGTCCTGTAACCACGCCCTAATCTATTTTAGAATATCTCCTCCAATTCCACGAGCCTCCACTTTTCGTATAAGTCTCTCGTGGGGGACTCCGTCGATAATCCTATCCATCGTCCACTGATTCGAAAACAGTTGAAAAGAATGTTAATAGATTTGACATAAACGCCCACTTGTGAAGCCATGTTGGGAGTCATTGATCAACTAGTGCCTCTCATGCAGATGATTTTGAATAGAGTTTCAAATTATTGCTTCCAGTAATTTGCCTACAATTGATGTTAAACTGATTGGACGGTAGTTAGAGGATAGTGATCTATCTCCCTTCCTGAATATCGGTATCACATTCGATATCCTCCGGGATTCTGGTACAACACACACACACACACACACACACACACACACACGCACACGCACACACACACACCTACACACTCTCCCTCCCACACCTACACATAAGTCAGTCGATCCTATCACTTATCAGATTAAAAAATGATTCATTCTGGCCATTCAATCGCTAATGTATGTGCGTGAACCTTTGTGTATGTGTGGGAACGTATTTGCATGAGTGTGTACATGTGTGTAATGTGTGTGCGTATACGTGAGTGTATGTGTAGGATGTGTAGGTGTGTGTTTGTGAACGTATGTGTATGTGATGACCTATAATTGTATGGTTGATTATAGTGTTATGTACACACACACACACACACACACACACACACACACACACACTCAAACTTATATTCACAAATACACAAACACACACTCACAACAATTAAACACACACACACACACACACACACACACACACACATGCAGGAAAGTCACGACCCCCCATTGTTGTGAAAGTCGTGTTTCAGGAAGTGTGTTGCAGCAACTGATGAATTACTTCACCTGTTGTGTACATGAGACTGTTATCTCCCTCTGCAACACCACATGTCAACACATACATACATACATACATACATACATACATACTTACATACAACACAGAGCAGAACACATACATTTACGCAAGACACCAGAAAACACACACACACACACACACGCACACACACACACACACACACACACACACACTCAAGCAACATCTTCATGAAATCTGTTTTAATTTAAGCAAGCACAGGAATTCGTCTCGGTGTTGTCAGTATCGTGTGTGTTGGGGGGGTGCTGTCCTTGTCTCAGGCAGAGAGAGATGGCGTGTTGTTGTCCCCACAGACTTGTATCTACTGAGACTCGTGATACTTCCCTTCCTCAGTGTTCGACATAAAACAAAGAAGCTCATTTGATCTTTTGTATCACAACCATATCTTGTTGTTATTAGAGGAAAATCAAAAGAAAAACTAAAGTATTAAAATTTCTCTCGTCACAACTGAAGAAGCTCATTTGATCTTTTGTATCACAACCATATCTTGTTGTTATTGGAAAATCAAAAACTAAAGTATTAAAGGTTTCTCGTCACAACTGAAGCTCATTTGATCTTTTGTATCACAACCATATCTTGTTGTTATTAGAGGAAAATCAAAAGAAAAACTAAAGTATTAATGATGATTTTTCTTCAAACGAAACACTGTGGTCATCAAAATAATACGAAAAAAAGTCTGTTGATTTAGGTTAGGTTAGGTTTGAGATTAAAAAAAAAATACTATAACAAAGTTTGAAAAAATTAATTGAAAAATATTTGCATTCGAGGAAAAAAAATCACAACAAAAACTAAATCACAATAGGTTAATATAATCTAATTAATTGATTGATTGACATGTGATTGACAGGTAATTACATCCCCGACTCAACATAATTTAAAAAAGCCTTTACACCTTACTTAAATCACCAATACTGCCAAAGACAAATAGCTATTGTATACAAGACGAAGCATCGATCTTACCCTCACACTGACGAATTAATCAACTTACCTTACCTGACACTAATGTAGGTGATAAGGTGTTGGTTATCTGTCACCTAACCTAACCTAACCTAACATGAATATAGGTGTTAAGTTAGGTTAGGTTAATTAAGATTATTGCTATGAATAAGGATTGACTTATAAAACAGACAAACACATATCTGTTTACTTTATCTATCCATCTATCCATCCATCCATCTATCCATCTATCTATCTATCTACCACACTCCTCACCCTCTTTGCAACACCCTCCTCCACCTTCCTCTTGATGGGACTCCTAGAACACTGAGGGCCGCTGTTGTTTCCTCCCGCTATCAGGTCTGACAACACACACACACTAGGAAACTTTGTGCATATCGGAAACATCTCATAGGGGTTTGGTATGGCGTACGATAACATATCACACACACACACACAGACAGACAAACAGACAGACAGACACCTGATATATACACACCGACACCTAACACACACACGCCTACACGCCTACATACACACACACACACACACACACACACAGAGACAAACATGCGGATACTTAACGCACACATACAGTATACATATCCCTACACATCACGTGATAAAAATACTTATGCCTGGTTTCGAGTGAACATGTGTGTGTGTGTGTGTGTGTGTGTGTGTGTGTGTGTGTGTGTGTGTGTGTGTGTGTCTTTCTGTCTGTTTCTGTATGTCTTCCTGACTGTCTATGACCCCTTGTGTCTATGTTTTCCTGGCTTTGTGTACGTCTATGGCTTTGTCTGTCTGTCTTTCCGTCTGCCCGTACAGTCATACTCTAGGGGAGACTCGGTAAGGAACGTTCCATAATTCTGAGAAAGTTCTTAGTCGGGGTTAAGTTATAAGAATGACGCCTAATAACCTTCCTAGAGTGAGCAGAAACGTGTAAATGGCACACTGGCACGTTTGCAGTTGTGACTCAATGGGAAACCTAACCTAACCTAACCTAACCTAACCTAACCTCCCTCTCACCCAAAGCCTAGCTCAGTTAACACGTGACCACACCCTCCTCCCCCCCACTGAGGAATCCTGCTGTGCTAGGCTAAAGTGGTGTCATGACTGTATTATCGTTGGTTTAAACTCTACGTGAATCAGATGGTGGTCTTTTTTTTCTTTGGTCTTTCCACTCTGAGTAAATTGAGTAAATAACACTTATAGATTGTGTTTTTATTTATACAAGATCCGGTTTATTCAAGATTCATTTAGTGTATTTAATTTTTATTTTGTTACGTCAGTCTGTCGATGTGAAGATGTTATGTAATTTGCTCTTTATAGTTACTTAAAATAGTGTCGAAATTCCACCTTATCCCTCCTCCCCCCATCTTCTTCCTCTCCTCCTCTCTTTTCCCTCTCTTCTTCTCCTCCCTCTCTTCCCTCTCTTCTTCTCCTCACTCTCTCTTCCCTCTCCTCTTTACACGCTACTGGAAACAACCATCTAATGGCTTCGTTGGCTATCTTGGGTCAAAATTGTCTTTCTGTGTGTACATACCTTCACGATCTATGTACACTGTCTCTATGGGGTGGAAGGCATTTAATGACAGACAGACAGAGAGAATAACATCATCAGGCTATATATAACCCCTCTTGAAGGTTTTATTGTCGGCGGGAATAATAATAATAATAACAACAACAACAATAATAGTACAGGTGGTGTGTTTACCATATTTACATCACAGTCTCTTATATCGGATGTTTTTCAAGTTTGTGTTGGTGCTGTCAAGGTCTCTCTCTCTCTCTCTCTCTCTCTCTCTCTCTCTCTCTCTCTCTCTCTCTCTCTCTGTTTACCTGTTGCTCCAGAACACATCCATAACCTTGATTTCGTTCCAGTTCTTCTCTTTTTCTTGTAAATATTTTTCCATTTTTTTTTATATATTTTTTCCTTGATTTTCTTTTACATCATTTTTCTATTATTTTGTCGTTACGTTTATTTTTTTTTTTTTACTTCTACCAAATTTATCGGATTTTATTTTATATTTTATCGTTATTGTTTATTATTTTTCTTATTTTTTTTCTATCTTTGCCTTTGATTTTCTGCAATACCACCATACATAATTTGTTTTTTAATCGTTCTGTATCGTTTATTTTATATTTTTCTTTATTTTTGCTTTCATCTATTTACCTGTCTCATTTTCCTCGTAGTCTCGTTTGCTCGCTGGTGTAACAATATCTAGAAGCTGCCAGCGAGGGAGGAAGTCGTGTCTTGCAACGGGATTTCACAGTCACTCACTAATGGGTCCGTCTCAAACTCGAGTTATACTTATTTTGGGAAACTTTTGTTAGTTTTGAATCACTTCTTGTACGTATTTTGGGAAACTTTTGTTAGTTTTGAATCACTTTTACGTATTTTAGGAGACTTTTGTTAGTTTTGAATCACTTTTACGTATTTTGGGAGACTTTTGTTAATTTTGAATCACTTCTTGTACGTATTTTGGGAAACTTTTGTTAATTTTGAATCACTTCTTGTACGTATTTTGGGAAACTTTTGTTAGTTTTGAATCACTTCTTGTACGTATTTTGGGAAACTTTTGTTAGTTTTGAATCACTTCTTGTACGTATTTTGGGAAACTTTTGTTAGTTTTGAATCACTTTTACGTATTTTTGGAGACTTTTGTTAATTTTGAATCACTTCTTGTACGTATTTTGGGAACTTTTGTTAGTTTTGAATCACTTTTACGTATTTCGGGAGAGTTTTGTTAGTTTTGAATCACTTTTACGTATTTCGGGAGACTTTTGTTAGTTTTGAATCACTTTTACGTATTTCGGAAGACTTTTGTTAGTTTTGAATCACTTTTTGTACGTATTTTGGGAAACTTTTGTTAGTTTTGAATCACTTTTTGTACGTATTTTTGGGAAACTTTTGTTAGTTTTGAATCACTTTTACGTATTTTGGGAGACTTTTGTTAGTTTTGAATCACTTTTACGTATTTTGGGAGACTTTTGTTAGTTTTGAATCACTTTTACGTATTTCGGGAGACTTTTGTTAGTTTTGAATCACTTTTTGTACGTATTTTGGGAAACTTTTGTTAGTTTTGAATCACTTTTACGTATTTTGAGAGACTTTTGTTAATTTTGTAGTTTCCAATCACTTCTAATAATATTGGAACGTTTTTTTTGCCGTTTTTGGAACACTTATTAACGTAAAATTGGTACACATATGTTGTACTTAACGCATCCATTTTTAATTAAACTCTTATGTAATTTGCTTTAAGCTTTTAATACAGCGTTAACCTCCACTGAAATTCGTTGTTAAATATGTACGTAATCAATTAACTCTTATTTAATCCCTTTTAAAGACTTATATATATGCTCTTTGAAAATGCTCCTTTTATCCGTTTGTAAATAATAATCTCAGCAACCTGTTTCAAAATATTCTCTGTATCGCTTTTATGTAACCTGTAGAAACATTTATCCAATCTATTGTTTAACTCTTGCGCAAATATATTTTCAATATTTAATATATTTTCAAACATTTGTATTTCATGTTTTAAAACACTTCATGAATACGTTTTGAAATGATAGTCTGAGCTCACCGTTTCCTCGTTCCCTGACTCACTTTTTGGGGCTCTTTTGTGAGTCATCTAAACTGTCTTAGGTTGTTGCCTCGTTGATGACTAGTAGTGTATTTACGAAACTACAATACATGCTAAAAGACCTGTGTTGAACTGCACTAACATGTAATAACAATAATACCATTCCATTATTTGTTGAAGCGCAGTGATACATTAATAATAATAATGGATGCCTCTCGTGTTCAAGGAAGACCGGCCCTAGAGCCACCTAGGCGTGAATTTTGTTTATGGTGTAGAAGCTGTCGCCAACACAACAACCACACCCTGAGTTAACGAGCTGCATGACCCAGTGTTGAGGAATATTCCAAGAAGGCCGGACAACTTGTCAACTGCACTGGCTAACCATTGGGTAAACAAAAGCAAATGGCTCAGAGAAACTTGCCCATAGTTTCACCCTGCCCGGGAATCGAACTCAGGCCTATTCACTTGCAAGGCGAACATACTAACCATAACACCCCCAACGCGACGTAAGATCTCAACCACCACAATCCATAACTCACAAATCCTTCTTTTATTATTTTATCTCAACGTGACCGTGACATTCTCAAAGTCTAGTTCACTCCACGAAAGGTCAGAAAAGGTCAGGGGTCACTCAAAAAGACAATATCCTTAACAGAGATGATACCCCCTTCCCCCCCCCCTCCCCCTCACCTTCCCAAACCCCTACCCTCCCACACCTCCCTCCCCTCCACCCCTCACCTTCCCACGTGAGATGTTCAGTGATATTTGATGTAGTGCAGAGGTGGTGTTGCATCCTGGTTACGAGGGTCTGTGTTCCTTAGATAAGATAAGGGTCAGACACACACACACACACACACACACACACACATTTACTGAAAGACAGACACACAGAAATTCTTACTGGCAGACATATAGACAGAAACAAGACATATACAGACATTCTAACACAGACGGACACAAATTAGGCACACCGACGCCAGACGCTTTAACCGGATGCAGTTATTATTATTATTATTATTATTATTATTATTATTATTATTATTATTATTATTATTGTGCTTATTATTATTATTATTGTGCTTATTATTATTATTACTCATCACTTATTATGTGTATTATTATTATTATTATTATTATTATTATTATTATTATTATTATTATTATTATTGTGCTTATTATTATTATTACTCATCACTTTTTATGTGTATTATTATTATTGTTATTGAATCGAAAGCTTTGTTTACCCTATTTCAAATAATCGCTTTACATGTTAATTAAACACTGAAACAATTACAATAAATTTTAGTGTGCTTCTGATATTGTTCAAAATAATATTGTATTAAATTCTGGGATGATTCAGGAACTGTTCCAATATTACGAGCACTTATTATTTTTTGCGGGCATTAGGTATTTACTCCATTAGTACATTAAATACTGTACTACCTTGACTTAACACAGTATTTCAGTATTATATTTAATTTTTTAGAATGTTTGTTTATAATTAATTTTGACGGTTGTAAAACATTGTTCCAGTGTTGCTTTAAATTTTTGGTGAACTTCAGATAATGTTCTAAAAATTGTATCAAGTTTTGGCGGGACAATATAGGACTATATTTTGGCGGGCTCCAGCTATCGATTATAAACCAGTGGCGCCAACAGTTTTTTCCTCCTAGCGACGTGGACAGGGAACGCTCAGGTTAGGAACTCGTATTTCTATTTATTTTTAAGATATTTAATTCATGTTTTGTTGAGACGAGAGACCAACCTGGGAGAGATCAGGAGAGAACTCATTTACAGCGTAGGAGATATAACCAAGAGAGACTCGGAGACAAAGCGACCCGGAAAAAAATACTTATTACTAAGTCTTCAAAAAAAGTAGAGTAAATTATTAAATATCAAGATAGATACGGTAAAATGAGATCCGCATGCAAGTCAGACACACAGACAGACAGAGCGCGCGGTAGCTTGGAGGACACGTGATGTGTGGGCGGCGTTCTAGCCGACGATAAGAGCTGAGGAGCTGGCGGATGACGTCACTACCAGGGCCATATCGTGACGTCACTTTCCCGGGCTGTATGATGACGTCACTGCCACCAACGGGAAAATTTCTGCCTGCGTCGAGAAGGGGAGGGGGGGGGAAGGGGGGTGGTGGGCGGAAACAAGGAGAAAAATGGAGAAGAGCGAGAGGGAGAGACTTTGTGAGGGAAGGAGAAAAATAAGAGGTGAGGGGAGAGAGAGAGAGAGAGAGAGAGAGAGTCTGTCCAGTCATTGTGCATGTATAGATCTTGGTAATATGTATTTTGAGTGTATGTGTATGTCTGTATGTATGATTATGGGTGACTATAACAACTTACGGTTTATTTATAAGAACTAAGTACCGTTAGACACTAGAAAACAACTAACTGTCTAACACAAACCATTACAGTATACAGATACATAATGAAGATATTGTAAGATTAAATAAATACTTCTTTTAACGGACCTTGGATATAACGGACTTTCATCTTTATATAGTTCGTTATATGGAGGTGTCATAGCTAACTCACCCTCGATATAACGGACTTTCATCTTTATATAGTTCGTTATATGGAGGTGTCATAGCTAACTCACCCTCGATATAACGGACTTTCATCTGATATAGTTCGTTATATGGAGGCTACTAGTCCCCCTCTGGTATAACGTTCAGTTCTGTCTGTCTGTGTCTTTTGTACTAACGGATGACGTAAGCCGTGACCCTGAATGGTATAGTGAGGGGGAGGGGGTTGGGAAAGAAGGGGAGGAGGAGGAGGAAGTTGGGAAAGAAGGAAGAGGTGTTGGGAGGAGAGAGGGTGGTTGGGAAAGAGGGGGGGAGGAGGATTGGGAAAGGAGGGGGAAAGTTGGGGGGGTTGGGAAAGGAGGGTGGGGAAGTTGGGGGGTTGGGAAGGAGAAGAAGGGGAGGAGGAGGGGGGGAAGTTGGAGGGGGGGGGGGTTGAAATTGAAACTGTTTTTTTAGGGTGAATAAATCAGTAAGATGAATGTTTGTAATTTTTAGTGTATTTATTGAACTAAATTACTGTATGTGCTTGAAGACCTTAGTTAATAATACAGTACAAATACAGTACAAATACAAAGTGAGCAACAACAATAACAACAACAGCAATGACAAAAACAATAACAGCAATAACAAGAACAATGACAAGAACAATGACAATAACAACAACAACAACAGCATTCTTGAAGGCACTTGATAAATAAATAAATAAATGAACACCATAACTTTATCAAAAGACAATTGACTCACACACAGTATATCATTTGGGTTGACTAACAAACTCTTAGGAAATCTTAAATCCTTGTTTTCTTACGCCAGCCGCCTCGTGATCGTTAGCTAAAGTATTTCCTATGTTTAAGTCTCCCTACCTGGTTCTTTAGTTAATTAGGAGCTGATCTGTTTACCTGTGAGTTCAAGGTGTTATGATGAAGCTTCGTGTTATACCTGTTGTCTTCTGGGTCGAGCCAATCAAGTGCTGGGGTGATTTGTATGTTCGTGTGCTTCATAAGGTCAAGCCAATCAAGTGTTGGGGTGATTTGTATGTTACGTGTGCTTCATAAGGTCGAGCCAATCAAGTGCTGGGGTGATTTGTATGTTCGTGTGCTTCATAAGGTCAAGCCAATCAAGTGTTGGGGTGATTTGTATGTTCGTGTGCTTCAAAAGGTCGAGCCAATCAAAAGCCGAGTTGGTATATACTGCACGTCTATTGGTTAGAGGGGATGTTGTTGAGAGAGAGTGGGTGTGTGGGTGTGTGTGGGAGGCCCTATTGTTGTTGTTTTGACGGCCAGGTGAACGTAATTAACCTTCCGAGGGATTATACATCTAATTTGGTCTTGTCTCTAAGCTCGACACAAAAGTGAACTAATTATTAATGATAAACATGGAACACTTCTCACTTGTCTGGAAAAGTTTAATATTCACCGAGACAATTGGTTGCTTTCACAAGTAATGGCGTCCTAACCTAACCTAACCTAACCCGTGAGGAAGTTTTTAATGAAGGTTCTAGGAAAGCGACATTATGCTCAACATGATGAAATATTTTCGTGAAATTGATCAGGAACACAACGCTAACTTGAGGAGGCAGTGAGTATAGGTTAGGTCTTGACGTCAACATAACAAAGAATGGTTCAGTATCCTCTCTTTAAATTGTTGTATTAAGAGTAGTTATCATGGTACAACACAGGATAGAACTGAGGTACAATATAGCAGAGAATTGTTCAGTAACCTATCTCCAACCTGTTTAGCATGGTATGATCTCTCCTCCCCCCCCCCACCCCGGCCCCCACAACTGCACCATAATCAGAGGTTAAGGATACTAGACTGAGGTAACCTAGATCAAGGATACACTGGGGCAGGATGTTATGGTGGCCGGTGTCCCTGGGAGGAGAGTGAAGCGTTAAAGAAATTTGGTCCTACGGGAATTCTTGGTCTCGTAGGTGACTTATTTTGTCAATTTTCTTTTATATGACGTCAGGTTGTGTGTGTGTGTGTGTGTGTGTGTGTGTGTGTGTGTGTTTAATATGACATCACCACCACCACTACCCCTCCTTCCCTTCGCCTGTCAGGAACAATCATATTATAATCCACAGACTAATAGATGAAAAATTCCCCCTTCCCTTACCCCCCTCCCTTCACCCCCTCACCTACTTCCCCCCTCCCTCCCCTCACCCTTCCTAACCTAACCTTCCCGCCCTCGAAGGAAAAGGATATCATACCACAGCCTGACTGGGGTATGAGGGTTCATGGAATCCCCCTCCTTCCCGTGCAGAGAGTTGTTACACACACACACACACACACACACACACACACACACACACACACATACACACGCAACACACCCAAGGACGGTAGATGCATCACTCGTTAGTCGTGAAGGTGAGAGCGGTTGAGTAAATACCAGCTCAGATATGCCCCACCGTCCTAATGCACTCAAGGCTAGGGACGGCATCCTAATGAGCACAAAGGAGGCGATTGCGTTAGATTAAAGATCATTAGAACTAGTTAAATTAGGACTGGAGGCCATTAGAACTAGTTAAATTAGGATTGGAGGCCATTAGAACTAGTTAAATTATGACTGGAGGCCATTAACCTTAAAATACCTGGCGGAAGAATACCAAACCTTAGATTGTCATGAGGGACAGGAGCACTGATAAGGAACCAAGCATGACTTCCTCCCTCCCCCGCTCCCTCTTCTACCTCCCCGACAGGAAGATCCGGGGTAGAACGAGGACGTGGGCACATCCGTCTTGTTGCACCCCTCTTCCTTCACAACCATCACCGCCCACCACCACCACCACCCACTACCGCCCACCACCACCCACTACCACCCACCACCACCCACTACCCACCACCCCTTCCTTGTTTTCTTCCCTTTGTTTTTGTTTTTCTAAGAATAAACTCCCGTCATATTCTAAACTGGTCGGGTGATATTTTTTTCAAGTGACATTGAGACAGACAGTGCGTGAGGTGTGATGGACAGGTATAGTGTGGGTTGGGGAGCGTGGGGAGGGAGGCACATCCAGGAAGGTGTAAAGGTGGTGGTGTGATGGTGTAAAGGTGGTGGGGTGATGGTGGTGTGATGGTGTAAAGGTGGTGGGATGATGGTGTAAAGGTGGTGGGGTTATGGTGGTGGTGAAGTGTAGTGATGGTGAGGTTAAGGTGGTGTAGATGTGTAGTGTTGGATGATGGGATGTATGGTGACTTTCTGTGCGTTAATGACAAGGTATAGTGGCTTTCTGGTATGATGGTATGGTGATGTGATGGTGTAGCGTGTGGATGTACTGGTGTGGAAGATGGATAATGCAGATGTAAACCTTTCATTCATCCACCAACACCAGACTTCACCTCCACCTCTAAATAAACACAAGAGAGAAGTTTGGGACAGCTCAGCCATGTTAATATTGTTATTATTATCGACTCTCTATCTGTGTTCTTCTGGCTAAATAAACTGTTTCAATATCACAACTCAAGAAACATCCCACCTGTTGTTAATTAGTCGAGAGAATATTGAGAACACCTGAAGAATCTCCACCCCAGCTTATTTCACCTGAAGACTAACCTAACCTAACCTAACCTAACCTGACCTAAGCTAAGCTAACCTAACCTAACCTGACCTAAGCTAACCTAACCTGACCTAAGCTAACCTAACCTAACCTAACCTGACCTGACCTAAGCTAACCTAACCTAACCTGACCTAAGCTAACCTAACCTAACCAAACCGTGTGTGGTTGTTAGTGGGTATATACAGTATAGGTGGGTAAGTGTCAGTGTACAGGGTTAGTCATCACTCCTACACCTGAAGGCTGACGTCATTGGTTTAGTGATGAGAGATGAAAATGTGAAATATATTGTGGGTAAGATGGACGTCTCTCTCTCTCTCTCTCTCTCTCTCTCTCTCTCTCTCTCTCTCTCTCTCTCTCTCTCTCAGATGTTTGGGAAGGTGCGACGTTTATGGCCTCCAGAATTTCCTTAACCTGCATTCCTAATTACCCCTAAGGTGTATGTGGGAGAGCGTGTGTGTATGGGCGGCGTGTGTGTGTGTGGGCGGCGTGTGTGTGGGCGGCGCGTGTGTGTGGCAAGGCGGCGTGAGCGGCGTGTGTGTGTGGGCAGCGTGTGTATGGGCGGCGTGTGTGTGTAGGCGGCGTGTGTGTGTAGGCGGCGTGTGTGTGGGCGGTGTGTGTGTGTTTGTGTGAGCGGTGTGTGTGTGTGTGTGTGTGTGGGCGTGTTGGTGGGTGTTGTCTACTAGAGACTGGAATATCCGTCTGGAAATGTGGATGTGTGGTAGAGTGGGTCAATGATGCCCTGGGTAGTGTAACAGGTCAGGAAATAGATGAACAGTGGTTGATGGTGGTGGTTGGTGGTGGTTGTTGTGGTTGTGGTAGTGGTGTTGGTAGGGAGTGGTGGTTGCCGTTTGGGCATTTGGAGTGGTGGTTATGGTGGGCGGTGGTAGTGTTGATGGTGGTGGGTGGCGGCTGGTGGTGGTGGGTGGCTGTTGGTGGTAGTGGTGGTGGTGGTGGGTGGCGGAGGCTGGCGGCAGTGTCTCCAACTGTCAGGAAATTCGTCATTATCAGAGTTCCGCGAACCTCACAGAAACCAGCGGTGGACCAGACCTGTGGCGTAATGAGTGTCACCTGTGTCTTCACCTGTGGCGTAATGAGTGTCACCTGTGTCATAATGAGTGTCACCTGTGTCTTCATCTGTGTCATAATGAGTGTCACCTGTGTCTTCACCTGTGTCATAATGAGTGTCACCTGTGTCTCACCTGTGGCGTAATGAGTGTCACCTGCATCTCACATGTGTGGCTCATAATGGGCTGTCACCTACGTCTCACCTGTGTCATAATGAGTGTCACCTGCGCCTCACCTGTATCATAATGAGTGTTACCTGCGTCTCACCTGTGTCATATTGAGTGTCACCTGCGTCTCACCTGTGTCATAATGAGTCACCTGATGATGTGGTCTTCCTTATACTATGGCCACCGACCACCCCATCTATGGTAATATTATCTTACCGTCTACACACACACTCGGCTCTTCTCTCCCTGAAGCCTGCTAACCTGTGGACAAGTTACGTTTCTGTCTTGTTTTGCTACCAGTCGCTATTTCCACGTTTGTAACTCGATATTAGGGTACTACTACTACTACTACTATTACTACTACTACTACTACTATTACTACTACTACTACTACTACTACTACTACTACTTATTTATGGCCTCCAGCCTCCCACAATAGCCATACCTTCGTCACCATTTTATTACCTTAATATTAAACATCCTTTTACTACTACTACTACTACTTTTTTTTTTTACTACTACTACTACTACTACTACTACTACACTGCTACTACTATTACTACTGCTACTACTATTACTACTGCTAATACTACTACTAATAATAATAATAACATGCAGTGATAAGAATTGATGTAAGTATTGAGAGAGAGCAAATAAACATTCACCAATTAACGATAATGTAAACAAAACAAAGACTGAAATATGAGACAACATATAAACAGATAAACACGTGTATTGGGAAGAGCATCTGGCAGACACACAGGAAATATTAAGTAACTTGAGGAGACTGTGAAATAAACAAGTGGTAGCAGGTGTCTCCTCATAGCCCAGGACTATTCCACTACCACAACCACTACCTAAATCACCACTTCTTTTTTAAATGGCCTCCAGCCTCCCCCAATAACCATTCCTTCGCCACCATTTTATTACCTTAATATTAAATATCCTAATACATAAGTAGCAATCCTAGCTGTGTTGAGTTAGTTGAGCCGCAGATCTATGCGGCATTCAGTGACTGTAATCACCACTACTACCACAATCACCATCTTCACCACCACCACTACTACATCTATCACCACTACCACTGCTACCACAACCACCATCTTCACTATCTCTACCGTCACCACCACTACCATCACGACCACTACTACCACAACCATCATCTTCACTACCTCTACAATCACCACCACCACCATTTTCACCACCACCGCTACTACCTCTACCATCACCACCACCGCTACTACCTCTACCATCACCACCATCGCTACTACCTCTACCATCACCACCACCGCTACTACCTCTACCATTACCACCACCGCTACTACCTCTACCATCACCACCACCGCTACTATCACCACCACCACTACCACAACCACTACCTTCACTACCAGTACTACCTATACCATCACGACTACAACTACTACAACCGCCACCTTCACCACCACTACTATCTCTACCATCCCAACCTCCACCACCACCATCCTTCCCGAGGGCAAGAACGCCTAAATGTCCTTCGTCCTTGAATGTCCTACGAGAGAGACAGACAGACAGACAAAGGGACGCCAAGACCTCCATCATTTGCGAATATCCTATAGGAAGACAAAGGACTCAAGGACCTCAATACGTGAATATCATGTAGGAGAGAGAGAGAGAGAGAGAGAGAACATCAGCATCTCCGTCACCCGCGAGTATCCAACAGGATGAAAGATGAGGATGCCAGGACTTCCCTCGGCCGTGAACATCGTCGGTCAAGAACGCCGGGACATCCTCTGTCCGTGAATGTCCTGCAGGAATAAGGGTATCAAGAGAGGGCCGCATTGGGTCCCTCTGTCTTAGGACTTCTTGAGGAACCTTCTGGGAATCCCGCCCTTGTCCCTTCCACCACCACCTCCACGTACTAGGGGCTTACAGGACCCATTCTTCCTTTGTCATTGTGGCCCAGAGGGAAACGCCTGGCGATGCTGAGTGTTTGTGCTGATGGTTTTTTTTATCTGGGGTGAGACGATGAGGGAGAAGAGGAAGAGGTGGAAGAGGGAGAGAAGGAATAGTTCAATCTTATTATGTGAAGAAGAAGAAGAAGAAGGGGAAGAGAAGGAAAAGACAACTTATCTTGAGGAGAAGGAGGCAGGAGAAAGAGAGAGAGAGGGGGGGGGGGTACTTCATATCACTTCGCTGAACCGTAACTAACAAAGCCCCACCTGTGAATATAAAAACAGATTCTTAAATTCAATCTCATCGGAGGGATTCCCAATGAACAAGTAAAATATATACCTGTGGACAATTAATAAATACACCTCAGCTTATTTCACCTGAAAATTCTCCCCCTAAGCTTAATTCACCTGAAAACTCGCCCCCTAAGCTTAATTCACCTGAAGATTCTCCCCCTAAGCTTATTTCACCTGAAGATTAACCACCCTAACAATACTGGGGGTTAGGTTAGGTTAGGTTGTATTATAAACATATTTACACTTAGTACAATCGTCTACATATTCCACTGAAGATAAGTGCTAGTGTGAATATTAATTATCACACTAAATACAACTGTGTACATGTTATAGTATGACTTCTAGTGTACTTAATTCATACTTAGTACAACTCTGTATCCGTATAGGCAAATTGTAGTATAAACAGTAATTACAACCTTTCTATAGGCAGGTTGTAGTCAGTAGTTATGAACACTAATTAATTATAACCTTTCTATAGGCAGGTTGTAGTCAGTAGTTATGAACACTAATTAATTATAACCTTTCTATAGGCAGGTTGTAGTCAGTAGTTATGAACACTAATTAATTATAACCTTTCTATAGGCAGGTTGTAGTCAGTAGTTATGAACACTAATTAATTATAACCTTTCTATAGGCAGGTTGTAGTCAGTAGTTATGAACACTAATTAATTATAACCTTTCTATAGGCAGGTTGTAGTCAGTAGTTATGAACACTAATTAATTATAACCTTTCTATAGGCAGACTGTAGTATAATCATCAATTTCTACAAACATCGGTACTGACGTGTAAGGTTGAGCTTCGTCAGGGTGTGGGCCGGAGCAGTACAGTACACAGCGTCAGGCAGGTGTCGTAATGTGTCGCCTTCACGTTGATCAAGACTTGAGAGGTTGAGAGGAGCCTTACCCTTACCTCACTCACCCCCGGTTGTGTAAGGGGCCGTCATTATTCTCACCTTTGGAGGCTTACATCATTTTCCTGAAGATTTTCTCTCCGTTTCTCTTTATGTCTGTCTGTTTGTCTCTCCCTCTCTCTGTCTATCTCCCTGAACTGTTGGATCTATGATAAACGCTGAAAAATTAGCTAGAGAGAGAGAGAGAGAGAGAGAGAGAGAGAGAGAGAGAGAGAGAGAGAGAGAGAGCAAAATATAGATTCATAGTTATATCCTGAGAGAGAATGAGAAAACTGGTTTATAATTTTTTGAGGATTTCTGGGTTAAAACTCCCTTATACTTCACAACTCAAGAATCTTTCCCATTTTCTCGTTTAAATGTGCCTAATGCTTTCACTATATTAATAAATCAATAAAAATCAGCCGCTATTCATATTTACAAAATGTAGTCACTATTTATAATAAAGAAAAAAAAACAATATTACACTACCACCCCCCTCCCCTCCCCCCCACCCCCTTCCCCTCCCTAACCCCCCTTCCCTCCCCCCTCCCCTTTACATTCCTTTAGAGGATGTAAGAGATTGACCCACATACCTGTACGTACCCTGTGACCTACCCTGCGGCGACACTTAACCTAGGCGGGGTAAACATGTCGGCTGTGAAATTGATAATGGTAAATCCCATTTTAAAATAACAGCAAAACCTCGGGTCACTGGGAAGTGTTTGGATGTGTTTAATTAATATTTAACTGGACACGTGGGTTCTTGAGTTGTGTGTGTGTTTGCAGAGTGTTCAAGCCGTCCCGACGTTGGATATTATCACCAGTACGTGTCACTTCACATTTGTATCGCGGGGACTCGAAAGCTATACAGTAGGTTTGATGTATTTGAGAATTAAATTTTTCAATAATAATCTCTCTCTCTCTCTCTCTCTCTCTCTCTCTCTCTCATAGGATGCAGCTGTTAGGTTATATTCAGTAAATTGTTTTGTTTTACAGCAGTAATTTCAATACGCGGATTCAGGGGGTATCCACATGTCGTTGAAGGGGATATAATGCATTACAACACTTCAACAACTAAGGCCTTTAAGCACGTATCCTTGGTAAGTAAACACACTACTTATCAACACTAAAGAATTAAAAGAGATATTACCCATCCGGTTTACATAGGGAGGGAAGACAATTCTCACAGGATTTAAATTCTACTGATCGTCGACTCAGTACTTGTGTGACCTTCCGTCGTCAGTTATGTTGTTTATGAGTTGCTTAATTAGTAATTTTGTGGAATTAAATATTCTAGAAGTGTGGAGTGGGGTGGTGGTGGTCAGAGAACTAGGAAAAGACGTCATTTGAACTAAACAAACAGTATTGGCTTTGTCGAAGTATCCTTTGTCGTATCGATTAACTATTTATCATTTTATACCTGTATTGTATATCTAAATTATTTATCTGCACTGTTTAGATGTATATTATAAACTGTCTATGTATATTCTGAATCAATATAAATTTATATGGCGATTTTACTGACTAAATTTATCTATTTCGTATAAAAAGCGTTGGCGGGAAGAGAGTATCGCGTTCCCAGTTCTGTTGTCACTAGTAAGTGTCCGGCGTGGGGTAGCCTAGTGTTGATATCAGAGTCGACGCATTTAATTTATTAATTAGTTGGGTTTTTTTGGCGATTATGTGGGGTGACAGGTTAACATATTTACATTTATATATACATCTAATTGTGTGAGAGATAGTGTGGGGGAAATACTGCGTGATTACAGTGAAAATAAGACATTGAGGGTATTATTTGGCAACTCAATGGCATTATAATATAAAACGGGTGGGAATTGTCAACGCATTTTTGTTTTTTTGTTGTGTGTGTGTTTTTTTTTTAAGGGAGATGGTGCCTTTTAGCTAGAGTAAGTGACATACCTTCAGATTATAATATTATGTACTGTGAAAATCAACCATTCCCTCGGTACATTAGCACTCGGAAAACAATGCTAACCATCACCTCTTGCTATTGCGTCAAGCAGTGTTAGATTAATCATCTTGAGGCTAAATGTTGTAACCTAAATATACGATGAATAATTCGTCAGCGTAATATGACATTGTACTCGAGGTGTTAAGTCATCATAAGACGGGTGAATTTAAGGAGAAACTTGTGCCTATTTGGTGGTTTAAATAATTTTGGTATAATTCAATCTCTCCTACACTATCTAACTTTGCCCCAGGAAATGTCAGTATGATGACCTTATATTTAGAAGTATTATATTAGGGGTAATTTATATATTTCCTAATGTTATTTATACATGTTTATGAGTTGAAATTTACATGATTTTCTTGGCAACTGAAAAATTTCTTATTCGTTACAACATCACAACAACTACGACTGACAACACCACCACGCTTCATTCTCCCTACTGTTGTATTTGAGGGGATGTCAGTCCAGCATCACATCATGTTCACTTAATATCACAGATTATATCCAAGAAAACATAGGCAGCGTTGTTCCGGGGATGAGGTGGAGAGACTGACTCACTTCCCTAACTAGCCTGATCCACTTATTGAGAGAGACAGCTGGGATTCTATTGCTTGTTTAACAGGAAAGTTGTTTCTCTCTCTCTCTCTCTCTCTCTCTCTCTCTCTCTCTCTCTCTCTCTCTCTCTCTAAAATAATGATAAAAGGAACATTCGCCACAAAGACATGAACACGCACACACGTCACTCAGTCAAACAGCACTAGTACAGGTAGAAGAGCGAGGAGGAGATTATGGCGTAACTCCAACAAACGCTGGTAATTTCTCTCGCTGGCGCTGGTTTGATGGTAAAGACACAACGTATTATTATTGTTTCCAGCGTTTACTTCTCTCCAGCGATGATGATGTGTTTAGTGGTGGGTGGGGAGGTCTTTTACGCCTGTTTACAATGTGTAAAGTTGATAGAAAGATGAGGCTAGCTTGAGGGTCACACCAGGGCGCTACAACACGGGGGAAATACCATTATGTCACTAGACCCCGGGCTGTGTGTGTGAGAGAGAGAGAGAGAGTTACGAAATTCATGCTTTCAGATTATGAGAGATAGGGTACGAGAGAAAGAAAGGCAGGGTGTCAGATGTATAAAAATGAAGAAAGAAAAGAAGAAAACTGATAGAAAAAGATGAAAGGGAGAGAGAGGAGCCAATTGACACTCCTTTAAGAGTATTAAGTATTTATACAATATAAAAACGTATTTAAGCTGTAAATCTCTTAATCTCCCCCCCCCACTTACTCCAGTCCTTGGCCGCGTCTTAGTCATGGGATCCCGAGTCAAGGTTGAGTGTCGTAAAGGGTTTAGGTTAGGTGAGGTTAAGTTAGGTTAGGTGAGGTGAGGTTAGGTTAATGGGTTATAAGAAACATAATAGGCCTCAATCCTAATGGAACTCAATTCTATTAGGACGTCAAGGATCACATTCTTAAGGGTCTAGGTGTTTATATCTGAGGCCTATTAGGATTAAGGCATCATTTTAAATAGCATCCCGCCTCCACTCACGTCCTGAGTTCAGTTCACTCGTAAAGAACCAGCTGTTAAGGATAGTTTAATCTCGCTAAGCTAGTTCACTTGATACTAAGATTAAGATGTCATCATTCATTCTACGATTCATTATTATTTATCCTTATACACTGCTTGAACACTATGACGTGGGACGTCGTAATATCCTAACATTAACGAAACAAATGATAAAAAATTAAATCTATATACTACAGGTTAGAAATATTCACCTCGACTAAAATTCACTAAAATATGTGAATACGATTTAGAATGATACGGAATTAGAAAGAAAAGATAAAAATAATTATAATAATATTTCCAAGACAAAAATTCGGATGGTCAGTGCATATATAAATTTATAATTTTAATTACAATTATATTTATGTAACTTTATATTACCACTAAGAACACGTAATAGATGGGATAAAATATATAAGCAAATTATTGTGATTTTAAGTTGACTGTATCTAAGGCAACATAACAGTCAGCCAAAGATGCACCTACTCCACCCTGGGTCTCGTACCGGCAATTTTACCTGGCAATACTTGGTAAAGGAAGACTGTATGTAAAGGTGATTGTGATTGGTGGATCTGTTTTCGGCTGTATCGCTGTTAAGATAATATTAAACAAACCAAAGGAAACATTTTTATAATAATAAAATATTCATCATTATTAGAGATAGTGAGAAGTTTCCAAATGTTCTTATATTTGTTTAAATAATGAAGAAATTTGATGTGAGAATTTTGTGGCAGCTGTGGTTGTATTTGAGTTGCCACTTCATGAATATAATTTTCTTCATTATTTAAGCAAATTACGACAATTTGGAAACTTCTCATGACCTTAAATAACAATGAATAGTTTATTATTACAAATATGTTTCCTTTGGTCTGTTTAATATTTATCCTGACAGTGATATAGTCGAAAATAAATCCACCAATCACAATCACCTTTACATACAGTCTTCCTTTACCAAGTATTGCCAGATAAAATTGCGAGCACGAGACCCAGGGTGGAGTCGGTGCATCTTTGGCTGACTGTACATTTTAGGAAAAGTATTGCATGGACGAGATAGACAAGAAAAGACGCATATAACTGTTCGACCTTCGGTGTTGCTGCGTGCTGTGTTGTGTAACTATTGCGTTACTGTGAGTTACGTTACTGCGTGTTGTGTTACTGTGCGTTGCGTTACTGCGTGTTGTGTTATTGTGTGTTGCGTTACTATGTGTTGTTTTGTTACTGTGTTTTGCGTTACTGCGTGTTGTGTTACTGTGTTTTGCGTTACTGTGCTGTTATTGTGTTGGGTTACTCTGCTGTGTTGCTATGTGTTACTGGGTGGTGTTATTGTGTGGAGATCAAGTAAGTTAACACATTATACGCAGTTTGATATACGCACCACAACTGTCTCTCTCCTAAGTCTATACGGGTATTAGTAATACAACCACACACACACACACACACACACACACACACACACACACACACGATGGCGTCATTATACTGAACGGAAAATACGCGCTATTATAATGTACGTCACATCATATAGAAGCCACAACGGAGTGTAGATTCGTCTCTGATAATTAAGTTATCGAATAAATACAGTGAAACCTCTATTTAGTGGACTATACGGAGAGGGAAATCCTTTGTATAGAGGAGCCGTTATATGGGAACTTTTATCTAACGAACTAAATAGAAAGTCCGTTATATCGTGGATCCGTTTTGTAGAGGGTTCACTGTAAATATCTTAAAATAACATGTAAAATGCAACATAGTGAGCGTGTGTGTGTGTGTGTGTGTGTCTGTGTCTGTGTAGAACCCTAAACAAATAGTCCTATATATATGGTCTCCTTATTTAAGAAAATAACTAAAGTAATTTATTGTGTATTAATCTATTTATCCATTTGTTTATTAACACATCAACTTTTTTCGTTCTTATCTGCGTCAAGTTCAAGAGGTGGGTAAAATCCTCCCCTGCGGCGCCCCACAGAAATATTTTTACATCATTGCTCCCTATAAGACTCCTTGCCTAAAGCATTATAACCTTCATTTGAGAACTGCGTGTGGAACGTTAATGTTTTTGTGGCCTTCCTGGTCTTGTGGCTTCTACTTGTTTTACAGATCATTGTCATTATTTATTCTATCCTTGCGTTGTTTCTACTATTACCACATAGTGACGTGCTCTTGTGACGTTTGAGTGAGTGCGCTTAATTTGGCGATAAAAGTACCAGAGTGAAGCTCATTTTTTTATTTATTGATCTTATTTCCACCATTAACTGTAGTATTATTGTTATTACTATTATTTCTTCATCAAATTGATATCAAACTCTCACAATTTAACCCAACTTATTTCTAAATCGAAAATGACTTAAATATATAGTTTTTTCCACACCTTCATATTATTATTATTTTTTCCGATCTAAACAAGTTATTTTTAGTCACTTTCATCACGTCAATTCGATAACTCTGAAATGGGTGGATTGATTTTTCTTTAACTAGACTCGGAATACTGTATAGTGTATTACCCCCATTAAGACCATGTTCGGGGTTATATCGCGTGTTCGACTTCAGTGAATGTAAACACACGTAGTCTAGTTTAGTTTGGGAGTGAGAAGTGTGATTGTAGTGTTATAATTTTCATGTTTTTTTTTAAATTTGTTTGTGCCGTTGTTGTTGTTGTTATTATTATTAGTGATGGTAGTATTTTTTTATAATTTCCATTATTATTATTATTACCATTATTATTATTATTATTATTATTATTATTATTACTATTACTATTATTATTATTATTACTATTATTATTATTATTATTATTATTATTATTATTATTATTATTATTATGATGATGATGATTGGAAAACAAGAACATAAGGGGTGGAAGCCTAGCCTAACCTAACCTAAGCCTAAGCTAAGCTAACCTAACGTCGTGTGTGTGTTTCTCTACTGTAGATATTGTGTCACCTTCAGTCAATTTATTTTTTTATTGAAGATTGTTAACGCTCGGGGTCAAATGGTCTGTTTAGAGGTTATCGACATGTTTCTGGAAAGCCTTTAGTGTGTGTGTGTGTGTGTGTGTGTGTGTGTGTGTGTGTGTGTGTGTTAATGGTTGTGTTTGTAGGTGGATGTGTGGGTTTTTTGTGTGTGTACGTATGTCTGTGTATGTTTGTGTTTTGTGTCTTTTTGTGGACATGTGTGTGTGTGTGTGTGTGTGTGTGTTTATGATTGTTTCCTATGCACTCCTCCTCCCCATAATACTAAGCTTTCCTCCCCATAACTAAGCTTCCCTCCCCATAACTAAGCTTTTCCCCATAATACTCAGCCTCCCTCCTCATACTACTAAGCTTTCCTCACCATAATAAGCTTTTCTCTCCATAACAGTAAGCTTTTCTCCCCATAATATTAAGCTTCCCTTCCTATGATGTTAAGTGGGAGGGCTTTAAGCTTTCTTCCGCCCAGAATAAGACATAAACGACCCAATGAGAGTGAATTATAGCCAAGATTAAGCCTCTCTCTCTCTCTCTCTCTCTCTCTCTCTCTCGGGGAATATTTTACAATGGTTACTTTAGTTTTCTTTACTTATTGGAGGAGTTTGTTTATTTATTTATCAGTGTCTTTATGATAAATTACATATTAGTGAATTGATATAGTATAGAGATAGACAGTCATACTAATAGAAAAGACATAACTTATAATAACATAAGACAATAAGGAGTCTGCAATAGGCCGGTTGGCCTGTGCATGGCAGCTCCTGTCGAGAGTTACTACCACTCTCTATCATCCATGAATCTATCTAGCCTCCTTTTAAAACTTTCCAGCGTTCCCGCACTTACTACAAAGTTGCTAAGATTGTTCCACTCGTCCACAAACCTATTTGTGAACCAGTTCCTTCCTATCTCCCTCCTAAACCTAAATTATCCAACAAATCCGTTGCTCCGAGTCCTATCCTGCTCTGATATTATAAGAACTTTATCTATATCCCCTTTATTGATTCCTTTCACCCACTTAAATACTTCTATCATATCTCCTCGCACTCTTCGTCTTTCTAGGGAATGCAAGTTAAGTTTTTGTAACCTATCCTGATATGGAAGGTTTCTAAGTCCCGGAATCATTTTTGTCATTCTTCGCTGCACCGACTCTAGTGAATTTATATCCATTCTAAATAGGGGCACCAGAACTGAACTGCATAATCGGGTGCGGCCTGACTAGCGCAAGATATGGTTGCAATAAGACCTCTACTTGTTACTTACACTTCTAGATATAAAACCCAGTACTCTGTTTGCCTTATTTCGAACATTAACGCACTGTTTTCTAGGCCGTAGGTCCGGGCTTACAAGTACCCCTAGGTCTCTTTCACAAGTCGACTTCTCTGGAGTTGATGTTGTTAAGGCTGTATACATTATAAGTATTTGTTCTTCCAATATTAAGTACGCTGCACTTGCTGGTGTTGAATTTCATTTGCCATTTCAGACCACCCCTGCAGTTTATTTAGATCCTCCTGTAATGCATTTGCATCCTGCCCTGAATTAATCTGCCGCCCTATTTTGGTGTCATCCACAAACTTGCTTATGTCACTGCTGATCCCAGTATCTAGATCGTTTATGTAGATTATGAACAAGAGTGGGCCTAGTACTGACCCCTGGGGAACCCCACTGGTTACACGGCCCCACTCAGATTTAACACCATCTACGCTGACCCTCTGCGTTCTATCAGTGAGCCATGATTTTATCCAATTTAAAACTTTTCCCTCGATACCATGAGCCTTAACTTTCCTCAGAAGCCTCTGATGCGGTACTCTGTCAAACTCTTTGCTAAAGTCTTAGTAAATAACATCGTAATTTTCGTCATTATCTACTACCTCGAAGACTTTCCTAAAAAACGTCAGCAGATTTGTTAGACAAGATTTTCCCTTTTTAAACCCATGTTGAGAGTCATTAGATTAATTTTCTTTTCTCTGGAGTATATGGATGCTATCTGCTATAATTGATTCAAAGAATTTCCCCACTACTGACGTCAAACTAGATGGCCGGTAATTTGACGCTGATGCTCTATCTCCCTTTTTGAATATGGGTACTACATTTGCCTGTTTCCACAAGTCTGGCACAAACTCCAGTGTCTAATGATTTTGTAAATAATAAGTTTACAGAGATTCCGCTAATCTGTTCCCTACACTCTTTCAAGACTCGAGGGAAAATTTCATCCGGCCCTGGGGATTTTGTTTTCTTTTGTTTATTTATAAGAACATAAGAACATAAGAAAGTGGGATACTGCAGGAGGCCGACTGGCCCATACAGGGCAGATCCCTTTCACACCCATCCCAGCACTTCCATGTGCCTATCCAACTTCGTCTTGAAGCTCCCTAGCGTCCCCGATCCTACTATAGCACTCGGTAGCCTATTCCACATATCCACAACTCTATTACCAAACCAGTGCTTGCCTATATCCCTTCTGAATCGGAATTTATCTAATTTAAAGCCATTTGTTCTAGTTATTTCGTTATTACTGAGGTTCAGAACTTTCTTCATTTTATAATTAATCCCACTTACCCACTTAAATTTCTCTATCCTTATCTCCCCTAACTCTACGCCTCTCTAATGAATGAAATAAGCTTTTCAGTCTTTCTTCATATGGAAGGTTTCTAATAATATGGATCTGTTTGTCATTTCTTCTTTGTAACTCTCTCCAAAAGTCTATGTCCATTCTATAATAAGGACATGATTGAGCACATAATCCATGTGTGGCCTCACTAATGCTAGGTAAAGTTTCAAAGATAACGTCAGCAGTTCTGTTACTCAGACCTAGATATGAACCCAAGAATCCTGTTTGCCTTGTTGCGAACGCTAATACATTGTTTTCTAGGTTTCAAGTCGTTGCTAACAAATACACCTAGATCTTTTTCACAATCTGAGTTTTCTATTTCCGTGTTACCTAGTTTATACTTAACGTTTGTATTCGTCTTCCCTATCTGTAGTACCTTGCATTTATCAGTATTAAAATTCATTTGCCAGTCTACTGACCACTCATGTAAGGTATCTAGATCTCTTTGAAGGTGTTCAAAGTCACTGTCTGAATTTATCACTCTCCCCATTTTGGTATCATCTGCAAATTTACTAATCCTACTAGTTATACCTAAATCAAGATCATTAATGAATATAACAAACAGCAGAGGGCCTAATACAGATCCCTGGGGAACTCCACTTTTGACCGCACCCCAGTCTGACTTAATCCATTTATGCTGACTCTTTGTTTCCTACCAGTTAACCATGACCTAATCCATTTTAATAATGATCCACCTATTCCATGTGCTTCTACCTTCCTTATCAATCTCTCATGAGGGACTCTATCGAATGCTTTACTGAAATCTAAATAAATTATATCATATGACTTATCATTATCTACCGCTTCATATACTTCTGAGAAAAAGCTAAGCAAATTTGTGAGACAAGAACGTCCCTGGGTGAACCCGTGCTGAGAAGAATGAATTAAGTTGAATGTTTCAAGGTGGCTTCTGATTTTTGTAGCAATAATTGACTCTAGCAACTTGCCTATGATTGACGTGAGACTAATGGGACGGTAATTTGATGCAATTGATTTATCACCTTTTTTGAAAATCGGAACTACATTTGCAAGTTTCCAAGTTTCTGGCACTAGGCCCGATTCTAATGACTTATTAAATAAAACTGCTAATGGATTACTCAACTTATCTTCTTAAGAACATCCTCTTTTCTGATAGTGATATTCTTTAATTTCTCTTCTTCCTTTCCCTTAAATATCATCCTTTCCCTGACCACAAACACTTAAGTCCTACAGTGTCAGGTCACCAGGCTGCTCTAGTACCCTCTGTCAACCACACACACACACACACACACACACACACACACACACACACACACACACATACAGTTCTTTGAGGGAATTTCTGACCAACCGTGTAGGAAGGACATAAAACAGATCCTTGGAATGATATTAGACGAGGCTCAGAGAACCTGTTGTAGGACTCCCTGACCCTTGAAGTTCTTAGATACGAAGGATGTGATATGGCCCTCGAAGGAACATTATAAAGAGTCCTTGGAGAGTCCTTGAGGAGTCCTTGGAGGAGCCAGCGAGGTGACCTAACCATAACATAGGTGATAGATAATACAGGTGACAGGTGAGGTGAATCCAGGAAGCCTAACATGAGATGAGGTGGTGGAGGGAGGCCTGGTGATTACTGTACACCTGCCCCCCACCCTCACCTGCCCCCCACCCACCACCTGCCCCCCACCCACAACCTGCCCCCACCCTCACCTACCCCCTACCCCACATACCCCACCCTCACACCTTCCCACACCCCACCCTCACCTGCCCCTACCCCACCTTCCCCCCACCCTCACCTGCCCCCACACCACCACCTTCCCCTACCCTCACCTGTGTATAATTTTCACGGAACACCAATACCCCAGGCAACACGGAACACCTTAAGGTCTTCTGGTTATTTCCTCTCAGCAAGTTTTATTCCACTTCACGAAAATGTTAAACGAAAGATATCACCGAGAGATTACTGAGAAATGTCTTGTTACTCCCAGCTGAAATTACCGTGCTAAAGGAGACTCGCGTGAGGGTTCAACACGTTGTTCTAGTGTGGCGCTGAGGGAGAATTAACTGTTAACACTTTATATCATTACATATCCTGACGAGTAAGTGAGAGAACAAACACGGGGGGGTCATTGCTTACCTACCTACCTACCTTACCCTCTTACCCTCCTTACCTCCATCCCTTAACCTCATTCCCTCCCTTCCCCTCCCTACCCTGGCGTCACCCCATACCACGACCTTCAGGAGAACTTCACCCATCTCCTGCCAGGGGCGTGTGATGCTGTTCCTCTCATACCAATATCTTATACGAGTATTTTCCTTCTCTTCATATCTCCGTTGTCTCTCTGTGGGTGATTTTGAGACTCTCCTGTTACCTCAAGCGTCTGTTCTCTCCCTCACTGTGTTCATCTTAGTCGCTGTTGTTATTTTGCTGTGTTTTTGTGTTGATGTTATTGTTGTTTAGTTGTGTTGTGTTTGTTGTGTTATTGTTGTATATGTTGTTGTTGTTTTGTTGTTCATGTTGTGTTGTTATTGTTGTCTTGTTGTTTATTTACACGATATGACACGAGCTAAGGTTAGAACATAAGAACATAGGTTAGGTTAGATTAGATCAGGTTACTTTAGGCTGGGTTAGATCAGGTTAGGTTAGGTTAAGTTAGGTTAGCGTAAGGATATTTAATCATCAGGTTAAGTATGATCCCAAAAATAACAAGACAGAAGAACAGAAGCATAATTAAATACTATAGTTTATTTAGATGTCTTTTGAAGCTTTTTTTATCTATTGAAGCTTTTTATCTTTTGAAGCTATTTTTTACCTTTGAAGCTCTTTATCTATTGAAGCTATTTTTTTAATGCTGTCAATTCCGCTTTGAAGGGATAATGTGTTTGGCAAATACCTGGATAACCAATTTACTCTGCTCAGGTAATTTCCACCTTGTGTACCTGTGTAACCAAGCAATCTATGTAGTGTCTGTATTAAAAACCCTTGGGTATATAGTGAAATAATTCTGAGAGAGAGGTTGTGAAAGGTTGTGAAATACGAGATGACGGCCAGACAGGTGAGGAAGCTTAATTGTTAAAGCTTGACAAGATATGGGGTGAAGTGTTGTAAATTGAAAAGCTTTACCTTGAGGTGTGTCAGATGCAATACGAGAGAGAGAGAGAGAGTAAAAGGAGAAAAAATAAAGTAAAACGAAAAAAGGAGAAAAAAGAGAAAAAATAAGAGAGAGAGAGAGAGAGAGAGAGAGAGAGAGAGAGAGAGAGAGAGAGACTAGCGCCAGATCCAATCAGATTCAGCAGTCATCCCCAACCTACCTTGTCTTGTCACGGTGTTATGTGTTTAGCCGGATGTGTTGACGTTCGTGTTACGTCAAGGGTTCGCCACATGAATCCGAATCTATTTATATCTCAAGGATTCAGATTCTTTGAAATGTGTTGGTTAAAAATTCGACTCTTACCCCAAACTCATCCATCCACGGATTCTCAGATATTCATAGGCAAAAAATAAATAAATAAATAAATAAATTTTTCTTGGAATTTTTTATAAAATTTTAACCTCATCTCAGTCACCATTAGAATCTATGTCTCCCTCAAGGTATAAAGACAGACCTTACACAGAGTTCTATGTCATAATGTTGGACTAGTGTAAATATTTTTTGGGGGGGACCTTGTTTACACGCTTAAAGACCTTGGTTGTTGAAGCGTGGTAATAACATCATAAAAAAAACATCTTTGTATTCCATTTCAAGGTGAACATCACTCAATTTGGTCCAAGTTTAAAACATCATGATAAAAATCCATGGCGTCATCTAGGTGAGTAATTATTTCAGGAACCGTAATAGTAAGTGTTACATGTGTGTTCTGGTTTAAGTATGGGAGTCATGTGATGTTTTAAAGTATGGGAGTCATGTGATGTTTTAAAGTATGGGAAGTCATGTGATGTTTTAAAGTATGGGAGTCATGTGATGTTTTAAAGTATGGGAGTCATGTGATGTTTTAAAGTATGGGAAGTCATGTGATGTTTTAAAGTATGGGGAGTCATGTGATGTTTTTAAGTATGGGAGTCATGTGATGTTTTAAAGTATGGGAAGTCATGTGATGTTTTAAAGTATGGGGAGTCATGTGATGTTTTTAAGTATGGGAGTCATGTGATGTTTTAAAGTATGGGGAGTCATGTGATGTTTTAAAGTATGGGAAGTCATGTGATGTTTTAAAGTATGGGGAGTCATGTGATGTTTTAAAGTATGGGAAGTCATGTGATGTTTTAAAGTAGGATCATATTTATATCAAACATCCATTACCTTTTATTTGAAAAACTAACATAGCGTACATAATGGGTCGTGGGTAATACGTGGCAGCGTTGGTCAAGTCTTAAATGTGATCGATATTGGGATGGGGCGGATTGTAGTGTCGTCAGCTTACATCGACTCACCTATCGTCAGCTCACAACACTGGAGGGGGTGGTAGCGCGTTTCACTAATGTCGTCAGCTCACAACACGGAGAGAGGCGGGTTGTAGTGTCGTCAGCCACAACACTGGGAGGGGGGCGGTGTCGTCAGCTCACAACACTGGGAGAGGGCATGGGGGCGGTGTGGTCACACACTGGGAGGGGGTTGTAGTGTCGTCAGCTCACAACACTGGGAGAGGGAGGGGCGGGTTGTAGTGTCGTCAGCTCACAACACTGGGAGACGGGGGCGGGTTGTAGTGTCGTCAGCTCACAGCACTGGGAGAGACGGGGGCGGGTTGTGTGTCGTCAGCTCACAACCTGGGAGACGGGGGCGGGTTGTAGTGTCGTCAGCTCACAACACTGGAGGGGGCGGGTTGTAGTGTCGTCAGCTCACAACACTGGGAGAGGGGTTGTGTGTGTCCAACACTGGGAGACAGGGGGCGGGTTGTAGTGTCGTCAGCTCACAACACTGGGAGAACGAGGGGCGGGTTGTAGTGTCGTCAGCTCACAACACTGGGAGAGGGGGTGTGTGCTCTGGGAGGGGCAGGTTGAGTGTCGTCAGCTCACACACAAGAAGGAAAGGAGGAAGGGAGGCTAACCTCACAGGAGTCACAGCCCTGGCAAGACTCCAGTTCCGGTTATATTAATGTGTGTTTAATATCAATACACACACACACACACACAGCAGTGATGTGTGTGTGTGTGTGTGTGTGTGTGTGTGTGTGAGACAGATGTACCATATATCGCCTGTATCACATATCATCACCATTATTACTACCATCACCACTATCTTTACCACCTCTATCACTCACACCATTACCACCATTACCACCATCACCACCCCTTTGTGAAGTCATAAGCTCGCTCTCACTCTCTTCCTGTTGGTGGTGTCAGTAGCCTTTGGTGTGGGGGCGGCGGTGGTGGTGGTGGTGATGTTGGCAGTTATGGTGGTGGCAGTAGTGGTAGTTGTGGTAGTTATGGGTGAGATAATATTTATTAGTAAGAGTATATTGGAGGTGAAGGTAGTGTTGGAGGCAGATTGTGGTAGTGGTGATGGTGGTGGTGGTAGGTCGTGGTTGTGGGAGGTGGGTGGGTGGGTGGGTGGAGGGATGGATGACTAGACGGGTGGATGGATGGTTAGGTGAGTAGATGGGTGGGTGGGTGGACGGAGGGATGGGTGGGTGGAGGGAGAGGGAGGGATGGGTGAGTGAGTGGGTGGAGGCAGACGGCCGTGACCACCACCACCACCACCACCATCTTCACGGTCACGGGGAAGCTGGTCAATGTCTTCCCTCGACACAGACACGCCTCCTCCCTACCTCCTCCTTCTCACTCCTTACACTACCAAATACACCATAAAATACCATTAATAATACACAAATACACAAAAATATCACTACATTGAAAAAAAATACACAATTCGATATGTATTTTGTATCTTATGAGGTAATGGGGTGTTGGCTATACTGCTTTAAGATCTCGGAGGTCGTGAGTGTTGGCTATACTGTTTTTAGGTTTTCGTGACTCAGGGAAATTCCGGTGGTGAGGTGAGGCGTCATCCAGCAGCGGTCCAGAGTCTCACTACGGATAGACTCTGGTGTTATACTCTCTCCCCGCCGTATAGCTGGAGAAGGCGCCGTCTAGTCAACTGTTTAAAAGAGTATTTGGAGCAGTCGAAGATACTCTCTCTCTCTCTCTCTCTCTCTCTCTCCGCCAGAGCTTATTTCACCTGATTATTAACTATTCTAAAGGTCACTTAATCTAATTTAACCTAACTTAACCTAACCAACTCTAATCTATCTTAACATACCTTAACCTAATAAAATTTAAACTAACCTAACTTAACTTAACCTAACCTAACAAGGCAACTAACCTAACCTAACCCAACCTAACCAAACCTCCTTCTTCCTATCCCCTTTACCCAGCAGGTAGCATAAGGGTGATTAACCTTCAGGTGACAAACTGGGATGGGGCAGATCTCCAGGTAATACAAATTTCAGTATAAATTTCCACAGTACATTTTTGATAACTTGACTTAGTATGTTAGATTAGGTTTGGTTAGGTTAAGTTAAGTTGAGTTAAGATATTAAGTGAGACGAATAATTTTTTTTTTCACTTGGAGTTGAGACAAAATTTATACTAGCTTACAAGATTCCGTTTGAGTCAGCAAGATTAGTCTATTAGACATAAGAACATAAGAACATAAGAAATTAAGGAGTTTGCAATAGGCCGGTTGGCCTGTGCATGGCAGCTCCTGTCGAGAGTTACTACCACATCCATAGGTTCAGTAAGATAGTAAGATAGCCTCTTGTACCTCCAGCTAGTGAGGTGAGGATGGAGAAGGGAAGTGAGTAGGTGGTAGGTGGGTGAGGAAGTAGGTGGGTGGTGTGGGGAGAATAGGTTCAGAGCAAGAACTCCTTCAAAGACTCCCACCAGACAACGACAACAACCATACATGGTTCCCAAAAAGTTACCAAATCCCAAAAGGTCCATTACCACCCCCGATCTATACGGCCAGGCAATAGTCAACCTCCCTAGACCAGCATCCGCCAGTAGGGTCGGCAGAATGTGAAATAAGGCACTTAAAACACCCATATATGGGATAGGGTAGGCTGTCTAGTGCCTGTGCCGATGGACAATAACTAAACTATAACAACCGCACTATTTGCTTGGCACACCCACAGCAAGGCAGTCAGTCCGCCTCCTAAATTTCTTCAATTTCCGAACCTTCTTCCACTACCTCTCCTCTCTCTCTCTCTCTCCAAAGTGCAGGGTTGGTGGTGTTGGGGAAGTATGTGGGGGTTGAATGTACGGTACGGCGCTAAAAGAATCCGGAACTTAGTGATTTTCCAGTCGAGAGAGAGAGAGATTATTGACCTTTGTGGAGTGTGGGAGGACGCGAATGACGCCTTGTGGAACGACGGTGGAGTGTCTCGAGAGATGATGACGTGACGTGTTGAGACGGAAGTTTAGGTGGGTGTTGATGTATTGAGATGGATGTTGACGTGTTGAGGTGGATGCTGACGTGTTGAGATGGATTCTGTAGTGTTGAGATGGATGCTGGCGTGTTGAAATGGATGCTGACGTGTTGAGGTGGATGCTGACGTGTTGAGATGGATTCTGTAGTGTTGAGATGGATGCTGGCGTGTTGAAATGGATTCTGACGTGTTGAGATGGATGCTGACGTGTTGAGATGGATTCTGACGTGTTGAAATGGATGCTGACGTGTTGAGATGGATGCTGGCTTGTTGAAATGGATGCTGACGTGTTGATTTGAGTACTGACGTTGAACTGACTGCTGACGTAAGACACTTGAGGTTAGATCTTGACTTTGAAATGACGTTGTGTGCTGACATGGGTGTGCTGACATGGGACAGTTGGGACACGTATTATTGCCTTTGTATATTTCCCTCAACCTTGCCAGTGTTGTTGGGCTCACGCAAGGCTCTTCCCCACCCACCCCACCCTACCCCACCCCCCACCCCACCCCACACCCCCCACCCCTACCCCACCCAAACCCACCCCACCCACACCCACCACACCAAACCCACCCACCCCCACCACCCCACCCCACCCCACCACCACACCCCACCCCACCTACCACCCCATCCCCCACCCCCACCTATCCTCCTTACACACACACACACACACACACAACTCGTCACATGTGCGGACGGCAGTGTTTCATATGCAGGTATATGTGTGATCAGGTGACTCACGTGCGGGTGTTGCTAACTTATTCTACGTGCAGGTGTTGTGGTTGACAGTTGGTGCTCGTGCAGGTGTTGTGGTTTGACAGTTGGTGCACGTGACGGTGTTGTGGTTGACAGTTGGTGCGTGTAGGTGTTGTGGTTGAACGGTTGGTGCACGTGAGGTGTTGTGGTTGACAGTTGGTGCACGTGTGGGTGTTGTGGTGGACAGTTGGTGCACGTGACGGTGTCAGGTTGACGGTTGGTGCACGTGTAGGTGTTGTGGTTGACGTTGGTGCACGTGTAGGTGTTGTGATGGACAGTTGGTGCACGTGTGGGTGTTGTGGTGGACGGTTGGTGCGATGAGGTGTTGTGGACAGTTGGTGCGTGTGGGTGTTGTGGTTGACAGTTGGTGCACGTGTGGGTGTTGTGGTGGACGGTTGTGCACGTTAGGTGTTGTGGTGACAGTTGGTGCACGTTGAGGTGTTGTGGTGGACGGTTGGTGCGTGTGGGTGGTGGACAGTTGGTGTGGGTGTTGTGGTGGACGGTTGGTGCACGTGTAGGTGTTGTGGTGGACGGTTGGTGCACGTGTGGGTGTTGTGGTGGACAGTTGGTACGTGTAGGTGTTGTGGTGGACGGTTGGTGCGTGTGGGTGTTGTGGTGGACAGTTGGTGCTGGGTGTTGTGGTGGGCGGTGGTGCGTGTAGGTGTTGTGGTGGACAGTTGGTGCACGTGTAGGTGTTGTGGTGGACAGTTGGTGCACGTGTGGGTGTTGTGGTTGACAGTTGGTGCACGTGTGGGTGTTGTGGGTGACAGTTGGTGCACGTGTAGGTGTTGTGGTGGACAGTTGGTGCACGTGTAGGTGTTGTGGTGGACAGTTGGTGCACGTGTAGGTGTTGTGGTGGACAGTTGGTGCACGTGTAGGTGTTGTGGTGGACAGTTGGTGCACGTGTAGGTGTTGTGGTGGACAGTTGATGCACGTGTAGGTGTTGTGGTGGACAGTTGGTGCACGTGTAGGTGTTGTGGTGGACAGTTGGTGCACGTGTAGGTGTTGTGGTGGACAGTTGATGCACGTGCAGGTGTTGTGGTGAACAGTTGATCCACCACAAGGGCAACCACAACTCACCAGTATAATACAATACATAAATTCGTAACACAAGACATAGGACAAAGGTTCTCTAACTTCTGCCATCCGTCCATCAGTCACTCACTTCCTGGGGGGGGGAGGTCACATAAGAACATAAGAAAATAAGGAGTCTGCAATAGGCCGGTTGGCCTGTGCATGGCAGCTCCTGTCGAGAGTTACAACCACTCTCTATCATCCATGAATCTATCTAGCCTCCTTTTGAAACTTTCCAGAGTTCCAGCACTTACTACAAAGTTGCTAAGCTTGTTCCACTCGTCCACCACCCTATTTGTGAACCAGTTCCTTCCTATCTCCCTCACATCACTAACAAACTCTCAACACACCAAGATACTCATTATTCATCTCCTATCAACTAGTAAGTGTTATCCCAGCTTTCTTGGTTCTTGTCTGTCTTTCACACTCGAACGTCTGCGTAGAAGGCTGGCTGGCTGTCCCTTGATCGTGTTGTATTCGTAATAAGAGAAGTATGTGGGTGGTTATGCTGACACTTAAACGCTGCTGTGTATTGGTTAACTTGTCTTAGTGGGAGGTGTGGTGGTACTAAGGGCGTGTTGTGTTTGTTGAGTGTGCGTGTGTCGGGTTGGATATGTGTGGTTTGTGTACACGTGTCGGGTTGGATTTGTGTGTGGTTAGTGTACACGTGTCGGGTTGGATATGTGTGTGGTTAGTGTACACGTGTCGGGTTGGATATGTGTGTGGTCTGTGTACACGTGTCGGGTTGAATATGTGTGTGGTCTGTGTACACGTGTTTGTAATCTAATCTTGTACCGTGTACGAACTTGGAGGGAGGCGTGTGGTGGCGTGGTTTAGGTAGACTACGTGAGGGGTTCAGCGTAGCGGGCGGCGTAGCATCACCATCCATGACTAATCCACTGCCTGGGTACAACTAACCCGAGGAGGAGGTGGTGGTGGCTTGTCTTTACTCATGTCACCAAACATTCCGGAGCTACTGACGCAACAACATCACACACACACAGAATAGTGAAGGCGGCAACTGTCTCCCCCATGAATAAAATATCGCAATTATGTGACGACCTGTAAACATGCGAGTCGAGTTTAAGGGACTAATTCTAATTTTAACTAACAACTTTTTACGTAGGCTAAAATCTCAAGGTCGTAAGACTTACAGAAACTCGAGCTGATGGGATTTTCCGGTTTGTTATTTCTGTGGTGGGATTTATGCCAGGGGATTTTTTTTGTCTAACCTAACCTAACCTAACTAGTTTTTAACTGGTGGACTATAATACAAAAGACGCATGACGTAAAATCCACCTGGTTCCCCTACTGTGTTGTCGCAGCAGGGAACCACTCGGTGTGTGTGTGTGTGTGTGTGATGGTGTACACACACTGTTAACGTCGTTTATGCAGTCAGGTTGAAAATATAAATAAGTTATAAGTATAGATTTAAGTATAAGTTTGGTGAGGTTAGGTTTGATTAGGTTAGGTTAGTGTCTGACCTCCAGGTACATTAAGTCTGGTAATGTGACTACCTGAATGACTCACCTGGGCGGGAAGATGGCGATAATAATAATAATATTCTCTCGTTAAAACAGTAAAAGAATCATCTAATGTGCCCCAGTTATCATCTTCAGGCAGAAGAACACCTTTTCCTACTCCCTCCGTCATTTCCTGGCGAGGGAAGACCTGTGTAATCTTTCCTAACTTTCTCGTGTTTATCGATGCCGTCTGTCTGGCCTTGACCTCTTGGTGTCTAGTCCACTTGCAGTGATTCGTGTCAATGTGGATATTGTTACAGGTTTCAGACATTGGTTCAGAAGAGGTTAGTCTTTCTTCCGTGCCTTCCCCTCCCTTACGTGTAGTTTACCATGAAGAAGGTACACGCCCTAGGATTGTAACAGGGGTTGCGGGTTGGTCTCTCACTTTTGCGTCACGTGTTCAATCTCCGTAGCGGACGTAAGAGTGTTATCTTGTGAAATACTTAAAATATAGCAGGGTTTTTTTCAGTGTTATTTCAGTTTCCTTCCGTCGTATCGCTGGACAAGGACGAACAAACTCGTTAGTAGTGAGGTTCATAACACGGACGTGAAGTGTAGCCTCACAACCAGCTGACTCACACACGCTGATCTAAGGTTGTGTTCTGTGGTGAGCAAGACGTATCATCATTCGACATTGTCTGGTCAGAGTGGGAAGAAAACTACGCCAGCACAGGAGGGCAGCAGCACACAGGGATTACAAACCTAATATCCTGTAGTGCGTCGAGTCATGTCTGTTGGCAGGGGGAAAATTAGAGGCCAACTTTTTCTCGGAAAATGTTTATCGGTTAGTTTATCAGGAAACTCGGGCGCAAAGGTGGTTATATGGCCATTTCCTTTTATCCTTAGCAACCCCATGTTGGGGCGAGAGAGTCAGGACTGCAGGATACACATCCTGGCGTCCATTATTTTGTGTTATTTCTTACAGAATGATTTCATCCTTTTTCATTCATTGTATTTGAATTTAATGAAATACAATGAAACTCTTCCTTTTTCCTTTCTATTAATATTTTATTTTTTAATATTCTATCAGAAAACGAGGAAAATACCACGAAATAAAGAGTAAAAAGAACGGATCTCGTGAAGATTAGGAACCACCGCTTATATCACCTGATGATTAAACACCCTAATACTAACCTAACCCCCCCCCCTATTTAGAGTTCGGATATTAACCCATAAGGTGAAATACTCATCACGAGACCCAGAAGAGAGTATAAACACACTGAAGACCTGACACACCCTACCTGAACTACACTACACGGCTGCAGTGATAGAGTACTGTCCTCACCTGGTAGTGGCAGTACTGTCGGGTGGGAGTCAGTGAAGGAGGTCGGATGAACAGATAATGTCAAGGGTCAAGACTGGTGGTAATTTTAGCTGCAGGTGTTATACGCGGCTACCATTCCTCCTCTTCCCCCTCCTCCTTCTCCTCCTACTCTTCCTCCTCATCTTCCTACTCTTCCTCCTCCTACCATTCCTCCTCTTCCCCCTCCTCCTCCTTTCTCCTCCTCCTACTCTTCCTACTCATCTTCCTACTCTTCCTCCTCCCACCATTCCTCCCTCTTCCCCTCCTCCTTCTCCTCCCTCATCTTCCTCCTCATCTTCCTACTCTTCTCCTCCCACCATTCCTCCCTCCCCCCTCCTCCTTCTCCTCCCTACTCTTCCTACTCATCTTCCTACTCTTCCTCCTCATCTTCCTACTCTTCCTCCTCCCATCATTCCTCTTTCTCCCTCCTCCTTCTCCCTCCTACTCTTCCCTCCTCCTTCCTCTACTCTTCCCTCCTCATCCCCTCCCTCCTTCTCCCCTCCTACTCTTCCTCCTCCTCTTCCTCCTCCCTCCTCTACTTCCTCCTCCTCCCTACCATTCCTCTTCCCCCTTCCTCCTCCTACTCTTCCTCCTCCTCATCTTCCCCTACTCTTCCTCCTACTCCTCTTCCCTCTTCCTCCCTACCTTCCTCTTCCTACTCTTTCCACTCCTCATCTTCCCTCTTCCTTCCTCCTCATCTTCCCTACTCTTCCTCTTCCTCCTCCCACCATTCCTCCTCTTCTTTTCCCCCTCCTCCTTCTCCTCCTACTCTTCCTACTCATCTTCCTCTTCCTCCTCATCTTCCTTCCTCCTCCCACCATTCCCTCTCTTCCCCCTCCTTCTCCTCCCTCCTACTCTTCCTCCCTCTTCTACTTCCTTCCTCCTCATCTTCCTACTTCCTCCCTCCTCTCTTCCTCCTCCCACCATTCCTTCCCTCCTCCTTCTTCCCACTCTTCCCTCTCCCCCTCCCTCTTCTCCTCCTTCCTCTCTCCTCCTCTCTACTCTTTCCTCCTCTTCCTCCTCATCTTCCCCTCTTCCCTACTCCTCTTCCTACTCTTCCTCCTCTCACCATTCCTCTTTCCCTCCTCCTACTCTTCCTACTCCTTCCTCCTCCTCTTCTGCATTTCTTCCTTCCCTCCTCTACCATTCCTCCTCCCACCATTCCCCTCCTCCTTCTCCTCCTACTCTTCCCCACTCTTCCCGCCCCTCCCCATCTTCCCTCTTCCCTTCCTCCCTCCTTCCTCCTCATCTTCCTACTCTTCCCACCATCCTCTCCTCCTTCTCTCTCCCACTCTTCCCTCCCTCATCTCCTCCTTCTCCCTCCCTCTCTTCCTCCCTCATCTCTCCCACTCTTCCCTCCTCCCCACCATTTCTCCCTCCCTCATCCTCTCCCCATCTTCCCCCCATCTTCCTCCTCCTACCATTCCTCCTCTCTCCCTTCCTCCTTCTCCCACTCTTCCTCCCTCATCTTCCTCCTCTTCCCACTCTTCCCTCCTCCTCTTCTCTTCCCTCCTCATCTTCCCTCTTCCTCCCATCTTCCCCTCTTCCTCCTCACTTCCCTCCTTCCTCCCCATCTTCCCACTCTTCCTCCTCATCTTCTCCCACTCTTCCTCCTCATCTTCCCACTCCCCTCATCTCCCACTCTTCCCCTCATCTTCCCTCCTCCCTCTTCCCACTCTTCCCTCCTCATCTTCCCTCTTCCTCTCATCTTCCCACTCTTCCTCCTCATCTCCTCTTCTCTCCCTCTCATCTTCCCCACTCTCTCCCTCCTCATCCTCCCTCTCTCCTCCTCATCTCCCACTCCTTCCCTCCCTATCTTCCCTCCTCATCTCCCACTCTTCCCCTCCTCCCCATCTTCCCCCTCATCTTCCTCCTCATCTCCCTCCTCATCTTCCCCTCTCTCTTCCTCCTCATCTTCCTCTCTTCCTCCCCATCTTCCCTACTCTTCCTCCCCATCTCATCTCTCCCCCCACCTCTCTTCCTCCTCATCTTCCCACTCTTCCTCCTCATCTTCCTCTTCCTCCCCATCTTCCCCTCTTCCCTCCTCATCTTCCCTCTCTTCCTCCTCATTTCCCCACTCTTCCGCCTCTTCCTCTCCTCCCCCATCTTCTTACTCTTCCTCCTCATCTTCCTACTCCTCTTCCTACTCTTCCTCCTCCTCTTCCTACTTCCCCCTCCTCCTCCTCCCTCTTCCTCCTCCTCCTTTCCTCCCCTTCCTCTTTTTTTATATAAATCACATAAAATAATTTTCCGTATACTACAGATAACAACAACAATGATACACAACATTAATACAAACAATACAATATACAATATAATAATAATAATAACAATATTATTGGCTTATAATAACTCTTTCAATTAAAGCAATATGAATACTTGAGTGTAATAAATATATTCAATTACGCTCTATATTATGCTTACTAATTGTTGTGTAAAACTGTGTTCATTTCTTTACAACTTTCTGCGGATAACATGATGATTAGCACCCCTAGCTTATTTCACCTTAAGACTAACCATCCTAACCTAACTTAACCTAAAATAACCTTACCTGACCTAATCTAACCAAACCTTACATGACCCTCCAAATAAAGTTAAGGTGTTTAATTATCCTGTGTAATGAACTGTGAGTAATGACTAACGCAACCACCACTACTACTACTACTTACATCACCAACACTAAGACAATCACTACCACAATCATTACCACCACCACTACTAACACAATCACTATTACCACCACCACCACCACTACTATCACCACCACCAGTATGTAGTGGCAAGAGGAGAGAGGGAGGGAAGGGGGGTGGAGTGCATGTTGGAGGATCAATATCATCAGGAAGAGGAGGGGTAGGGGAGAGGGAGGAGGGGGGAAGACCCAATATAATACAAACACATACACCGGAAACACAAATATTTGACTCGCAATACATTTCATCATCAACACACATTGTACTTGTGTATAACGAGGACAATACGTGTAGTGGACAAAGGAAAAAACGGTAACCTGAAGCACTGTACACGGTAGTCGCTCTCCGTCCGCGTCGTTAGATGGACATTGCGTCATTGTTCCGTGTGTGTGTATGTGTGTGTGTGTGTGTACCGTGATGACAGCTGCTTAACTCCGCTCGGTTGTGTTGCGCCCTGTAAGATACATCCGTCCACACAGCTAGGCCCCGTATACACACGAAGCGACGCCCATATCAACGTAGCCACGCCCATATCCACGTCGGCACGACCATACATATGCAATTACACTCATACACAATTGGCCACACCCATACACTCGTGGCTATGCTTCTATACATGAAACAATGCCCAAATATACAGTACATACGGAGGCTCATATATACGTAGCAACGCCCATATTACACTTAGCCACGCCCATATACACATAGCCACGCCCATATACACATAGCCACGCCCATATACGCAGTCACGCCCATATACACTCAGCCACGCCCATATTCGCAGTCACGCCCATATACACTCAGCCACGCCCATATGCACAGCCACGCCCATACACGCAGTCACGCCCATATACACAGAGCCACGCCCTTATACATAGCCACGCTCATATACACTTAGCCACTCCCATATGCACTAAGCCACGCCCATATACACATAGCCACGCCCATATACACTTAGTCATACCCTTATACCGTTAACCACACCCATAGACACTTAGCCACGCCCTATACACGGAGCCACACCCATATATTTATACACTTTAACCACGCCCTCACACACATAGCCACACCCTTACAACAGTCACACCCATTTACACTTAACCACGCCTATAGACACCTCGCCACGCCCATAAACTCGTAGCCTTACTCATACTTCCGTCCGCCCATACGTATACGATGAATTAGACGATGACGTATCTAGGACGCATTCAATGTAGAAAGAGATGACGAAGACGATGACTAGGCTCGTATAAACTGGAGTGAACTACTACTACTACTACTACTACTTTTTTTTTTTTTTTTTTGGAAAACGTGGCCTTCAGCCTCCCCCAATAGCCACACCTTCGTCACCATTTAATTACCTTAATATTAAATATCCTAATACATAAGTAGCTATCCTATCTGTGTTAAATTAGTTGAGCCGCAGATCTATGCTGCATTCAGTGACTGTAGCCTCATAGTCAATATCTGCAGCAGTTGTCGGAGTTGGGGCAGAAGCTCTCGTTCCCCTGAGGCAGAGCAAAGCCGACCGAAGGAGAGAGAAAGACAGTCGACATCTCATCCAGGCTGCAACATAACTTCTGGGCTGCTGCTTCTGTTCGGAGATCACCTCCGCGAGTCTGGCGTAGAAACATCTTGCACTTGGTCCCATCCCACCCGAGGTTGTGAACACTAGAGGAGTGAAGCTGCCTTGATCAACGTTTTGAATTCTCTCCCCATATATAGCCCTTCTCTTGTCGTTCTCGTTCCTCCTATGTGCAGCATCGAGAGCTAGGTTACGGTGACATGCGGCCATGGGATAAAAAATCCTGATGTCGAAGAAAGCTCGCTGTCCCCGTGTCCAGAATCCTCGAGCACTGACGTCCACACGGGCTTCGTTAGATGTGTTTGAAGTCCTGTGTTGGAAGATCTCACCATCCAATGGAAGGAGGGTCGGTTCTACCATGACATCCCGGCAGATTTCCTTCAACATATTTGCTGTGAGGTCCCTTACCTCGTCATGCCTCATGCGTGATCGCCATCATAGGAAGAGCCACACACGCATTGGGAGGGCAAACCTTCTACTGGCCGACCGTACCTTAGAGCAATGGCATCTGCAAATTCTTGTTTATTATGACTGAAACCATTTGCCCTTATCGGTAACGTAGTTAACCAGTTCGAGGCGCCCACCTCCTGCGCTATAGCTACTTTTTTTTCAAATTTTCTGGTACCTGCAGCAACAGTTGCTGTAACTTATCATTTTGGCAGTGCTGTCGATCTGTCGTAATGGACCTACGAATCTTATTTACTTCACTGGTATCCACTTCCCCTGTTGCATTCTGGGCTATTATGTGGTCCGTGAGGGCTGCCGTGAGCTACTACTACTACTACTACTACTACTACTAATAATAATATTAATAATAATATATTTATGTATTTATTCTTATTATTATTACTGTTACGTTATTACTATTTTTATTATTATTATTAGTAGTAGTAGTAGTAGCAGTAATAGTGGTAGAAGTAGTAGTATCATTTATATTATTATTATTATTATTATTATTATTATTATTATAGTTATTATTATTATTATTATTATTATTATTATTATTATTACCATTATTATTATTATTACTATTATTATTACGCCTCTTGTTAGTTAATAAAATAATAAATGACCTTGACATTTCTGATATTAATTGTATTTCATGCCAGTTACAATAGAGTCAAATTCCTAATTAAAAAAGAATATTAACATTAGAGTCAAACAGTAAAGAGTCGAAGAACTTTCCTGTATAAATTAATTAACAGTCAGTACTAAATCCTCCTCCTGTCAAGTTTACTTTAAAAAGTCATTAGGTAATATTCTTAACGGGTCTTTATTATTATTATGGAGAGTTTGTCTGTTTGTTTTGATATTTACAAGAACAGTATGAAAAAAAATAGATAAATAAATACTAAAGTCTATAATTAATAAAGAAGGAATTTTTTAACTTGAATTTGCGATGAAGAAATTCCTAAATAAATCCGGATTTCGGTATTAAAAACGAGACGAACAGAATGTGCTTGTGAGCTGCTGATGTTGATGTATTTATACCCGACTCACTACGGGGTAGCTTTTGATAATAAATATTCATGGCTCTTCCTGTCAAAGCACATAGTATTCGGCGTGTGTGTGTGTCATGTAACGTTTACTCGCCTGGCAGGGTGGGTGTGTCAGAGTCACAGCTCAAGGATGTGTTGATGTTATAATTATGTATTACTCCGCTTCAACAACAATAATGTATTATTCTGCTTCAACAACTAAGTACCTACTCATGATTAATATTTATATAAGAACTTTATATAACAGTAATATGATTTAAGATTAGGCCGAGGCTAATTGTGTAGACAAAATCTCGTGACGCTTATGACACTAAAATAGGGCGTGTAATTAAATCTGACGAGACCTCCGCAAAACTACAGGAAGATTTAAACATTTTTCGAATGGTCTGAAAAGTGGCAGATGAAATTCAATGTGACATATGTAAAGTACTTAGTCTAGGTCCTAGACTCTAGGAGATGTAAACTGTATTAAACAGAGAAACTAGATACCAGATGAACAACGATGTTATAGAGAAATCCGACTGTGAGAAAGATTCGGGAGTAATGATAAGTAAGAATCTTAAGCCAAGTAAACAATGCGTATTTGCTTGAAACAAGGCTAATTAAGTACTTGGGTTCATAAAAAGGAGTGTTAGTTACAAGACTAGAGAGGTTATCCTAAAACTATATCTTGCGCTCGTGAGACCTCACCTGGATTACGCAGTTCAATTCTGGCCACTGTATTACAGAATGGATATAGAATCCTTAGAAAGAATTCAGAGGAGATGGACAATACTAATCCCGGGCATTAGGAACCTTGAGTACAGAAACAGGTTATAGCATCTTAATTTGCACTCCCTCGAGAGACGTAGAGTGAGGGGCGACCTGATAGAGGTGTATAAATGGAAGTCAGGGCTAAACAAAGGGGACATTACAAAGGTACTCAAACTATCCAACTAGGAGCGAACTCGTAACAATGTTTTAAAATTGAAAATTTTAGATTTAGCCGCGAAATAGGTATACATTGGTTTGGAAATAGAGTAGTGGATGAATGGAACAAGATACCAAACATCATCATTAACTCGAATACGCTTGATAGTTTCAAACATAGGTGGATGGATATATTATGAGCAATAGGGGTTGGGTGTAAACGGAACTGCCCAGTCTGGGCCAATAGGCCCGCTGCAGTGTCCTCCATTCTTATGTTCTTAACCCAAATTGACCTAACTTGACCTGACTTAACCTAACCTCGAACCAGAGATAACGTGGCGAAGTTTGTCCGTACGCTTATTTTTTTTAATGGAAATTCTTCGCAGGTACAATAAAATGCAATATGATTATGAACTCTGAGGATTACACAAAAATGTAAGACTAAACCACACACACACACATTTTTTTTTAGTTTAAAAAAAATATTGACAAAGCTTGGAGTACAGTTTGCCTATTCTGAGTAATTCAGTCAGGTCTTGACACTGAGGTTGGTATCACTACTCACTGCCACGCAGGACAGAGGTTCATACACAAAGAACTACACCGTATTCATTAACAGTATATACAGGTCAGATTCATGTGGGCGATGTCACTGTTCACTGCCATGCAGGACAGAGGTTCGTACACAAAGAAATACATCATATTCATTAGCAGTATATATAAGTCAGAGTCATGTGGGTGATGTCACTGTTCGCTGCCATGCAAGATAGTGGTTCATATACATTGGACGTCATATTCTAAGTGAAGACTAATCAGTGTGGGTTAGCAAATTTGGGATAAACAGCAAGAATGTCCTCATGCACCCCCCGATTTAATGTAGTACATACAAAGTTCATGATACAATAAGCCAGGTGACCTAAAGTCTTTGACAGTGTCGCACACACAGACAAGAAGTAATCAACAGCTTATCACAATGTGCTTCAGGCAGGACCACTTAGTACAGCCGAAGACTTGGGGGGTGAATTACTGAACCGCGGGAGGTGTGTGTGGGGGAGGTGGCGATGGCAGACGCTAAGGTGATGGTGATTATAATTTTATTTTATTTTATATCTTTAAATACTTTGGTGGATAGGCTGCTAATCCTGAGCGTGGAGAGACGAACAGTTCATCTCTTAAAAGGCGTAGATGTCAGGGCTTTTATACGTGAGGTGTGCGTGCGTGTGTGATATTTTTTTCTTCTTTAGAATTATGTCTTCATCTACAATTATAAACGTACTAGTACCGTTTCCAGTTTAATGATTGGTGTCATCCGTTTGTAGAGTAATAACAATTCATTACATCAATCCTCTTTTCCAATATTACCAAAATTCCACAAAACGGTTCACTCTGTAATCACATACCACTGAAACGACAATATTGCTTCACACGCAACATACTGTAGTATAGAGTCATTTCGAAATATTGCACAAGCTGCTACTTAGACAACAATACTAAAGTAGTTATACATGTAACTAACAAAACTAATTTCCACTTTAAATATATGCATAGACATATATATATATATATAATTTATAAAATCTAATGGCTTCATAATACGTTGAAAGATTAAGTTAATAAGCAGCAAGAGCATTTTCTTATTCTAGTTGATGCTTCATATTGAACGAGGGGCAATGCCGTTGCCAGATGTACGATTATTATCACACATGTACGAACCAAATATTCACTGTACAAATGCATCAATGAAATTTATACTATATAAGAATACAACTATTAAAGCACTAATGTTATAAGAGCGGAAGAGAGTATTCGCACCTGTATATGGTATTGGATGCACAATACCGCGGAGGAAAAAGATGTGACTTTTCTCCCTGGGTAAGTGCTAATCACAGGTGTACAGTAGTAGAACAGGTGCCTTTTATTTTGTTAAAATACACCGTTGCAGCAAGGTAACATATAAGCTGGGAATATGTTGTTTGGCAGACTGTAATAGAGAGCGAGTATTGCTAATCCTGCCACACGATAATTATCAACTGAAGGTTATCTTCTAAACTTTTAGAAAATCATCCATCAATGAATTATATATATTTACTTAAGTGTTTTTATGTTATTTTTGATCATCTGGTAAACTTTCGAGCATCGACGTTTTGTTACACACACACACACACATATATATATATATATATATATATATATATATATATATATATATATATATATATATATATATATATATATATATATATATATATAAAAGACAAGACATTCCTAATCAGTGAGATCACAGAAGCTGCAGGTAAGACTTTAGCAGAATACGTCAATTCAGATTCTACTGTACGATAGTTTTTCCCAAAAGACAGTGCGCAGAAGAAAGTAGTCCCCTCTTGAATATATGTTTTCTCAGTGTAGCGAACACATTTATGCCTGGCTTATAGAAAATTTATTATTAATTAAGTTTAAAAAAATATACATTATGTTATATATGATGGAAAAATATACTAGTGAAATGTGAAGAGCAACGCAAGCGTATCGTCTGTCACTGCCGGACTTTCATATAATGGCGGCTCGTAGTCCTCCCCACTTCAGTCTCCTGTGAGCGATGGCTGTGAGGGCACATTCATTCGTCTCGAGAGAGTGTTAATTCTCTATGGGTAATTTCTGAACAATTCGTCTACGAAGATCAGTAAGGAACAAGTGTGAATAAGTGACTCCACATTACAAGATACACCAGTTAACGGAGATAAAGTGTTAAATCGCCAAAGGAAAAATAAGTGCTTGAGCATTTACTAAAATTCAAGATTGTTTCCTCATTTGTGGCGGGAATTACTAGTGACTATATGAAGTGCTGAAGGTAAACATCTTTATCATCATAGTTTTTGTTTGTACTGAAGGTTAGGGGGCAAATAGTTATCCCTTTTCCGGGTTAGGATTTAGTTTCGGTATTTTAGGGAAATCTTGTATTTTTATTTATTACATGAACACACTGGCTATTAAACACTCAATATGATGGGATAAAACCATCATATTTGAAACATTTTAGTAAGCAGTTGTGTTCTTGTAGCCTGTTAATAATTGTGATGACGTTAGAAGGTGAGTTAAGGTGTTAACTGAAATATCCCCAAATCGGTTACATCTTGCATTATAGTTTTGGAGAATTAAATATAAATATATTAAGTTTATGGACAAGTATTTTGAAAGCTCTGACCACGTTGTTGAAATCGGGTAGTCGTGAAATACTTGACAAGGTCATGTGCTATTTGTGGCACCAATGTCTTCAAACTACTTACAGTATCCAGAGGAGACTGGCTGAGCTCTTTATACAGAGCTGTTCATGTAGTGATTACACTGTTACATATGTAAACAAAATGTAGAAGGATGAAAGGAATGTGTGAAATTTATATTTGTGTTTCACAAGTCTGTAAGCCCATCCACGAGTGTCGCAAAGTTACTGAATGTTGTGAACGCCATGTGGGAACACTGGCGCATTATAATGATAAATATTGGCCTTTATAGGTTCTTCATATCTTTCAGTTGTATTGGGAATTTAAATCTGTTTTGTGTATCATAATATATTCATTGTGTAAACTGTGTTTAGGATGCAACATTTCAATGCAACGCCGTAAATACGACATTGAGTCAGTGACAGTTGACAAAATATATATATATTTAAAAAAAATTATTATATGTGATTATGTTATGAATAAGAGAGTTATAGTTTTCGTTTAAGAGCATTTCATATAAAACTATTAACAAACTAATATAATGTTTTGGCATTTTCTTCTTATAAAGGAAATTTAATACACTAGGTGGCAACTGGCTTTGTGTTGCCTAATGAATGAGCACATCTTTTGTATGAGGATGTATGATGATTCTTATTTGCAAAGAATTTCATTAAATTAATACTGTCATTCAAATCAATTCAGTGTACTAGTAAACGTGAATGGCTGTTGTAGAGTTGAGCCATTCCTGAATAATTTCCTAGTAATATGGAAGTAGTACTAACTTTAGCAGTAAGCTTTATTGAGCAAGCTACTTCTCTACTTTTGATCTATTTTTTATTCGTCTGGGATTCTGGTGTACCCCTTTGTTCAAAAATGTTGTAAAATGTTTGAAAGGTACATTATGGGCATCACCTAAACATTACGAGGGCGTATACGTAAATCAGTGTATTACCTAGGGAGTTTTTCGTACTTTTTAATGATCCACAAAAACAGCATTTTACATAGTAGTTGAAACTCGATAAACTGAGTTAGAAAATAAATACTGAGAAGTCGTCCTGTAGCCCCCGGGTGTCTCCTGCACATGACGCCGCCTTCTCTACCCACTTAATTTGCCTTATCCATGTAGTGCTATATTAAGGTGCGCCGAATCATCGTTACCAGGAACTTGTAGAATCCTTGGCGGTGGTAACGGTATTCGCTGACGTAGGGAGCATAGGTTAAATTATTTTGCCGGTGCAGACGAAAAACATATTTCCTGAAGAATATTTTACGGTGTCAGGGAATATAAGAGCATACTTCCTTATCAGATGCTTCTAGGTCCATGTTCTACAGCCATTGTAATAAAAAAAGTAAAATTGCAATTTTCTATGTTATACTGTTCAAAGGGAATCAAATAATAAATACTTGCGAATGTCTAATGTTGCGTTGTTGACACTTGTACAATAATTGTTGTACCATGGCGGACGTTGTAGTAGTGGTATTTTAAAAATGAAGATCTGATCAGGTTAAGCCAGCCGGAAAACTATACTAACATTGTGTTTTTCTCATTTACAGGTGCAGCTGCAAGAGCGTCTTGAGTTGTAGTGCGACACAAGTGTAGTGTAGTGTTGAGTGTTAGTGTACAGTGATCAGTGATGATGAGTGAAGTACAGGAATATGCGCGTCAAGGACCCCGTTTGCCGCTGTTGCTCGCTAGACACAAGGCGCTGCCCGACCTCTGTCCTGCGGCCGAGACTAACACCGCCCACACCGCGCACAAGGAGGAGGTGGGGCCGCCCGTGCCACCCGTGGTAGTACGGGGCGGATCAGGCACCACCTCAGGAGGGGCATTGTCACCCACGGCCGCCCCAGGGGCGGCGCCCACCTTCCCCGCAGTGCCCACACTGGTGGGGGGCAAGTACCTGCTTACACGCCCTCTCGATCACTCCGCCTGTCATGCCACAAACATTCACACTCACCAGAGCCTACTTGTCAAGGTGAGACTTCAGCACTCATTGTTGTAGCCGCCCATCACATTTATGTCTCATAAGCTGCACACCTTTTGTCTGTCAGGTTACCCCAGACCATGTATGTGTTTTCAGGTATGGCGTACTGGCCCTCCACACGTGATGACCCAAGTTTTACTCATGTGACCATGTCTCGCCTAACTCAGTGGTGGGAGAGACATTTAAACATGTGATGGTGGATTAACCGAGTTACAAAAACCCCAGTGATGTAAACTTATATTGTTCTGAATAAATGTGTATCTGGTCTAAACAAATATTCATTTTGACTTAACATTTCAGGTGTTGGTAACAGTTAATAATACAATAGACGTCCTGGGATTCTAACAAAGTGGATATTGTCTAACGTTACTTAGAACTGTGTTGTACTGCGGTTGCCTTAATCACCAGTTTTACCGTATACTGAATTTTCTTTGCAATATTTTTTTCGCGACATTTAGTGTCAAACATTCAACCTTATCAACTATAAGAAGTTATATCTCGCCTTTATATTACGGTACCAACACCACAGTTAACCCTCAGGTACAGTACATAGACTGAATTGTACGGTGAACTCTAACCTAACTCAGTATTAGGACTTGAAGGTACTTAAACTGGATGGATCATGTCCCAGCATTAATTCGATGGTAAAGGTTTATACTGTGGGATATTGTGTGCACGGGGTGGGATCATCGTTGCAGAAGTGCACTCGCTAACGTCTCCCACGTTGTTGTTTTTCATAGTTTTACTCTCCGTAACGGTGTGTTGCTTCATGCGATGGGGGTGATAACGATAAAAAGTAGATAACACGGGCTAGCTGTGCTCCGGTGTCGAGACTCTGGCTACCGCCATGGTCAGGACCGCCGGTGCGGGAACATGGTTAGGAGCAACCAGTTTTAACCACTAAACTGAACTGGTAAATACCAGTTAAAAACGACTTTGGCCCTTACAGTATACCTTTTTGTGTAGAACTGAAGCGGTATTCTGACACATACGACCATAAAATCCTTGAAAATGTAAATGCTTAGATAATGTACCGGATAGAATTTATGAAGAATGTTTATAAAACGTGGGGAAGTAGTTTTTGAGTTATAAAGCAAAAGACCCTTTAATAAACTATGTCCACTAAAAGCATTGTCAGTTTAGCTCATTTAAGGTGACAATCAGCATTATAAGGGAATGTTGCGTCTCATGCTGACACTGTTGATAGCCTTGCTCCCCTTTTGATTTTTTAAGGTCTGTCATCCTGCCTGGGCCCTAAGCTTACATCCACATGGTCTCGATGGGGTAAACAATGTGAAGGTGCTGAGGGCTCCTGCCTCCCCTTCACTATTGACCTCCAGTAACCAAGTTCACTGACACGCTGTCGACATGAATGGTTTGTGCTAAGGTTGGCCACCAAAGTGGGGGGGAGGTTAGTAAGTTCTAGTTGCTAAGGCCTCTGACCCGCCATCTAGAAGTTTCATCATGGCGATAACGATAAGGAGGCCAACAAGTGATAGCCGGGTTATCACGTGGCCAGAGAACAGGAGGAGGGTAATGAAAGTATGGGGGGGGGGGGTGATTACAAGCACTAGGGAGGTGTTGTGGAAGTGGGAAGGCCCCGGGGGAATTTTAATCCCTCAGCCAATGAGCGTCGTTCTTATGGCCAGCACCTGACGGCTATTGGCTGTTAAGCCTAGCCCACCGTACGCAGGCTTGCCCCTTCTTCATCTCACTGTTATGCTAGTGGCGCAGGGACCAAAACTCCCTCCAATTTAAATATCAAGTCCTGATACTCTGTTAGAGAAAAAAGTTTTCAAGTGAAATTTGTTTAAAGTTACACGATGTGTCGGTAATATATGCATTATTAAAATAAAATCATTGGCATGTAACTTAAACATGCCAGTGGTGAGGTTTCAGGTAATTGCCAGCTGATAGTGTTGATGCAGGCGTGCCTCTGCCTGAACACTGCTGGACACTCACCTCCATGAACATACTGTACATCCCGTCACATTGTCCTCACATTTAGTTCTGGATAATCGTCCATGAAACTTGACATCATCACTACCGCGTTGTTAGTGGCACAGCAGACCATCTTCACTCGTCGCCATCACTTTCGACACAGTACTCAACATTTAAGATTTATTACTTAGTCATCACTTATCCACTTTACAAATTTCAGCAAAGACTTGTTGTTCGTGATTAAGGTGTTGTTTCGGGGGTTCAGTACAACCACGGTGCTGTTTGTACACGAAAGCAGTATGGTGCGAACTTTAAATCCCTGAAGCGACCCCTTAACATAAGAAACAAGAAAATAAGGAGTCTGCAATATGCCGGTTGGCCTGTGCATGGCAGCTCCTGTCGAGAGTTACTACCACTCTATCATCCATGAATCTATCTAGCCTCCTTTTGAAACTTTCCAGCGTTCCAGCACTTACTACTAAGTTGCTAAGCTTGTTCCACTCGTCCACCACCCTATTTGTGAACCAGTTCCTTCCCATCTCCATCCTAAACCTACTTAAATCCGTTGCTACGAGTCCTATCCTGCTCTGATATAAGAACTATAAGAACACCCGTGGAGTATTGTACACTGCTTTCTTCAGACAGGATTTTAAAATTAATTTGATTTTAGTTTGATCATCCTGGTGCTTCATTAATAGTTTTCAGAATTATGACGAGAGGGAGATGTAGTTTAACACTTTCTAGTGGAATACACTGATCCAGGTGTGTGTGCAGGTGTGTTATGAGTGTTACCAGGTGCGGCCCCGCATGCGTCACTTACTCACCAGGTGTTTTCTTTGTTTGCAGACTCTGGAGGGTCGAGCAGCACACGACCTTGTGGCGCACCATGCACTCATGGGCGGGTGTGAGGGCGTGCGCTCACCGCTAGAGATGGTGGTGTCTGCGTGCAGGCGGAGGGCGTGGGTGGTGTTCCCCGCCCATTGTGGTGACCTACACTCATATGTTCGGGTACGGCGGCGGCTGCGGGAGGTGGAGGCTCAGAGGCTGTTCACCAAGGTTGCCGAGACAGTGGCCGCTTGTCACGAGGCTGGCCTCGTGCTCAGGGACTTAAAGTTACGCAAATTTGTCTTCACAGACCCAGACAGGTGAGTTGCTTTCTTTATCTGTGCTACCTGCCAGTGTTAGCAGGTGTGGAGGACCCTTGTGGTTGGCTGGACGGACACCCGCCGCTGGTCACCAAGGTCGCCGCAGAAATGATGACTTATGTAAGGTGAGGTAGGCAAGGAGGAACCGGTGGTCAGGTGCTGGCTAGATGTGACCACAGCTGTCATGACCCTTGGTAGGCCTGGGATGGAGGGTCACAGGTGTGGCGCCACGTAGTCCTCCCCAGCCAGGGCCTCTACACCACCACCATTACCACATTCTTCGCTCACCATCACTGGTCACATAAATAATCTCCAGGGTGGGGTTACAGCAGCGTTGATTCCTTGTGTTCCTTGACCACCGTCGCTACCTCACTGAAGAATGCGCTTGTTTCTTTCTCACGGGTTGGGGATGAATATTTACCCCCCAAAATTCTTTATTATAAATTTCTGTGTACTGGGTATATGTATGTGAGTGTACGACGCTATCATTCTCGGTTATTTATTTCTTGGGTGTCTGCGCATAAGTATTGGTGTGACCGTACAAGGACAATGGGTCCTCTCCCTGGCCTGGTCCTCGTCTGGCCTGCTGCTCGTCGACCTTAACACCACCACCTACGCGCCCCTCTAAAATATCCCCACGGGCTGAAAATAGCAGACTGACCGAAAATGGCCGTCCTTCCAGTTCCACCCCTCTTCTCCTTCACCCACCTGCTTGAGGTGTGTGGTAAAAATCACGCGGGTGGTGGATAAATTGATACGGTGGGGATCGACCGTTACAGTGAGCGGTTGATGTTTATATAATGTTTCATTTTACGTTTAAAAAAAGAAACTACGATGTCTCATAGTTAAATTGTATTTATATTAAAAAAAAAGATAAAAAAGTAAAACCGCTGCTGCAGTAACCAGCGTATCACTCCCTGTACCACGCTTAAATAAACAAACCGGAAGGGGAGCGAGAACATTACACTATCTACACTGGACAGTTTGTTGTCGTTTGTGTTTAAGTTAGAATCTCATTTCCTTTCATAACATAAAAATCATTGTTTTTATTTTCTTTAGTCGGATAGTTGTTAGATAATCCCCCAAAACAGAAAACAGTCGTAAACAAGAAAAAACGGGTGGGTAGCCGAGTAGCGGACTCGACTGGACGGTTGAGTGAGGGGAGTGAGCGTGAGTCGATATTGTAGCAGCTGTGCCTCGGGGGGTTCAGTGGGGTTTCTTTCTTTTTCAAGTGTTATGGGGGGGGGGGGTGCATGGTGCTCTTCGGTAAGCTTGTTGCCTTACAATTTTAAACATGCTACCCTCCCCCTCCCTCCTTCCTCTCCCCCCTTTTTACTCGCCCCCCCTCCCCCAAGGCTTTGTTTACCGGCCACTCCTGACAGCTTGGTTTACGGACTACTCTGACAGCTTGGTTTACTGGCCACTCCTGATAGCTTGGTTTACCGGTCACTCCTAGCAGCTTTTTTTACTGACCACTCTAAGCTTGGTTTACTGACCACTCTTGACAGCTTGATTTACTAAATTCCACCCTTAGTTTTTGCCTTCACTGTGCTACCCCTCAACACAACCTCGGTAAACCCAGGACCGCTGAGGGTAGCCTGGATATTGAGTGTATGTTGTTAGGAATTTGAGGACAATCCGAACCCAAATCCTTACTCCAAACCTAACACACCCCACCTTAATCCTAATTCTACTTAACCTAACCTAACCAAGTCTAAGCTAATCTAACTCAAGCTGTTGGTGTTTTGTCACGTGTGAAGTTACCGGGTATGATCTTATTCACCTACTGTTTTGAAGGTAACATAATAAACACTTAGGGTGAAAGGTCGACAACCTGGGGATTTGGGGTGGGTGGATGTGAGGGGCGGGAGGGGGTGACTGTGAGCCCAGGGTTGCGACATAGGCAGTAGGGTGTGTTGTGTGCCGGTGGCTGATCATCATGCTCCCTGCCTGACCGCTGCTGACCCTTCTCCACTCCCTAACTCCTCCTGCTGGCTTGGTCTGCCCCCCAGAAGAACTGGTTTAGCTACGCAACAACACCAGCGAGCAACAGTGACCTCCCAGTGAGTAGGGCGTTTAGAGGTCATCAGGGGAGCTAGGGTATAGAGTGGTCCTTCACCCATACTTTACACTCACAGTCTTGACCTCCAACATGGCTGAAGTGCACACAGGGGAGACCATTGAGCCTGAAGTTAAATTTTAAGGTTTTTTTTTATTGCTACAAATAACAGATAGGCCAGCCACACACAGCACTCGTGCCTGAAAAATAAATGACCAAGGGGGAGGAAATAATGAACAAAAATATATAGAATGGTTGACGGTATCCCACTACACCTACCATGCAATGAGATGTAAAATTCACAAAGGAAGAGCATGCCTGAACTCATAATTATTGGTTGTCCAGCAAGAATTTCACTCTGGTTTACATAATTTAAAAAAAACTCGAAATTCCAGACCAAGGACATTATTAGGAAAGAGGGAGGGGGAGGGTGGGTGGTCCCGTTCCCCCCCCTCCCTCCCCACCCAACATAAATATAGCAGTCATGATAAGAGCATTGGACCTTGCGCAATGGGTTGCCGGTGTGTGTGTTGTGCTGCCCCGTTTCTGCTGCTGGCTCACTCTTCAGCACCGGGCACTCGTTATTTTCCTGTTATTGTGAGCGTTTATTTACATTGTGGATGTTTATAAAGGTTGCGAGTGCAGTGTGTGTGCGTGTGTGTTTTAAGAGTAGCGTTGAATATGAACAGGACATAGTATATGTCTTGCTCATATACTTGCTCTGGTTCTATAACTGGTGGAATTTGCCCTTTTTGTTATGTTTATAGTGGAAGTTGTCTCTTAGAAATAGGTGTGAGTTTGACAGTACACGACTTGAATGGAAGTGTGTTGGTCAGTCGTGTTTTTACTTTATATTATTACATATTGCTGTTAATGTTGTCATGGGTATTTATAGATTATTCTCTATTTATAAATTAATCAAGTAATGACTTCAGTATTAAACTGATAAGCATTCGCACAAAACTTGATTAGTTTGATTTGTACCCGCGCACAACACGAGCAATTTGTGTTTGTATATAACTTAAGCATGTTAATGTTGTGTTGGAATTATAATTGACACAGCAGATGTTGAAACAGGTGTTTCATCATGCTGGGTTATTTCAGGACCACCTAAAGGGATGACTAACCCCCTTCTCTGCAGGTGTGCTGAGGAGCACTTTCGACTGGTGTACATAAGCAAATACTTAGTCTTCTGGCTGCATTTACTTTACCTTTTCACGTATACAGCTTATCCAAAGCGACTTAAAGGTTATTGAAGATGGAGAAGATTAGAAACCGGGGAAATATTGACTTAAAAACAGAATCGGCTTCATGCCAGTTGGCGGGAGGAGGTGCTTCAGGACAGGCGGCCCAGGAATGTTGGAGCAGCCAGCTAGGTTACCCTCAGGCCCCTTCAGTTGAATGCTGCTGGAAGCTGATGGATGATGTTTTGCAAACTTGGAAGGGTAATGAACAACGAGCACCTGCACCACAAGTTGTGCTCTGTTTGATGACGTTATTTTTTTGTAATGAGATTAAAACAGGTTGGACTAGCCAGGGGGTCATCTGCTTACGCTGCTTTAATTGATGGCGGTCTTGTGCAAACTTTTAGGGAAGTGAGACGAGCACTTGCACCACTAGTCTATGATATTTTAGTTAAACACTTTTTTATGAGGGCTAAAAACATGTTTAGCTGCCTTAGAGGCCTTCTTAGGGATGTTGGGTTGAGAACTCAGTCTGATATTACTTCTGAGTTTTGAGTGAGGTATACACTACATGTAGAATAAGCTGGTGATACTGCCATGAGAGGAATATGTATTCAGAAACTCGGAATTCAAATCTTGATTATCGAATCTAGAACGTTTAATATTTTATTTTATTTACACATTAAAGTTTTAAGAATGCAGTATTTTTAAGGCACTGGCGTAATTGTTTTGGTTTGTTATTGACAGTTATCTACATCGTTTAGTAATTTACTGGGTATATTTTTAATGCTTCCACAGACATCCCCTCGGGCCCCCATGTTTACAACACTACTTCACACATTTGCCTTGTCCTTTATTATCTCGTTGCAGACAGCCATCCCCAGTTGCTTGCCAGGTGGTGGGTGTGTGTTGTAAGACGAAGATACACAATGTTTTTACGATTAATATCTGTACAAGGTGGTGCCTGGGCGTCGGTGGCCACATTCCAGTTTTAGGGCATAATCCTACTAATACAACAAGGTTTTATGTCGCTGAAAGACACCAATACAACTGTTGAGAGGCATCGAAAAACACCCACACAACAGTTTTATGGCATCGAAAAATATTTGAGTTAATGGGGATACTGTCCGTTAATGTTCTTTATTATATTCATTTTTGGGGAGTTTTATCGGAACACCGGCAGGACTGGAGCAGAGAGCCACACAATCAACTCACCAGCCAGGGGGTTTATCACGTGTCGCAACCATCATCACCTGCCACTGCCCACACACACTACTCGTTTATTTTTGTGTCAGTATCTCAGGAAGGGGGAGGAGGGAATCTACTCTCTCTGGGGGTAATTAACCTTATATGTAAAGTTCTTAACGGGGATGGAAGTTGTATATAATCCAGGGTTGGATTTTTGGGTGTAGTTTAAATGGGTCAATTTGTTTAATGTTGGTGCTACTTCCTTTTGCGTTATAATTTGGTTGCCTGGCGACCTTGGCTGTGTTTTTTTTTGTGGAGATAATGTTAACAAAAAACACCACACGAATCTGCGTTATCTACAGTATACCGACCGGCCTCTGCTTATCGTTGTGGCGGTGTTGCAATGCTTCCCGTGTGTGTGTGTGTGGTTCTTTGTCTTGTACGCATTTACATTTCAACACGTACACTGACACACACACACAAACACACCTTAAGGTATATCTCCCGCCACACACTTAAAGCACGTCAACATCATGACCGCTGGTGTACCGCTTCACCTTAGCCTCGTTATACGTTACCGTTGGCGTGTAGGCGGTAGAATTGGTGGGGCGTGCCGCAGGGTTGGGCTAGCCTGCGGTGGGTGAGGTGCTGGTGAGGCCGCCGCACGACCCTGGTGACTTTAGTGCGGCGAGAGACAGACCTTGAGGTGCATGTCAGTGGTGGTGGAGCTCACGTGAGGGACGGAGGCTCCCTGACGGCCAACACTGCTCCACGCTGCACGCTGCACGCAACCAATACCACTCAAAAAAAAAAACACAAGGCCGTTCACAGTAGTACAGTTGTTAAGGATGTTGTCATTTATGGTTCAGATGATATAATTGATACATAATGGGTATAAGGGGTATATTATAATTACACAAAACCTATATTGATTATAAGGATTCATGCGGTAATGAATAACGCAGTGTAGTTGTGGTTCAGGGGGTTGGGAGGGGGGGGGGCCATCGGTCACGTAAAGCAGCTTAAGCTTTACTAGTAGTGTCTGGCTTCCTTGTGGCGTGAGGGTATCTTGACACACACACACTTTTATCTCTCTCTCTCTCTCAAAGTATATAGACACTACACACACTTACAGGTTACACCAGTGTGAAGTGTGAGGGAGGGAACGAAGATAAACAACTTAGATGAGAGGGTATCCGACGCGGAACTGGCTGGCTGGCACGTGACAGTTATTTCCTCCCTCTCGTGGTGTTCCCCGTAAACCCTTAAGATCCGGGGAGGGAGAAGGGACCCGACGGAAACCTAAAGTGAGCACCAAGAAGAGGGGCGGGGTGGGGGGACGGACGTGACGTGGAGGATTTGTCCACAGGTTAAGCGAGAACGTCGTAGTGGCCTTATCTCTGTTAATTAGGTTATGGAGAAGTGTTCGGAAGTAATGTTTTTATTTTGTCTCTTAACGGTAAATTACGTCACGTCCGGTAGATGTCATATGCGAATTTAACCCTGATGTCACGTGAATTTAACCCTGATGTCACGCGAATTATATCATGTCACACGAATTATATCATGGTGTCACACGAGTTAAAACATGATGTCATACACGAATTAAACTTGTCAACAATGGGTGGAAAAAAATCTTGGTCTAAACTCGAACGTACCAGTGAGGTGCTAGGCTACAGGTTTTACGAGTGTCCTCCCCTTTTGTTGAGTAAATTATATGTTTAAAATGATGCCTGAGCAGTAAATTTGCTATAATTAAGGACTACTGACAAACATTATGGTTGGGTTAGTATAGCTCCTGTGTTCGTTGATTATCTTATACGAGAATTAAGTGCATTCATCTCCGTGTTGTTTAATGAAAGTGGTGGTATTTGGGGACTAGTACACTGAAGGCTTCATTAATCTGAGACACACGTAGGCTGGCGCGGGGATAGGAGGCGCCATCACCTTTCTTACCACTAATGGAAGCGGATGTACGTAGGGACGGTAATAATTTGAGTGTTTCCTCTCGTTTTCCTGGAACACAAACTCTCGGAATGTGTCGAGGAGGGAGATAATTCTTCACTCCGGATGAGGTAAAATTCCTGGGCTTTCACCTGGCTCGCTGAGGGAAATGCCCGCGTGTCTTCTGTACTGTTGCCACTTACACGAGAGTTTAAAACGCTGCTCGCTGATTAATTCACTCCGGGTCTTATAATACTCATAGACTTATCATATTTATATCAGTCTTATTAGCTGACAACATGATCCAAGGTAGGGTGGGGAGGGGGTCTGTGACATTAGCAGACTGTAGGGCTTCAGGGCTTTGGTCCAAACTTGGTAATATTGACGTGATATTTCTCGCACCATGACATCATCAGGGAAGAGCCATGACGTCATTGGCGATACGCTACGTCACTTAACCCCGATGAAGGGAACCTGTGGTGTTTTACGACCCTTTTTTACTCTTTAGGGAATTTTGTGTTTCATATACCATTTCATATACGAGGGATTAATCACCACTGGTGTCATTAGAGTATGAATAGGAACACATCCTCGTATTGGTGAAGATGGAGGTGAGGCGTAAGAGGTTTAGCGAGGCGGGAGCTGGTCTGACTTTTCTTTATACAGAGTTGCTGCCGAAACCTTATGACGTCAAGCGGTGAGTCGTTTTAGAGGCGGGGAGGTTAAGTCTGGCAAGGATTCAGGGGATTAATGTCTTGCCTGATGACGAGAGAACATCCTTGACTCCATCTTATTTGATATTTACAATAGTTAAATAATACCAAAGTAATTTTGTGTGTGTTGGTACATGGCTTCCTCTTGATCGTCCTGGTGGTGTATAATAGTAGTGGTATTGTAGTTAGTGATGGAATTATGATAATGTAAGGTGGGGGGAGAGAGGGGGGAGACGAGAGGATCATCACCACCACCAAAGGAGTCCTAAAAATACTCCAGTTGAAGTTTTTTTCTGTGTTGGTCAATCCGACTGCGAGAGAGATTTAGGAGTAATGATAAGTAGGAATCTTAAACCAAGTAAACAATGTGTTTTTGCTCGTAACAAGGCTAATAAAGTACTTGGGTTCATACAAAGGAGTGTTAGTTACAAGACTAGCGAGGTCATCTTAAGATTATATCTAGCGCTTGTGAGACCTCACCTAGATTACGCAGTTCAGTTCTGGTCACCGTATTACAGAATGGATATAGAATCCAGAGGAAAATGACAATACTAATCCCGGGCATTAGGAACCTTGAATACAGAGACAGGTTAAAGCATCTTAATTTGCACTCCCTCGAGAGACGTAGAGCGAGGGGCGACATGATAGAGGTGCATAAATGGAAGTCAGGGTTAAACAAAGGGGACATTACAAAGGTTCTCAAACTATCCAACCAGGAGCGAACTTGTAACAATGGTTTTAAATTAGACAAATTTAGATTTCGGCGTGAAATAGGTAAACACTGGTTTGGAAACAGAGTAGTGGATGAGTGGAACAAGTTACCAAATATCATCATTAACACGAATACGCTGAATAGCTTCAAACATAGGTTGGATGCTTATGTGAGCAATGGGGGTTGGGTATAAACGGGACTGCCCAGTATGGGTCAATAGGCCCGCTGCAGTTTCCTCCATTCTTATGTTCTTATGTTCTTAATAGCGACACCTGCTTCATGGCTCAAAAATATCTCTCATAGGTCAAATATGGACTTTTTTATTATATTTTAGTTTATTAAGATATTGTCTACTTGTGGTGGGTGATATATTATCCACCTGACACATGGTAACAATGATAATAATAATAATCTTTTCAGCACCATTTAAGGCCGCCATCTTTGTTGTGGTGTTAGTAATAGAGTGAACCACTAATACGGGTTCTCAGGTAACGGGGGGAATTTACCGCTCGAATCGTTGACAATCTGGACCCACTGAGCTTTTGTTGTTCTGGAGGCAAGATGGGTGTGTGGGAGGGAGGGATGGTGGTTTGTGGTGTGACGGAGCGAGGGCAAGGTGATGGGGAGGTAGTGGGCGGCTTCTGAGAGAACCACCGGACCATTCTGGAAACCTTAGTGGACTTTCTCAGGTCGGTGGTTGGGTTATTGTTGTGTTTGTTGGCGTGGTAGTCAGGAGCAGTGGCGCCTGTAACCTAACCTAACCTAACCTACAGAGTGTTTTTAGATAATTGAAAGAGCGATTTTTGTCATCTTAAATTAGCAGTGACATTCTGTACGTGGATGAACAAAGCCCTAAGGCAGTAGAGGAAGGAATTCAAGCACAGTCTTATCTATCACGTCTTGGAGATGGGACACACACCCTCAGTTGTGACCTTGAGGTAATGAGTACAGGTCAAAGGTTAGGCTAGTGGAAAACGACCGCTTTAGTGATGGGGTGAAGTTGGGGGGAGGGAGAGAGCCACCCCTCCTCACCTCCACACCTGTTACCCTTCCACCTGTGTCACGGATGGGCGGTAGACGGTCAAAGTCACGGGCCAGGAACTATTCCACCGGATCACCCACCTGGAGTTTAGTCACCCCAGTTTATTATACATGGTGATTAAACACCACCACCACCTCGCCACACGTTCATTAACCTCCACCTCCTTTCGCTTGTGGGTGTATCGGCGTTGTGTGTGATGCAGTATAGTGTGTATAGTGTTGTAGCTGGGCACATGTGCTGTATGGATGGACATGGAAGTGGATAGTGATTGGGATGGAGCCGAATATAGCGATTAAATATGTACTTTATATTATCACTCATGTTCTTTAAAGATAAGAGTTGAAGGTAGAAGCACAGAAGTTGTTATATATTTTCTCTAGTGATAATAATTTGTGTTCCCAATGCTTTTACTGACTCTATTAGTCTTATATGCTGAGGCTGTTGGGATTCACATGAGCGCAGTAGTTAACTCTCTCTCTCTCTCTCTCTCTCTCTCTCTCTCTCTCTCTCTCTCTCGTTGTCCTAGTCATTCATCACCATATCACATTCTTCATGATGTGTGAAAAAAAACTGTATAATCTCATCGTCCACGGTATTATGATCGATTATTTACGATGTGGCAACGGTATACAGCAGTGAGTGTAGGTGGGTAGTTAAAGCTGGCAGGCAGAGGGATGTTGCAAGCAGGTAAATGTGCGGTTTTCTCTTGGTGTCGCAAGACCTGGGGTCGTCTGCCCTCCCCCCTCCCCCTGCAGCCTGCCAGACCCGTGTTGATGACGGGACCAGTCGCCGCCCTGCCACCTGCTGACCTCTCCTCCTCCTCTTGGTGGTGGTGTTGTTGGGGTGGTCATGGTAGGTGGGAGGGAGTGACAATGGTGCGGATGGTCATGGTTTATGGTTGTCTGTCGTGTTTACTCCCGCAGGTGATGTACACGCGAGCACCAGTGTGTTGGGCAGGTGGTGATGGTTCAGTTAGTGGTAAACTTACTCAAATTAAATCACATATTTTGGCACACTTGTTTGTTATGACGACCATATATAGTTAATCCTCTAACCTAATTTAAGACGACGTAACTTGCTCCTAAGTCAACCTAACCTACATCATATCCTGGTAATATCTTTTATCAGTAGTACTTGTTTAGCCACGTGATTTTGTTAAGCGAGTTAATTGTGTGGCAGTGTGGTTCAGTAACTGTGCGGGGGGGTGTTAGTAGGATGTGTTAGTAACGGTGTTGTTGGTAATGGGTGGGTGTGACGGTCATGTTGTTGAGGTAAAAGAGGCAGTCCACAGCTGCCTTAATGCCGGGTTGTGTAGTGAGGACAACACCCTTTCCTTACATACCTGAACCGCTCGATTTTTCCGGAGTAGAAGGACTTAGAGCAATTAAAGGTAAGTGGATTATAATGTGTGATGGTGTGAGTGTGTCCGTGAACCTGGTACACCCCCATCACCTTGTCTCCCACAGTCTCATCCCTTCCCACACTTGCTGAATCACCTTTACTTAACCTCTAAACTTAGCTGACCAGAGGAGGGTTAGTACCAGTATACCTCCAACCTTAATCTGATTTATCCTGCTCAAACTAACCTAAATCCATTCCGACCCGGTAGTAGGAAGGACACGGTAAATGTCTATCAAGTAGCCAACGCTATGTCCACATACGCCTGAGCTTTGTTGTGTAGGGAGCGGGGTAGAGGGGAGTGGAAGAGGCAGCCCAGACGGTCACCGCTCCTACCTCCGCCAGGTTGCGTCACCTTCCCCCGGGCGGGACAATAATTGCCCTCCGCAACCGGGCACCGAAAGGTAGAGAGGAGAAAGAGTCGGACGGGAGTGGTGTGGTGAGGAGGCTGAGGAGCAGGTGATGAAATCTGGGAGTGGGCGGTAAATAGCCTTACACAACACTACATGGGACTCATACAGTACTGACAACACTTGTTTATTCTCCTCACAATTTATATTAACGAAGTATTTGAGGCAAGTGAAGTGTGCCTTGATGTGGTGACCTGAGAATATTTGGTGTGTTATACAAGACATAATTATATATACTGGTGTGAGGCAGCCTCGACTCCTGCACACACACACACACACACACACACTCTTGGGTTGCATTATTTGTAACGGATTTATAGGAAGATGTGTGCCAATGATGCCTGTGTAGATGTGTTGCAGACGAGATATATTGTGGTGTTTCCTTCCCATTATGACGAGTGACCTGTAGTGCTTCTGTTTATTGTTTATGAACTATTGTCTTATGTACATGTGACGGCTCTTATGTCTTGAAGTAATAAATGATAATAATAATAATAGAAAACAACGGAGTAAACCTAGCGAATGGTGGGTGAGGGCGTGGGATGAGTGGGTGGGTGGGGTGGGTGCTGATGGGTGAAAGTACAGGTGATCCGGAACAAGCAGAGTTTTCCTGGAGAGATTCAGTGTTTTCCATTTAATACCTGGTAGTGTGGGTAACCCCGGCCATTACTCGTCTAACCCTTCCATCCACACCTGTACTTATGACGTGAAAATAAGATAGTAGGATGAGCTATTCTTTTGTTAATGTTTTTAGATGTTCTTAAGGTAATAAATGTCACCACTTGAAGATTAAACACCCTATTCGTTTTTTCACCTGATGGTTAATTATATTTTACTTCAATTAAATATAACCTAACTCCCCCTCCTTCCCCAGGTAGCGTTAAGGTTTAATTAATTAGATGAAATTAAGTTGGGATGGTTTATCTTTAGGTGATCCGATGAATGTAACGGTGGGGGGGGGGATAAGATAAGAGAGTAATTAGATGTATTCCTATTATATATTTTATTTATTTGTCTAGATTTTGTTGCATTTCTAAGACTTCTTCAACATCTCAGACTGTTATAAGTGACTTTGTTTCATAAATGGTTGTATTGTGCACGTGTTGTATTTACCTTGTAGTGTGTACGTATTGTATTTACCTTGTAGTGTGTACGTATTGTATTTACCTTGTAGTGTGTATGTATTGTATTGTAAGTTTGTGGTGCTTATGACAGGTGCAGGTGATATAAATAGACCCCGGAATCAGCTCCAGACATAATCCAGGTAGACTTTACTACAGGTAGAGGTGAAGCCTGTGTCCCCACCCCACCCCACCCCTCTTCAGGTTGTGGCGCGCACTTCCTCGTCAGGTGAACCGCTCTGGGCCTTCACAATCACCCGAGAACTGTCACTGCTTTCTCATCACACAATACTTTCATCCCTGCGCCTCACACGCCACGCTAAACGGTGTATACGAGTCCTCTTTTAGGGGGGGGGGGGTGGAGTCTGTGTTTGTTGTTGGTGGGAAAGGGTGCAGTGGAATTATCGTTTATGGGTACACACCTACTGTACCACTGGGCCAGGGACTGTTATGGTGGTACCGGTACATGATGCTCTGCACTTGACAGGTTGCATAATGCTTCCCTTTATTTCTGTTGTCTCTTAACTAAAGCTTTATGTTGCTCAGGTTTACGTTATTAGAATTAGTTAATCCACATGGACTTGTATTGTTGTTTTGAGTTAATCATTTAATTTCACAAGACTCCCTCCTTCTCGCCTTCATTTTCTCATACAGTCAGCATTGGTGTCCAGGTTGTTTCGTCATAAAACTAAATTAAAGCTTCAAATTAGATACAGCGCCTGTACTAGTTCTGTTCTAGGGTGTGTCAAGTGTTTATCATCTGCTCCTTCAAGGTTAATCTTGCTTAATGTATCTCTGGCTGCCCAACAGTGAAGGTAAACAGAGGGTGTTAAGGCAGGGGTGTCTTAGAGGACCTTGCCATCAGTTACATGGTCGCGTCAACAAACACTACACTCAGGGTTGCTGGTAACGGAGTGCCCGGTCCTGTTTGTGTGTATCATGTGTCGCACGTCCTTTGGCGCCTCCACACTTTATGATGATGTTATTAAGAAGCATATTAGGAGCTTCTCTTATAAAGTGTTGGTTATATTATCATGATTAACAGAGAACCACTTAGCCTCACAAGGTCGTTGGGACCCACCAGCGCCTGAAACACTCGGCAAGTTCCAGTGGAGAAGCCTAAAGTAGTGAGGTGAACCTCTAGGTGTAGTGTAGTAGTACTTGGGTGTAGTTGAGGAGGGGGCGCTCGGCTCTCTCTCGGCAAGATGGTTCAACGAACTGTTCAACTTTCCCCGGAAGGTCGACCACCTCTGGTTGGGGAGACTCACGCCGGGTGCCGCCGCTACAATGAAAGTGGCACTCGACGCATTGCAAGATCTAGTGCTACGTCCCTCTTCACTTTGTTCTATTAGCATGGCTGGTTTCGTCATCTCGCTCGAATGTAAATTTCACTCGTTCGTCAGCGTCCATTGGGACTTGGTGAATGTACTCGTATAGTGCTAGTATGTGCCTGTGTCAAGATGATCGGAGCGCTGGTAGTGCAAGTTTTTGGCTAGATTGAAGGAGGCGAAGTTTGGTCAATATTTTGTTAGCATCGTGATGCTGGTTGCTACATCGGGTGCTGCTGCTGCTTTATTATTGCAGCTGAAATAATTGATGCTGCTCTTGTAGAGGAGTCTCTCATAGCTGCCGTTGATGCTGTTACTAGACTACGTCACAGTTGCTTGGTGGTGCTAGGGTGAGTCTGCCGCTACTGCCGGTAGTAGAAACCTGGGGTCAGTAGCCTCCCCCACCTTCATTATCATCTCCATCTCGACCCCACGCCGACCACGCCCTTCCGCCACGCCCACGAAGCACCCGGTTAGACCCTGTGCCCTTAACATGGTTCATAAACGGAATTTCGAGCGGCCGAGGTGACCTCCACCAGGGGTCACGTCCTTACTGACGTCTGTGTACACCATTGTTTTTATTTAATTTTGAGTGTTTGTTTACGATTTTGTTGTGACGGTTCATGTTGCACTACATGGCTGGCTGTCTGTCAGACTATGTGCTGTCAGCGTACCTCAGTTAGTGGGGCACATAGCGCTGACGTCAGGCATGAATGAGTTTTCCTGGCAAGTTTTCGCCTGGGTGGCGTTTGTTAACGGGACCCGCAGAATGTTCGGCACGGTTCCGCTACCGCAGCTAGGACCTGTAATACTGGTCCTCTACCACAGTCAGGTCCTCTACTACAGCCAGGTCCTCTACCACATTCAGCCACTATTGCTAGGGAGAATTATCGACATATTTGCTTTCTCTCGAAGGTAGAGATATGATCGGGGGATGTTGGAGAAGTGTGTGTGTGGCATGATAACCGGTGCGCCTCAGGTGATTCTGTCAGCTCTTATTGATTCATCCCCCTACACACTTGGCTCCCCAGGAACCCCCCCCTCAGGTTCATCCATCAACCCACACTGCCTTTCCCACTTGGTACATCAATCATCCACATATATGTACAGGAGCTTGGCGTGGAGATACTAAGTATGTACGTGGTTTTATCATGGAGATGTTTCGCCGTGAGCAGAGGACGGGAAAAGGTTAGATAGATCTTAGGTTCGCCCGCCGTGCTGTGGTTGATAGGTGGCAGGTGTGTGTGTGTGGAGGCGCAGGCAGGTGTGTGTGTGTGTGTGGGGAGGCGCAGGCAGGTGTGTTTGGGGAGGCGCAGGCAGGTGTGTGTGTGTGGGGGAGGCGCAGGCAGGTGTGTGTGTGGAGGCGCAGGCAGGCAGGTGTGTGTGTGTGGGGAGGCGCAGGCAGGTGTGTTTGGGGGGAGGCGCAGGCAGGTGTGTGTGTGTGGGGAGGCGCAGGCAGGTGTGTGTGTGTGGGGAGGCGCAGGCAGGTGTGTTTGGGGGGAGGCGCAGGCAGGTGTGTGTGTGTGTGGGGAGGCGCAGGCAGCGATCAGACTGGAGAACATTTTACTGGCAATATTAGGAAAAAATCTTTTTACCATTACATATCGAGTGTGTTTTGAGTCCTCCATAAGTCGATCGTGTTTAGTTATGGTGAGGCCAACTTATCTTCCAATGACTCCTGCTCTTGCACCCTTCATTATCTATTACACATTATCACAGTGCACATTCTTCCTATAGAGAGAGAGAGAGAGATCCAAGAATGTGAAGAATTCTCCTATTGTTGCTAAGCACTGGTGGGTGTTAGTTCTTGTTTCTTGGCCAAATTTTGACCCTTTTAGTCACGTCTCGTGTTTATTACCCCAACCAGTAGCTCTTGTGTAGAGGCGGGAGGAACCTTGGAGGGTTTGAGGAGGCCAGGGTGGGGAGGGAGGATTGTAGAGATTACAGAGACCTAGATGAGGAGGGACTCTTGGAGGGTCGAGGATGATGTGGTAGCTTCGGAGATTCAGAGGAGGAAAGGTACAGTATTTATGGGGAGGTGAGAAGGGAGCCGTGGAGGGCGTCTTGGAGGGATGATGGAGGGCAAGGAGAGGAGGGAGCCTTGGAGAGCAGGGTGAGGAGGGCACCTTTCCCCTGGCCTGTCAGGGCTTACCTTTGCGGCTTGCACCGTCACCCTCCGTTGCGCCATCGTCGTATTGATGCTGCTTTTATGAGGGTCATGTTGGTGATGCAGCGATGGGGCGCCCCAACCCCTTTCCTGCCCCCTTCTCTCTCACCTTTTTTCCCTATTTGTTCCCCGCCTCTCAACCGTCTTTTCTCTTCCCCCATCTTCCTTTCCCCTTTCTTCGCCGCCTGTGTGACCTCCACAACGGTAATCCTCAACATTTCTACGACTCCCATTCTTTAGATAATCTTTCCCTCACCCTTTCTGTGTGTTGGTGGTTGTGGTTTGGGCGGTGACTGGCTGTTCTTGTAGTGGTAGGTGCCCCTGTGACGTAGAAGGGAGAGTTGTTCTACTACTCTAATCATTGTTGTCTAAGTCCGCGTCCTTACGGTTTAACCTTACGTGCAGGTCATTGCCATGTAGAGGCAAGCTTTGGTATGCGTGCCTGGCTCTGTACCTGTCAACAAACCAGTCTTCTGTATCAGATTAATGGTATCTTGTTCTCTTAAAAAAATTTATTTATCCAAGGTTAGAGCAGGATCGTCGCGGCTGTTAAAAATATCTTTAATTATCCCTGACTAGTTTTAAGCTCGCTGTAAAAGACTTGTCTGTTAAAAGCTCCAGCACTAGTTTGTTTAATATACTGCCTGCCAGTCTAGCACTGAAGTTTAGTAAATATATTTTAAGGATTTCACTTCGACTTCCCATTAAGTGGGTGACTCAGGCGCATGCCACTTGTGTGTCGTAAAATTAGAGTGAATTGCGTAAGCATGTATTGGGTGTGAGTGTGCGTGCGCGCGCGTGTGTGTGTGTGAAAGGGGGGGGGGGCAATGGGGTTGCTACCTGAGTCGGGTTGCGTCACTATCCCAACTTAACCTCGTCACCATGACGACCACGGCTGCCCTACTGACACACTAGGCACTGACTGGGTACCGCTCACCTGTACTAACATTTATACACATTACAGTACCTACTAAAGCCTCGGGGTTGTCAGCCTTAAACTTGTAATTTACATATATACTTTATACCGAAGGTGATATCAGGTGTGGGCAATAAATAGGAGGGAATTATTTGTTGTACTCAGACGCATGTTAGTGTTGTGGTGTAATAGCTGCCGCCTTTAAAGAAAATCCTCGTGTTATCACTACCAAGAACGCGTTGCTCTATATAGATTATGTTGCAATGCCGGTTTTATGAAACAAGGCCTGAAATCCTTTGATAAGACGACAATAAGTGTCCTGTGTTTGTTGTTGAAGATAACACGTCAACCAGATGATAGAGACTACAGGAACACTTGACAGGTGTTGAATGATTCGGTTGAACAGGTTTGTAAAACTGCCGCGCCTGATACTGTTGTGAAACTCGGGGGTGAAACGGCCCAAGTTGCTGCAGGAACACCGTGTTGAAATCTGCTCTCTTAATGACACAACAACCCCCCCCCCCACAAGCTGTGACGTCAAAGAAACTTCTCAATTTCAATCAATCTTCCCCCACCTCTCCTCACCCCCGACTTCCTGAAGAAATTGGGGTTATTAAATGAATCCTCGCTCTTAATTGATGAATGATGATGATGATAGGCGTTGCATGGGTAATTATGATACCTGATACAAGTTTCCCATTGGATAAAATCCCTCAGGTCATAGTAGTAAAAGTAGACAGTATCCCCTCACTGCTTTAAGGTTAGGTGGGGATCTGTCCTTCGGGCCGTAATCGTCTTAAGCTGACCCCATTACCAAGTGTTTATATGGCTCATTGTTGTTGTAGTTTATCATCATGATACCGAGTGTGGTAAAGTATGGCCTAGATCATGATACCGAGTGTGGTAAAGTATAGCCTAGATCATGATACCGAGTGTGGTAAAGTATAGCCTAGATCATGATACCGAGTGTGGTAAAGTATAGCCTAGATCATGATACCGAGTGTGGTAAAGTATGGCCTAGATCATGATACCGAGTGTGGTAAAGTATAGCCTAGATCATGATACCGAGTGTGGTAGCCTAGCTTAGTTTAGTATAGTAAGTGCGAGGTGTATAGGGCTGAAGGCATTAACGTTGGATGCTAGCTGCAGAAAGGTATTCATTCCGTGTGAACTCGTCTCTCTCACACTCTCTCTCCTGCCTTCGTTCATTCATGGAAACTTTGCAATAGATAACGACCAGGTGCTGTGTTTTTATTTATTTATTTACAAAGCTGTTAAGAATTACATTTATGGGTATGAAATATTATGGCGTCAGTGAGGTGATTTATTCTATTGTGGAAAAGAAGAATGTTGTGTTTGTCAATACGGTATTGTTAGGTGCGCCAGACGTCACAATTTATTGCACACCCTCACACACACACACACACACACACACACACACACACACACACACACACACACACACACACACACACACACACACACACACACACACACACACACACACACACACACACACACACACACACACACACACACACACACACACACACACACACACACAGAGCTCTTTTAGTGTTCCGGATGTATAAACTGCAAGATCTGTGCTTAAGTCTTGTTTTTGTTTTGTACACTTGATAAACTTGATAAACATTGGCGTTAACATGAACGCTCGCTACTCACCGGAAAGCCACTCGACTAGATGAAAATGTTGAACTGGATTACTGCCTGAGCCTGTTGACCTTGTTATGATATTTAGAAAATGCCGCTAGTTGTAAATGTCCTAATGCAAGTCTGGCAGTGGATGAAAGTTGCAAGGGTTTGTGGCTGGACTTGGTGTTAAAGCTACGCCGGTCATACCTAGGACCAGTGTTTTATTTTTATTCTGATATTAGTGTCCTTCCTGTGCGGTCTGGTACTAGATATAGGTGTTCAGGACGAGGCCAAGAAAAGTTCCATACTGAGAAGTCACACAGGGCGGGATACTTGCCAGGTCAGTATCACTGTAACAAATGCCTCGGCCATGACTCTTGCTTGGTTCTCCTCCTCCTCCCCCCTGGTTCTTCTCCTCTCCCCTCCTCTATCGTTCATCTTGTAAAATACGCCTACTGTCTCCCGCTGGTTGAATAATGCTGTATATTTTGCATGGTTGGTCACAGTGGGAGATATTTCAGTAGTCAGGTGTGATATTTGTGGAGGGAATGAGATTTTAAGAAGTACAGAGTCAGTGGAAAGTTAGCGTGTCCACCTCATACGATAATGCTTATTGACGCGAAGGACAGGTAAAGTGTGTGGTGGGGGGATGATGATGGTCTTGCCTCACGAGGGTACGTAGACTTCAAGTGATGCAAAATACATTCTTTGTTATTTGTCTAAAACGAACTGTTGATTACTAATTTCCGAGTCTTTAGTGCAATAAGGCCATCAGTAAGACAGGTATTTATTGGTCGTACTTTTGGTTTGTAGTAGTTGACTGGTGATAAGATTCAGGAAAAAAGACAAAGAAAGAGTAGGACACACACGCACGCACACACACACACACACACACACACACACACACACAGCTCTACCCAATGCCCGGTGAGTGACGTGGAGAAAATGATCTGCCAAAACACACGGCCTTCATCCCGTTCCATGAATCATAATAAATTGTTTTTACAAGGACTTATAAATTTAGTCGACAGGAGTAATATGAAATCAAAGTCGTACATTACACAACTAATTTTTTCTTCGGGCGTCTAGATTTTTTGTGGTGTCGACTTTGATATTTTCCCTTGTGGTGCCGAATTTAGATTTGTTCTGATGTATATCGTTTTTTTTTCCTGTGTTGTTAAATTATTCATGATGTTAAATTGATTTTGGGGGGGGTGGGTGACTAGGAAGGTGAAGAGAAAAACACATAGGACTGTAATTCAACTAGACAGCTATTGGGACGTGTTAGCATTCAGAGAGAGGAGAAGTTCCTCTTTAATCAATTTCTTAAGCCTTTTACACACTCACTAGGGCCAGTTTTTGTTAGCAGGAGCAACAGCAGCATGATAAGTCAGAGGGAAGATTGCTTACGCGGCCTTGTGATAGTGGCTATACTCACCTCACTTATACTGAAAGGCCAAATCTCAAGAGTCCTCAGTGCTGCTGGTGTTGTTGCTGCTGCTGACATTCGCCCCCTCTCAATGGCTTTCTAATCTCATGCGACAGTGTTAAGTATACTAGCCATGGCCTCTTTATAATATGAAATTATATTATTTTCACTCTTGTCTAATTTGTGTCGCCATCATTCACAAGATTTTTCATTACTGTGTCTTAAGTATATTCCAGGAAATGTGTGTTGTCTGGGAGGGGTGGTGTTGGGTCTTTTTTCTATGTTTTAGGATTATTATCATTGTTTATTATTGGATATTAGATTATTGGTGTTTTTTGGCATTATCTTGAAACTACAGGTATTGATTTTGTGTGTGATTATGATTCTTATATCTTATTATGTTTTGTTAGGTCTCTCTATTGTAAGCGTTGATTGTGAAGACTGGAGGGAAACTTTCTTTTTTTTATATACTCTTTCTCTTCTGGGTTAGGGATGGGAAGGAGCAGTTGGTGGGGCCCGGGGCATGGCGGTGGTGTCTGGGTGTTGGTGACACGGATGTGTGTGTCTCAACATTGCTACACTAACCCCGATCACCTTTCCTAACAAAATAAACCGGTTTTCTGAGCGTCGCCAGGCTTAACACGGATAATTCCCGAAACATTAACCCTGCTTTCGTGTACATATTCACATTAACCTCGTCTGTGAAATAATAAACCTAGACTAACCTCGTCTGTGAAATAATAAACCTAACCTAACCAACAGCCATTGTAGTTGTGGGAGTTTCTAATGCTACCCCCACACACACACACACACATGGTAGTGGGATTGAGAGGTTGAGTACGTGGTGTTTACTGTATTGAGGATAAAAGTGCATCGAGTGAGAATATGTATGATGTGATTCTGTCCGTGCTCTGGCCTCGACACGCCTAACTGTCTACATTGTGTAACAGGTTAAGTATGAGGAGCCTCTAGTCTGACGATAACATGACACTGTTTACTGTTTGTACTACTTGACTGTGATATTGGTATCGAAAGTAGTTGTAGGGAAATTGACCTTCTAATACACATACCGCCTAGATTAAGGCACCTTCTTCGGTATAAAATATTTAACTTTTACCAAAATCTCTATATACAGTATAATTAAATTGGTGAATAAAGTGCGTAGTTGTTGTTTATACCTGGGGTGGGCAGGGTCAGTTGGTCCCGTCAAGCCAGTATTGCAACACGAGAGGTAAAAAAAATATTAATGGATGTACTGTCACTCAGGATGAGAACCCTGGCTGGCTACCCCGTACGGTCGGACCTCCTGCTGCTGGGGGTGTGCAAGTCAGGATGGGTCCATACTCATCCTTAGAGAGATGTTAGGTTAGGAGGGGCGTCTCGAGTGGTCATGATAGGTAGAAAAACATAAATACGTGTTATGTGTATGTGAGTTTAAGGCCAGGTGTATTGCTAGCTGTTCTCCCTGAGTCAACACACAATGACATGCTGTTACTACTGTGTGTGTGTGTAATTATGATGATGAATCTAAAAATTATACTGAGGGTGATGTCCGTTTTGGAAGTAGGAATTATTTTTATAGGAGTGAGGTGTTTTATTACGTTAGGTTCGGCACGTATAATATACTTCAAAGTGTAACACGGATATATATATATATATATATATATATATTGATGAAATATATGTTTAGGGAATGAGAGAATGTGTGGAATAAGTGTTCTAGTCATGTTTTCTGTATGTAAATGAACAAGTATGTGTGATGAATATGGTAATGGTGAGAAAGGTGTGAGAGCCAGGCCAGACAAGAGGAAGAAGCTTAACCTAACCTAACCAAACCATCCTGTAGTCACGTACCAGAGAGAGAGAGAGAGAGGGAGATACCTTATCGTCAACATAGAGAGATTCCTTATCATTGACGTAGGAAGCCTAGTTAAAAAAACCCGTCTTTTTTGTATTAATTAACCACAATATGAGCCATTACTTGCTGCGTAATATATTGGGACTAAAGCCGTGTGTGTTATTCGTGGGGATAACCTAACTAGTATCGTCATCAGTGTGGCTTGTTATGTTGGAGAAAGCTTTCATGGTTTAGGGTAGTGTAATTAGCAATAAATGTAGATGAGGCGATAGTAGAGTGAACGGAAATAAAGTCACAGGAAAAAAGGTCACATGACTTGTACACATTGGCAACATATTACAGTATATATATATATATATATATATATATATATATATATATATATATATATATATATATATATATATATATATATATATATATGGCATTGCACTTAGGTTAGGTTAGGTTTTTTCCATGCCTTTTTTCTGACCTTTTTCTTGTAACTTTTCCTGGATTCGATGGTAGTAGTGGTGGTAGAGGAGATAGCAGGGCGATAGTGGTAGTAGTTGTTGATGGTGATGTTAGTGAAGGTGCAGGAGACGGGGGAGGCCTCACACAGCCAGCCAGCTGCGCCTCTTGTCCCCGGCGGCTCGTCCTCCACACACTGTTCGCGACTTACCGAGGGACGGAAGCTGTATGAATGGCTGTAATAGCGGCGTTTGTCTGTCATGGCGGCAGGTGGTGCATGAAGGTTGATTCACGTGTTTCATCCACTGCCAGCCACACATGTCCTCAACCATGTCCTTACTCACCCAGCCGGATATCCTGCCACACCACGTCGCCATTCATGACCCCAGCCAGTGTTGGTCCACTGAATGGTTGCACCAGCAGGGGAGGGGAGGGGACACGTAACAGTGGCGGGCTGGGAGGGGACCTTAACCCTCTGTGTAATCGCCAGCTCCGGGGGTCCGGTCCCCTGGCGTATGCTCAGGTGGCAGTATGGTGAGCGTTGCGCAAGGGCACGTGCACACGACACCCCTCTCCCCCCACCCCCCATCTACACCCCCCCCTAACGCCCGATAATCCCTCCCCTCACACTTCCCCTTCCTCGCCTTATACTGTATTGTGTGTCATGGCGCAGTTTAGTCACTACTACGTTATGGCGGATTAATATCCATACTGTATAATTTTATTGTTCATAAACTAAGAATAAGTACAATAGAATCCTAGACACTAATAACAATACAGTGAGTTTCTTAAGCCGTGACAGGAGGGAGCAGTGCCACACACACCTCACTCCTGCAGGTCTTGTAACTCCTGCTGTCGCTGTCACATTATACTCCTTGGTGGAGGAGTTGCAGTAGTGTCGGGTGTCTCTGGCAGCGGGTTAGTTCACGGACGGACGGTGGGGCGGCTGCTGCTAATGATGAAACTCGTGCATGTGGCCAGCTGAGACGGCATGATCGATACCAGGGGGAGGGGGTGAAAGAGGTGAGGGAAGGGAAGACCGGTTTATAGGGGAGGGTAGGGGTTAAGGGAAAGCTGATAGATAGGGGAGGGTAAGGGATAAGGGACGCTAGGGGTCGAGGATCTTGTAATCACTCACACCACAGATCTTGGGGGAACATTTTTAGTAGCTGACTGGATGGTGCAAATCTTACGTTACGGATGTCAACACAGGTAAGTTCTTACGTTACGGATGTCAACACAGGTTAGTTCTTACGTTACGGATGATGTCACGGCCACAGCTGTTCTTGTTATATTCTGTCTGTTACGTGGATAATATGTGTGGGTGTGAGTCATGAAGGGCGTGAGTGCTGCGTCAGGGTGGTGGTGGCTCTCGTGTGGTGTACAACGAGGCTACCGTGTCATGGTCCTCCTCCCTCTCAGTATCCACGCTCCCGGTTTTCAGGGTCGTACTTGCCACGACCGTAATACTCCACGGTCATAATGTTCAGGGTCGTACTTGCCACAACCTTAAGAGTCCATGGTCGTATTTCAGGGTTGCAGGAGGCAGTGTTGGAGTAGTTCTCATGCAGATACAAACACAGCACAACATTCCTTTCATTTTATTACACCCAAAACAAACTACAGGTGCAGACAAACTTTTACTACTACTCCTACTACAGTTATCGTTAGTAGTAGTAGTAGTAGTATAAACGTCACTTTACCACACCATCTAATACACAACAATGTTTCCCCGGGTGAGAAATAGTAACAGTTTCCAACACGAGTCCAAGGGCGGGTTGCTAAATACAGCGACGGTTTGCTGTAATGGTGAGTGTGGCGGTGGTGCCACACTCACCAACAGTATATTAGAACTTGTAAGTGTTTTATGGGCCTCGGGGTCTTCTGTATTACACATAATGATTCACCTTTGTAGTAGTTTATTATTGTTATTATTTACTATAATTATTATTTTAACATACATACACATACAAAGAAACGTCTTGGTTATTTTTCCTTGCTGATGATTATTATTGCGGTAATAACTGTGGTAATAGCAAAGTGGTGTTTTTGTGTTTCATAATAAGACTTGTTAAGTAACCTCTTGTATATTTTATCATAGTCTGACGTCAATATAACAAGGAAAACTGCCCCCAAGGAAGCGCCTTACTCAACACCTGTACATAATTCAGGAGGAAGACTTGTTTTGTTTTTTAGATAAGCAGTGGGCATAAGAGGAGAGGAAGGTGGTGTTGTGGCAGGGAGGGTGTAGGGTGTTAGTGGTGGTGTTGTGGCAGGGAGGGTGTTAGTGGTGGTGTTGTGGCAGGGAGGGTGTTAGTGGTGGTGTTGTGGCAGGGAGGGTGTTAGTGGTGGTGTTGTGGCAGGGAGGGTGTTAGTGGTGGTGTTGTGGCAGGGAGGGTGTTAGTGTGGTGTTGTGGCAGGAGAGATTAGGGTGTTAGTGGTGGTGTTGTGGCAGGAGAATTCATTGATGGTGTTGTGGCAGGGGTGTTAGTGGTGGTGTTGCTTGGCAGGGAGGTGTTAGTGGTGGTGTTGCTTGCTTGGGGAGATTATTGAGTGGTGGTGTTGTGGCAGGAGGGTGTTAGTGGTGGTGTTGTGGCAGGGGAGGGTGTTAGTGGTAGTGTTGTAGCAGGGTGTTAGTGGTGGTGTTGTGGCAGGAGGTGGTGGTGGTGGTATTTGTGGCAGGAGGTGTGAAGTGGTGGTGTTGTAGCAGGAGGTGTTAGTGGTGTGGTGTTGTGGCGGGAGGTGTTAGTGGTGGTGTTGCTTGTACAGGGAGGTGTTAGTGGTGAGTGTTGCTTGGCAGGGGAGGGGTGTTAGTGGTGGTGTTATGGCAGGGGAGGTGTTAGTGGTGGTGTTGACTGTGGCAGGGAGGGTGTGGGGTGTTGGCAGGAGGTGTTAATGGTGTTGTGGGAGGGTGTAGGGGTGTTAGTGTGGTGGTGTTGTGGCGGGGAGGACGGGAAGCTGGCTGCGTGTGTAACCCCTAGGGGACAGTGCAGGTGATGGTGGGCCCGTTAGCAATGCCACCAAGTACCAGGGCAGGGAATGTGGTGAGGTGTGGTGGTGCGGGAGCAGGAACAGGAAGACCCGCCAGCATGGTGGTACCTGACAGAGACAACCAGCCAACAGCGGGATAGTTATCAGGTACTGGCGGGCAAATGTAATCAACTCTCACCTGGTGATGTCAGTACCCTTAGTCGCTGATGAAGGCGCTAGAGGTGCCGAAAATGTGCTTGATCGATCACTGACACCGACTCTCCCCACATACAGGATGAAAGTTGACCACTACACATAAATGGCTGTACCAGCTGCAGTATGTCTCACGCGGTGACAGTACAGTACAAAAACTGACAAGGGACGAGGAACGGCCCCCCTCTCTCTCTCTCTCTCTCTCTTCCCGGTGACGCCTGTGATCCATATCAGTATTGTGGGGCGGCATAATGGTCCATTTTTCACTAAAGTCTGGCGCAACAAGGACCTCCAACGCCCACACTTGACACACACACACACACCGCACTGCTCCTCCGGGGAAGGTCTGCATTGTGACCTCTTTCGGCCTTATCTCGTAAGACTTAAGGTTCTCTCACAGTAGACACATTTCTCTCCATAGGTAAAAATAATGTCTCTTGTTTAAGATTTTACTTATTTATTTATTTATTCATTCATCTTTCCCAGTTGTTTATCTTCCACAATATATAGTTTTAATTTACATCGACAGTCGCCCCATCGTTTCCCATAAAGTGTGTTCAAGTTAAGGATATTTCGCTTAAGTGTTATACCTACACGGTCTTATTTGTCTTAGGTTACGAGGAAATTTATACCTCTTAGGACTTTTGGTGAATCCGGACTTGATGACTGTTTGTAGACGACGAGGGTGAAGGAAGGTATTGACAAGTTGTGTTCTCCGCTGTATTGAGTTTGTTATTATCATCTTCAACATCTCCCTCCTCCATTCTCCTCCAGTTCTCCTCTCCACCATTGATCTCCCACACTCTCACTCCTTCTCCTGTTGGCTCATGTTTCAGTTACCTGCCCAGTCACACACACAAACACATATTGTACATACATACATACATACATGCATACATACATACATACATACATACATACATACATACATACACACACATATACATACATACATACATACACACACACACACACACATATGCTCCTACTGTTGACGTGATTGATAGTCCGAGTGTGTGTGGGTGGGGGGAGGGAATGTCCAGAGGTGCTGTTCAGTCCGTAATGTAAACAAAAAAATGACCCGTGTATCTGTCAGGCTCGTCTCGTCTGCAGCCCCTTGAAGGGAAGGTCACGAAGGGGGGACGGTAGAGACACACGCACACACACGCACACACACACACACACACACACAAGACCCTTCCCGTCGTTTAGTTGTCTCTCCAGTTTTTCCCTTATCCACTTTCCATCCTCCCTCCCTTCCTCCTACCTTCCCTCAACCCCCCCCCTCCCATCCTCCCCTCCCTTCTCTTCACTCACCCCCTACCAGGATGCTGCTCTCTCTCTCTCTCTCTCTCTCTCTCCTCTCCTCCTCTCTCCTCCTCTCTCCTCTCCCTCCCTCCCTCCCTCCTCCCTCCCTCCCCCTCCCTCCCCTCACAGTTTTTTCTCTGCATTTAATTGGTCGTCTTTTTTCAGGTGAATCATTTACCTGTATTGCGTCATACCTGTGTGTTAATTTGTACTTGGTATTATTGTACACGCATTTGGGGGTGGGGGGGGGGTGCTTCTTAGTGTGTTCTTGTGTTGCAGTTTTCAGTTTAACAAATTTATTGACAAAGCTTGTAGTAAAGTTTGCCTATTGTGAGTAATTCAGTCAGGTCTTGACACTGAGGGTGGTATCACTTCTCACTGCCACGCTGGACATCACTGAACCAATACCACCACAAGCACCAATATCACCACTAAACATGACCACCACTACCACCACCACCCCTCACTGCGGCATCTGTTCCGTGTCTCCCGCAGCACTCTGTATATTGTGCCAACACTACACAATAAATGGCGTTTTTTACCTACTGGGAGTGAGGGAGAGGGAGCCAGGTGTGTGTGTGTGTGTGTGTGTGTTTGTTTCGTTTCGTTTACACACACACACACACAAAGAAACATGGTGATGGGGAAAGCAAGAGATAACCAGAACATAGAGAGAGAATCACTAGGTAAGAGGGAGGAACTATAACTGCAGCGAGCAGGATACGAGGTCATGAAAGGTCGCCAAGCTATATATATAACGTGTGTGTATGTGGACGACCCTCACCTCGCCTCACCTCTCACCTTTATCAATATTGTCCGCCTCGTGTCAGAAGTTCGACCCGGGCGGCCATTGTCCCGACCCAGGTCATGCCAGGTCACGAGGGGGGGGGAGGGGGGGGCTACACTTTATTGATTGTAAAGTTCTTTATTTACCTATCGCTTCGTGTGTATGTGTGTATTAATCAAGTTTATGTATGTTTTATATGTATTTTCAACTTTCTCATATACATACATTTAATTCTATTCGTTATTATCTATCTTCATTGTAGTATATATTTACGTATATCTGTCTAGTTTGCCTTGTGTACACTAGTATCTATCTACAGCCATCCATCCATCTCAGCATTGTGAATCAAACCTCGTACCAAAAATGAAAGTATGTATGTATGTGTGTGTGTGTGTGTGTATGTATGTATGTATGGGTGTGTGTATGTATGTATGTATGGGTGTGTGTGTGTGTGTAGGTGTCGTGAGTTATTTTGAATGGGAACTAAGGTCAACCCGCCCAGGTCTGGATATACCCGGGTGTAGAAATGTCACCCTGGCGTCTATTTTAGGTGTAGTGGTGGAGGTTAAAAGTCATACCAGCAACTTAAAGATATAGCTAATCAAAGGGTTTGGTAACTCATCCAGGTAATTACAGGTATGCTACTCGTAATCTCTAATAGTGAGTTTTAGAGTAAATTATCATCATTTTAGTATCACCTGAAGAATCGCCACCCCTAGCTTAATTCACCTAATGACTTAACAGGTGCGACCATACCGTGCAGTCTACGAAGATATCTATAGTCTAACCTAACCTAACACCATTATGGGGGGGGGGATGTGGTTAGGTTAGGGTGGTTAATCTTTAGGTGATAAGCTGGGGTGGAGACTCTTCAGGTAATGTGTACTTTTTGTTTTGTTTACTCAGTCCAATGTCACTTGACCTAATTGATGGATTGTGTTTTAAGTACGTGTGTGTGTGTGTGTGTGTCATACTCAGCACATTGGTCTTGAAGTGTGACACATACTGACACGTCTGTTCTGTTCAGGTATGATAACAGAATATTCTCTTTAACCACGTCACACTTACAATGCATACTATCACACTTACACTGCGTACTATCACACTTACAATGTGTTTGAACTAAGTATGTCACACTTTAGATGTATTCTCTCTTAAGTGTGTCACAGTGGCTTCTGGCGACCTGTGGCAGCATTTTTCCCACCACGAGCTGACGATTTATTTTTATTTTCTCAGTAAATATAAATTCACCACCAGCCGCGACCTTTGCTGTGTGTGTGTGTGTGTGTGTGTGTGTGTGTCACCTTTACTCTCTCACTCTGTTCCTATCTATCTAGTGGAATTCCGTATGTTGACATTTTTAATGGTGCCTCCCTGACCGGTGTGTGTGTGTGTGTGTGTGTGTGTAATAATAATAATAATAATAATAATTAACGGTTTATTGAAAGAGCATAGCAGCCAGAAGGCTGAAAATATACAGTTACGTAATTGGGGAATGGGTTTCGATTTACAAATAATATACAAGTAACATAAGTGATACAAATAAGATATATAATAACTAGATGGGGAGAAGCTCAAACTACAGGGCATTTTAACAGACAGCGCAAGAAGTAGGATTTACTGGGAGTGAATACACTGGTTTATTACAAGTGTGTGTGTGTGTGTCTTGTGGTCCGGTGAAGCGTTGAATGTCACTTTTTTTGCCCTCATAAAACCATCTCCCTCTTGTTGTTTTATCTACCACAATAATCTGCTGAGAGCACTGTGTTCACCCAGTACAGGTTTGGTTAGGTTAGCTTAGCATTTGGGTGGTTTACTCCTTAGGTGAAATAAGCTGGGGTGGTGATTCAATATATGTGATAATTTACATCTGGTAGTGGGGTGACAGACGTACAGACACTGATGTAACATTTAGGTTTTGTTTTATGTTAAGTGTAGCATTCCTAGCCTTGCCCTCTTATACGAGAAGGTGAGGGAAAGAGGGAGGAAGGAAGGAAGGTGAGGGGAGGAGGGAGAGAGGGGGGAAGATGAGGAAGGAGGGTGAGGGAATGAAGAAGGGAGATGAGAGAGGAAGGTAAGACACAAACGTTGAGGATGTTCTTCAATGAGCAGAGAGATGAGATGTACTGTATATATTGATCACCGGAGGCACGTGGCCCTCAGTGACGTCACTCGTTGCCATGGAGACCGGCTGCTTCTGATGGGGAGGATGTAAGATAATGTACCGCGCCGCTCCGCCCCTCCTGACGACGACTCTCCCGCCAACCTGGTACTTATTGGGGCTGTGTACAAGTGTTGTTGATCTGTGTATTGTGGTGGTAGTGCCTGGCGTGTGTGCGTGCGTGCGTGCTACTTGACTCGCTCTCTCTCTCTATTTCTCTTTCACTCTAAATCTTCCATACTCTCACACTCGCTCTCTCTTCACGTTCTCTCTCTATTACACTATTTCACTTTCTCTATAACACTATTTCACGTTCTCTCTCTCTCTCTCTCTCTCTCTCTCTCGTTTACACTGTCCTAGATCTTAAAGGATTATACCGTCTACGAGTAACACCCTGACCTACATACATATTACACGAACGAGGTTATCTGTAGTCTGTAGTATATAAAGGTGGTTACGAGGGTGATTTGACGTTGTTCTGTAGTTTGTGAGTTACGTGTGGATATGCTGTAGTTTTTGAGTGTGTGAGTGTGATGTGTGTGCTGTAGTTTTGAGTGTGTGAGTGTGATGTGTATGCTGTAGTTTTGAGTGTGTGAGTGTGATGTGTATGCTGTAGTTTATGAGTGTGTGCGTTACAGAAGGTGTGTATATTGTAGTTTTTGAGTGCGTGAGTTACGTGTGAATATACTGTAGTTTATGAGTGTTTTAGAGTTACAGAAGGTGTGTATGTTACAGCAGGTGTGTGAGTTACAGTGGGTGTGTATGTTACAGCAGGTGTGTGAGTTACAGTGGGTGTGTATGCTGTAGTTTGTAATACAGTGATACAGCTCTCGTTATTAACTGTACCCTGAAGCATGATTGTAACACGGGTTTAACACACGGGGTTCAGAGTGGAGTTATGTAATGTAGTCTCTTGTGGAGGTATGTTGGAAAATTTATTTCATTTTATTCAGGTGAGGAAAGGTGAGGGGTTTGGTGATACAGGTGAGGGGTGTGATGTTACAGGTGAGGGGTGTGATGTTATAGGTGAGGGGTGTGATGTTATAGGTGAGGGGCGTGATGTTATAGGTGAGGGGCGTGATGTTACAGGTGAGGGGTGTGATGTTACAGGTGAGGGAAGGTGAGGGGTGTGATGATACAGGTGAGGGTGTGATGTTACAGGTGAGGGAAGGTGAGGGTTGTGGTGTTATAGGTGAGGGAAGGTGAGGGCTGTGGTGTTATAGGTGAGGGAAGAGGGGAAGGTGTGGGGTGAGGGGAGAAAGAGAGGGGAATATAGGTCAGTGTGGGGTATGGGGGGGAGGAGGGGGTAAATGTCAGAGGTGATCAACTTTCCTGCCAGAGGTTCGTGACATTCTCTCCCTGATCCTCCTCCTCCCTCGTGATCCTCTTCCTCTCCCTCGTGATCCTCCTCCACCTCCCGTTGTGATCTTCCTCTTCCTCCACCTCCTCCCTTTCTTCTTCCCCTTCTCCCTCCCCTTCTCCCTCTTCCCCCTTCTCCCACTCCTCTCACTTCCCCACCCACCTTTCCCTCCTCCCTTCCTCTCCTCCCATTCCCTCCCCCCTCCCTCCTCTCCCCCCCTCCACTCTCCTCCCTCTCCTTCCTCAGCCTCTTCTCTTCCCGTTTTCTTCAGAGGGAGACTATGTTGGTGAGAATGCGCATTATCTGCCGTGCTTATGAACAGTAATTTGTTAAACGTTTTGTTCTGTTATTTAGACTTATGTTGTGTGTGTGTGTGTGTGTGTATGTATTGTCGTGTTTGTTTATGTATTTAACTGTGTGTAAGTAATGTGTGTATATGTGTGTCTGTTTTGTATGTTTGCTCAATAACAACGTTTACATAGCATAAATGTACGTGTGTGTGTGGGGGCTGTGTCTGTCTGGGTCTGTCTAATGTAATACCCCGGAAGACGCTTAAGTTACATTGTGTGAATGAAAGAGGCAACTTGATATTGCAGTAACTGAACACTGGGGGAGAGAGAGAGAGAGAGAGAGAGAGAGAGAGAGAGAGAGAGAGAGAGAGAGAGAGAGAGAGAGAATCATACAAGAATGTGAAAAACAGCGAAGGACACTAAGATCAACAATAACAGTATAAGAGTCCTGCCAGTATCATAAGAACAGAAACTTAACAACAGTGGCTGGGCAACAGGAAGGGGGGGGGGCACTGACAGGGCGAGTCACTCCGAACGAGGAATGATGTCTGCAGCAGCTTTCATATTTATTGGAATTTCCTCTGTCTGTGTGTGTGTGTGTTGACTTATTTATGTGCACGCAGCTGTCAGGGTAAAGAGATGTATTATATAGTCCACACACGATAATTACACTGGCTGGAAAACGTATACATGGGGGAGGGCTGAGTACACATGTATACATTGGCTATGTATACGTATGTGAAAGTCGTACATGGAGGGATGCTTGTTTTGGTCTCTTGTGTTTGTATATCTTGGGTCCACCCTCTCCCTCCTCCTCCTTCTTCTTTTCTCCTTTCTCTCCTTCTCCCCTTCTTTTTCCTCCTACTTCTTTCCTCCTGGATCTCCTCCCCTCCCCTCCTCTCTTCCTCCACTCTATCTTCCTTCTTCCTTCTCTATTCCTTATTCTCCTCCTCCTGCCGTCGCGGAACATACCCTCAACAAGGAAGTGGAGGATTGTGTTATTTTCCCCTCCCTCCCTCCCTCCCTCCCTCCCTCCCTGTGTTGTGTTTGAAGGTTTGTTCTTTCAAAAAAGTGTGTTGGTGCGGCCGAGGCTTGTTTTAGACCTGTTTTTTGTTGTGCCTTTCTCACGGACGCTTGCCCTTTAGTGTGTGTCTGGGGGGTTAAGATGACTGATGATGATGATGGTGGATGATGGTGGTGGTGATGTAGCTGCTGGCTGGGTACACGTGCACTATCATTGGTAATATGAGCGGTGATGTTTTTGTGAACCACACCCACATTCCTGGAGTGTGATGGGAGAGGCTGAGGGAGGGAGGGAGTGAGTATGGAGGACGCACGTGGGGCAGGAGAAAAGGTGTGGGAGTGGCACTATAGCGATGAGGGGGGGTGGGGTTGAATGGCCATCTGTTCGTTTCAGTGTATGTAAGACAGAGTGAATGTTTTTAGTGTCTTGTTGAGAATGTAGGTGAGCAGAGGAGTACCGAGGTGACCAGGAAGCAACAGCAGGGATGTGTTGATGGGTAGACCAGTACTCACTACTTGGCCACGTCCACACCAATGACTGTCCTTCCCACCCTCTACCCCCTCCCCTGCCCCTCCTCCCTCACTCCTCCCAGCTGCACAATGTGTCTGTCCCGCATCTGAGACTAAGTAAGTGCCCAGCTCGCCTCTCATTGGCTTTTAACAGCTGGTAGAGTGATGGTTTCGCTGCACGCCTCAACCTCTCTCATAATATACTATCAAAGGTTGGTTTAGCCCCTAGACAATGTGTGTATGTATAAAGATGTGTACAGTAATTGCAGTAGCAGAAGTGTACCAACGTGTGGGTGGCTCGGTTTAGTCGCCTACGTCTCGGTTAGTTGTTCCTGGTTGAGGTTCATGAATGGCGTATGAGGAGGCAAGACCCTAGAGAGCGGCCCTGGGCAGCTCTCCACAACCCCGACAAAGGCACCATGGAAATCACTTTTATACATATATTCTTAACATATAAAAGATCTCTTGGCTCTGATTTCACGTGGAGTGACTAAGTTTGTGGAGATATATTTGGCTTTGTCGAGTTAAGCATCATGAGTGGGCAAGGACGCTGTGTTGCCGTGGGAGAAGCAGGAGTGTGTGGTGGGCAGGAAGTGTCGTCTTGTTGCTAAACGACGAGAGGCTGGCTGGCTGGCTGGCTGCTGCTGCTATTATCTACCCTTACCCACTTCTTTTGCTCCGCCACAAAATATTTCATTTCTCCACCAAAATACCAAATTGGACAGCCTCATTACCCCAAGTTTTTATATTTCTTATGGCTTGTCAGGTCTGGTGAGCTGTGATTTTCTTCTACAACCCAAAACACCAGCAAAGTGTTGACCTCCTTCATCTAGCTAGCGACACGAGGATGTTTTTGGTCTTAAGAGTGAGTCACCAGCCCATTATATGTAAATTTAATATATGTGACGAGCTACATACTAATGTTGTGCCTAAATATGGCCACAAATTAATACGATCACAGGTCTTGGGCGACGAGTTTGACCTATATGAAGATGATTGCTTAAGAGTTGTGTTTGGCCAGTGATAAGTGGATTGGTGGGGCCGTCATTATTATTAACATATTTTTTTTATCCGTTTGCAATACCCACTACTGCTAAACCATTGGCCTTTCTCACTTGCTTCGTGTACCCTTTCGTGCTTCTTGAACTCTGACCATCAATAGGTTAGGTTAGGTTTATACCACTACCTTCTTCCCTGGTTCATTATCTACGGCAACTGGGAATGTTTTGATACTTGTGCTAAGATCGTAGTTCTGGGAGACTTTGTTTGTTTTATTTCGAGGTCAGACTTTTGCAATGATTGTTTAGTTACTGAGTGTTGGGAGGTTAAGACACATCAAGTTGACCTTGCACTGGGTGGAAGTGATCCATCCCTGAACGTGCCCTGAAATCCACTGTTCATTCTTATTTTTGTATTCTCATTCACTCTTCTTGCACACACACTCTCTCTAGTGCATATTTTAATCACACATACACACACACACACACACACACACACACACACACACACACACACACATATACACACACATATAGCGCTCTTATCCACATTCAGGTTAATTAACATTGCCAATCCTGTGACTCGAACATGTTAAAGGTTAAGGGGACACAATATCGGAGTTGACACGACACTGTTTTTGTGATTGTGTGTGTCTGTGTGTGTGTGTGTGTGTGTGTGTGTGTGTGAAGCCTGAATTTTTACACTTTTCATTTTTTTAGTTGTCACAGTGTTCATCCACACTATAGAATAAAAATCTTACACACATACACACACACACGCGCGCGCGCGTATAATGATCCCTTAAAGAGGTAATTACTTGGGTCAAGGCGCACCTGTTCAGCCCTTCTGGTCACGGTTTGCCCTCAATTTACATACGTTTTGTCACCTCACTTCGCTGGCGTTGGAATTCCGAGGTTTTTGTAATGGTACAGTAAAGTGACTCGTCTTAACTGGACCTCTCTCTAAATGGCGTAATTGAGGGCTGTTAAAACTAAGGTCCACATAACTTTCAATAAAGATAACAAACTTTGTAAACGATTGAAGAACTTGTATTATTCTCGTATTATATAATGCACATTGGGAATACAGTGATTAATAGGTTTGGTGTATTTATAAACGCTATGATCTGATGTATGTGTTTCAAGAATCCATGTTCGAACAGAATTATTATCATCATCATTTGGAGACAGTCATTAATATATGTGTATGTTTATTGGTGCCTTGGGAGTGATACAGGCTCGTGTAGATTATTTTGTTTGTTTATAAAACTTAACTTTGTGTTTTTTTCTTGCAGGTGAGCCTCAGTTTGTGGTGGGCGGGGCTGGTTTCATGTGAGTATTGTACATGTCATTAATGAAAATGGGGGAGTGGAGGTCTCAGGTGTACTTTGGAAGCCATTCTGTACTTGTTACCTCGGTGGTGTACAATATGTGAAATAAAATTATATCACTGTCCTAAGGTGATTACTGGATGCTTAGAGATGTATACAAGTAGACCAGGAGGGTGTAGGAGGCGGTGGTGGTGGTGGTGGGTGTGGCGGCGACCGGGAGATTCCTCAGCTGGCGACGTCTGGTAGATGAGATAAACACGATCCCACGCCCCTGATTGGTTGCTGTTGCTGTGACGTCACGATACTTCTGAGATGAAAATAACTACCGTGTAGGGATGTCGGGCCCCTCCTCCTCCCCATACCTCCTACACCTTTGTTATATTTGGCATGTTATTCACTCTCTCGTAGATTTAAACATCCTGTCGTAGCTGCCAGACGCACGTGAATAAACCGCCCTATGTGTAAAGTTGCCAGATTACTTGTTTTGTTGCTCTTCCATCTACCTTGTTTATCTCTTTACACCTGTATCTCCTCCCTCTTTTCCCTCACTACCCGCCTGCGTCTCTCCTTCTCTTGTCTCCCTCCTGCCTCTGACCCTCCCTCTCCCTCCCTGCATCTCCAAGATTAGCCGCCAGGACAGAGCATCCGGTCCGCCAGTGTTGCCAGAGTCCCGGGAGACTTACTCAACCCTTCACTGTCTGGTATTTTAAGCCTCGAGTGTTTTGCCTTGTACCTCCTCCCTCCTACTCCTCTTCTTCTTTTGTTTCTTATTCATCGTATCTGTCTAGATTTTGTTAATGCTTTAGTTGTTTTTCTTTATCTCTACCCTTTTATTTTTGCATTATTATTTCTCTTGGCGTTTTGTCTCTACTCTTCTATTTTTGTCATTTTATTATTTTTCTTGACGTTCTTCCATCCTGCCCTGATTTTGTCTTTTGTTTTCGTCTTTTTCTCTTATTTTCTCCGTATTTATCTTGTTGCTGACTATACTTCTCTAGGAATGCTGGACTCGTTAGATCTACTTTACAGAGGCCATTGTCAGTAGCTACATTCCCTATACAATATACCCAGCAGGTATTTTCCCTTCAGGCTACGTTTATTTAATCCAGTTTGCATCTTTCTTGATGTGGCGGAGAGAATGTTTTTTCCTGCGAGTGTTTTTTTGTTTACCCCAGGGGCGACTTAACGCAGCCAATAACCTGTCTAGGTCGCCCTTGTATCACCAAGACGCCCGCCATATTGTGTTTTGGATAAGTTACTCAGTTTCCTTCACCCACATGTCTTTGTGTATGAACCTCTGTCCTGCGTTGCAGTGAGAAGTGATACCTCCCTCAGTGTCAAGACCTGACTGAATTACTCAGAATAGGCAAACTGTACCCCAAGCTTTGTCAATAAATTTGTTAAACTAAAACTCCACTAGGTAAAGACGTGGTTCTATTCCCGGCTAAGCTTCGACCGATACTTAATGAGACGACTGGACAAGCACTGAATAAACTCACGCTTATAGTATTGATATTTAGGCGAAATTATATGAAATTCGCTGGAGAACAAATGAAAGTCGGTTTATTTATTGGATGTTGAAAGTATAAATAGAGTTGTTAAACAGTTGCGTAGCGTCAGTATTGGCTGGTGTGTAGGTACCTTGGGAGTGTTAGGTGAAGGTTTGCTTTGGTTAGTGTTAGGGTGGTTAATCTTGGGTGAAAATAAGCTGCGGTTCTTATCTACAGGTGATCCCAATTTTGTATTTACGGATTATTGTACCTTACCTGTAGAATAAAAGCGTATCATTGTATTCATTGACATAGCGGGTACTGTGGCGAGGCTGGGAGTCGGTTTGTTCCCGCGCAGGCAGAGGCGTTGGTGGGGGAGGGGGGGGGGAGATGTATGTATGGGAGGCGGCGGGCTAGACTGTGCACCAGACGCCCCGGTACACCAGCTGCTTGGCTACATTCTCCCGCTCCGCCAGATACACATAACTCATTCACCTCTCTCTCTTACCTACCGACTATGTTCTGGTCTGTTTGAAGCTACAAGACCATATAATGTGAAGTCAATTGGATCTGTACTAAATTTTTTCAGTTATGGTAGTCTGTGTGTGGGTGGGGGCCGGCGGGGTATAAACTGAGATGGAGTGCAGTAAAGCTGGTGTCTCCATTATGGTGGTTGGCGACCTTCCGTGATTGCCTGTGCAGGTCCCCCCGCCACACACACACTGTCTGTCCTCAAACTCCGCCCTCCCTCACCAATAGTGTAGTTCTGCATATTACATTATTATTATTTTTTGTAGACTGGAGGTCACTCGTCTCTCACCTCTGCCCTTAACTAATTGATACTGAGTTTGTTTCTTGCTTTGAGTTTACAGATCTGACTGCCATGAACGTATAGTGGTGTTTTATTTTAGAGTTTTTATATTTGTGATAAGTACAATGATGGCAGCGTTCATTAGGTACAACATGTTCGAGTATTTCATTTATAGATCTCTTAATTCATGGTGGTTTGGCAGGAACAGTTAACGCTAGTATAGGATATGGAGACTCGGGCCATCATGGTCCTGATACACCCACCACACCCTTTCACCACAAACATTGCCATCCCGTCTCCTAAACATAAGCTAACCCACACTGGCGTCCACCACAAGGGCTGGGAGTTGTGGCGTGCGAGTCCTGAGGGGACAAGCGAGACCTTGGCAAGTTGAGCCAGTCACTGAGTGGGGCGACCCGCCAAGCTCCAGCCACAGAGTCTGTCAGTCTCTGTTGACCTTCGCAGCTGCAGTAAAATCCTTCATCAGCCCCTCCCCTCTCCTATCTCCCCCACCTCCCTCTCCCCCACGCAGGGACTGGTTTTCGCTGGGTGTTTGCTACTGGCCCAAGGTTATCCCAGTTTAGCCCGCCAGGAGGACCCATTTTACGGACTGTATTTATCCTTTCAGCTCTAATGGCACGCAGCTTGCGAGGGGCCATTATCATTGTTGCTCGTGCTATAGTCTCGTGAGTCATGAGTGAATACAAAGAAAATGTCATTAAGACAGTAGTGAGAAGCCGCGAAATGAAGAGGGCGGGAAACTTAGGCGGGAAATACCCAAGAGGTCGACAACACCATGAAGCAGAGAAGTACAGTGACTAGCCTAGGGCACGCCATACCTCCCCAGCTTATTGTGTTCTCTTTGTTTACTTCGCTTAATGCTTGTGTTCACACTGCGTCTCTCGATGCCATTTTTAGTGTAGATAACTATACTGTAGTACCATTACTGTTTGTATATGAACAGGTTAAGTTGGTTTTAGGCAAAAATAAATCTAATATATCGGGTTTAGTCGGGTTTAGATACAGTGCTAAAAATATCTGGGTCGGACCATTGTTATACTGTCACTACATGGAAATTTGTGTACCAATAACTTTCGAAAGTGTTTACCCGTACAGTATTGGTATTGTAAATAACTCTGAAATACACTAATATAGGTAACAACTCGTGCACCTATAAGGATACTAGAAGGCGCTACAGCTCAGGCTCAAGGGAATGTGGCTGATGTTTGTCACTGGGTGGGGGGAGGAAACGTGATGACAGCTGTTGACAAGAATGCCAGGGGTTGCGACGGATACCACCAGTAGGATGAGCGTTATGACGACATGAAGAATAGTGTAAAAATATCCTGATATATAGACATTTTATTCAAACGTACAAGAACATAATCAGATATAAAATACATATACAGTATTACATCCTTTATGGTGACAATAGAAGTGGTTTCTGAACGTTGGCAGAAGTTAATATTAATACTGTATCTCCAGAGTCCAGACTATACTGTAGATGGACCAGGCTGGTGTGTCTCTTAGTGTGAGAGAAACAAGTGTGTTGTTTGATATTATTGGAGAAGAGTTTTAATGCCAGGATAGAGGTGGGGGTGGTTAGCCTTGAGAGCGTAGATCCGAAGTGAAGAAAGATGTCTTGGCAATATGGCGTATTGATTCTCTGTAATATGGTTATAATTATTAATCTTGCTTGTAGCTAATAAAATGCTTTGTTTGGAAAATACAATGATCAGGCGTCATTCATTTTTTATTCCATGTAAGTGATAGGATTACGCCATCATCGCTGTTGCAGACGTGGGTGCTTTATATGCGAGTAATGGCGAGTGTTGTAATCGATACATTGTGATGTGAAACAGCCACAACAACACGACCTTCAAGTGAGAGAGGCAGAATGTCTCTTTTAGTCTGTTAAAGATTCTCATCAATGAATTGTAGCCTCATTCACAAACTTGTGTCCTGGTTGCCGAATATACAACAAAGATTCATACATTGAAATGCTTTACTAAGTTTAATCTCATCAAAAACCATGGCATTGTTTCCTTTTGTTTTACTCTTTTTTGTTTTTCTTTGGTTATAAATTTCAAGACAGTTTCCATTCTTAAGACTCAACGCTAATATTGTTACTTTAAAAATGGCATGGGGTGTTTGTTTCTCGTCCCGTCAATTGTTTTTGTTCTGTGTAATTTCATTCTGGTTGTGCAACACGTGGAACCGGATGTCCTTGTCCCGAACACCAGGTCTGTTTAAAGGTGGTAGTTTGTCTGGTTCATATCCCCGCCTATACCTGTGGGATTTTATGCTTTATTGACAGTGTTGTTTGGCATTATACGAACCTCTCGCCGTATATATTTTTTTATTTCAAGGTAGTGTTATGGAGTATTTATCGATTCATGATGTTTGTTTATGTTCAGTGTTTATCGATAAGCATCATGTTTATTTCCGTCTGTGGGTGTTTTGTCAAGCCTTTTTTTTTTAAATATAAACATCTTGTGGTGACTCGTTCCTCATTCCTGGCGCCTCTACGTGTCCTGAAATTGACTAGTTAGGCTATCTTCGTCTCGGTACAAACCTTTTTTTTTTGTATCATGTTTACAGTGAGAGAAGTGACTGACTGACTGACTGACTGCCTGCCTGTTGTTATGCTCTGGATAACCTCAATCGTGTAGGTGATGTTTGTAACACCAATTGTACAAGTATACATGAACAAGCATTGACAGCAACACCACTAGTATATGAACGCGGATTGGTATTACTAACATTATCTGCCCAAGAACAACTGTCACCACCAACAACAGCTGTTTCTTCCATACACTGTACACGCCTTTGGTCCTGTGGGTAATATTATAAAACCGCCTTTGACTGATGCCAACATTTTAACAATCAATATACTGTGCTAAATTTAACGCAGCAATCCTATGAACACCCGGGCAGTATTTCTGGTATTCTTTCGCATTTAAAAATAGACAAGTGAACAGGAAATGTATAAACCACTGCGTCAAGGTTCAGATGCATGGAAACGAATATGAGTTGAGTTTTTATTTTATTTTTAAGAACTGGATCAGCTTAACGTTAATTCCTGAGTAGAGAACAACAGCTGTGGGTGATGTGAAGAGATGTATAGCAATAACATTCATGGAACTTTGAGAACGTTAGTAATACGAATATATAAACCCCAGGAATTCCCTCTCTATCGATCTCAATGTAGACGGTTTGGTGATGGTGGAGGAGGTAGGGCGCGAAGCTGACTTTAGGACAAAATATTTTACTCACTACCTAACTGTCGTATTTTGTTACCGTTTTAGATTCTCGTCGTTACGTAATTTATAAAAAAAAAACGAGAAGAGTGTAGTGAGAGGTGGCCAGGTGGTAGTGGAGATTGGTGAGATAAAACGGATACTGACGCAAGGGGATGTTTTGGTCATAAAGTTAGAACAACCGTCTTCGTACTCCGGGAATTCCAGCGTCTCTCTCTCTCTCTCTCTCTCTCTCTCTCTCTCTCTCTCTCTCTCTCTCTCTCTCTCTCTCTCTCTCTCTCGATGTGATGATGAGGGAGGTCACTCATTATCTTGCAACAACAGTAGGAAATTTTTGTTTTTGTGATGCGTTATATAATTTCTGACACTAGTGGCTGTTACTAAGCCTTAATGTTAAACGCTCCCTGAAATACCTTAAAGAGAGAGAGAACAATACACACATATTCACCAGTTACATCCTTGTGTGTGTGTGTGCATAGAATGACAGATGGGTAAAATATCTTAAAAAAAAGCACATGGATTGTATTAGGAGAGGAAGTGCATGACCATGACATACCAAACACGCCTTTATCTGGGGGCAGTCTGACGTCATGAACACTTCTCGCTGCTGGCAAGTCAATTCTAGGTACAGTGGGGTGGGTGGCGCCGCGTCGTCAGTTCTGAGTATAACGAGTGAGTGTTACAGGGGGTGGGACGGGGCGGGGCTTGGTGGGGTGGGTGGGTGGGTGGGGGAGAGGGAGGAAGGGGTGTTTAGTCAGTATTACCACCATTACCTTCCTAAATATATGAACGTGACAGAGACTAGGACATTGAGAAATAGAATCAGATAAGAAAGAGAATCAAGTGTAAGTAAGAGAATCAAGTGTAAGTAAGAGAATCAAGTGTAAGTAAGATGATAAGGTGTAAGTAAGAGTATCAGATGAAAGAAAGAATCAGGAGAACAGATAATCAGATACATATTGTCATCGCTAACACTCAGTACACCAAGTTATATGAATTAATATATATTTGACTTAATCGATAACGTAAACAGCTGAATAATTTCCTTTTCTGCATTAAACACTTATGCAAGAGATGACGTTATTTTAATTTTAATTATCTATTTATTATTAGTATGTTATTCTGGGTATCTACAGTAATTAATCACACTAAATTAAAATAAAAGGAAACATATATATATTTTTTTATTAAGAGACTAACGTATATTTAGCACTTTACACACACACACACACACACACTGTACGGCTCGATCAATAATGTAAATAAACCATGAAATTATCGACGACTTAGCAGACTAGAGAGGTGAAGGTCTCCTCTCTGGCTTATGGATCTCTTTAAGTCACTCTACCAATGTCACGCTTATACTCAATACAGGTTTATGGAGTACACTTAACCAGATGACCAATACTGACAGTTAACCTTATCACCAGTGACTGATAATTGCGTCATTATAATTCGGTGTTAATAGCTCTGGGGGTCATTTAGCACTCGGTCTCCTCCACACACACACACATCTGTCCATTACAGTTCTTTATTAGTATTGTTATTGTTGTTATTTTTATTGTTATTATGACTCAGTATTATCATTGTCATCATCATTGTTATTATTATTTTCATGTGTGTACGTGTCCTAAACCTGTCGCGTCATCAACTTCATCACTGTTTACTCCTGTTGCCCCCCCACCCCCCAATAAACCCTCTTTCGTTCCTTTTATGGCTTTTACTTCACCTTCCTTTCTCTCCTAATATGGCCCTTCCTCCACCCTCCCTACTCCTCTCTCTCTCTCTCTCTCTCTCTCTCTCTGATCTTCTTCAATGTAACTATGTCGTCTACACCAAATTGCAATATACTGTATAATATGCAATCGTTCTGGTGAAAGCTTTAAAATTAATTAAATGTCAAGTAAACCAGCTTTAACACCCCCCACACACACACCTTGCTGGAACAGTATCGCGTAGTAAGGATTAATTATTATCAATTACATAAAACGTTCCTCTAGTCAGATTATATTTAATTTTCAGTCAGTCGAATTATCTTTGGAGAAATATAATTACTTGGGAAAATTTGTTGGCAAAGATGTAACGCCATATCCTCGCCGTAATAAACCAGGAAAAGAATAATGAAAAAGACTAAGGCACTTTATTAACATTACTACATCGATGTTTTGTTTTCCTAGAGTCGATAAATTGTAACTATTTTTTTTGTTTCTGAGTGAAATTTTTTCTTGTACCCCCTCCCCATCCAACGACTTGAGTGTAATTTTTCTTAAGTGACAAAAATGAGAAACATAAGAGATGTAGCAATTTTCCTTAAAACACACACACACACACACACACACACAGAGCGGCGGGTCTGAAGCTGTCTGGGCGACATTCCTACACTGGCACCAAGAAACGCTGTTGAAATTCTAGCAAGCAGCACCAGCAGCAGGTTGTGAGGTGATGCATAATGGCGCCTCGCCCAACCTGTCTACAGTAAGCGCTCTACTGCAGCAAGGACTAGCTTAAAATAAATAAATAAAATATCCCTGAAGATTGGCCTTGCGTGCGTGCGTGCGTGCCCAGCTGTCTGGTACACTGACCACAGGGAAGGTCCCCCCCCCCCTGCCACTATCACTTGTCATGTGGTGGTCAGCAGACGCCCTCCCCTTCCTCCTCCCGTGACCGGTCGTGCCCTTGGCTCAGCCCGAGTCGGAGGAGGTCGAGGTCATTATCCTCACAGACACGCACCTCCTCCTCCTCCTTCCTACTCTTCTTCTTTCTCCTCCTTGACGTCATCATGTAACACTACTGCTGGTGTGTGTGTGTGTCGAGCTGCTGCTGTGTTACAAATGTAGCGTAATTGTCTAGTTCTCTAATAGGCTTCTGCATAGCTACTAGAAATTATCATAGTACTTTATAAGGGAAGGGTGGGGCGCGTCACAACATTTTCCCGAAAACGCTCGTAAAATTTTTCCCTAGGACAAAATTTTACCGTAATAATGAAATGAACAAAATCTCTACCTGCTCAAGTTTTTCTTTAAGACGTAATGCCCTCATAAGGTGAACTGAGGGGTGTGTTTACGTGTCACAGTGAAAGGGATTTGTCCTAAAAACGTGTTGTGTTGCGTGGGATTGTTTATAAAGAAGTGTTTGTTATGGGTGTCATGGGATTATCCCTCCGCCGGCCTGATGACCACAACTGGGTCTTTCCCCAGATCCATCTTGTGTGTTAACCATGAGTCGTGAAGGACGGGAGGTGGTGGTGGTGCCAGGCTACGCGCGGCTCTCCTATTGTTGCATCCTGGGGGTTCCTCCTGTGGGATGAGGGGCGGACGTTCCAGGGATGAGGAGGAAGGAGTGTGTCACCGTGTTAGGGAAGCGACGGGTTGAAAGTGTTGGGGAGCTGCGTATGTTAAACAAACGGGAGAAAAGTAGTGTGTGTGGGAAGGGTACGAGGTATCGGGGTCGGGGTTGTGTAAGAGGACGGACCACTCGTTGTGTCGCAATACTACTCCGCTCCCTCGTCGCACCCCTCCTCCCTGGGGCTCTGCTGCTGTTGCCCCTGTTGCTGCTACTCCGTCCCTGTTGCCCCCCCCCTCTACTGTTGCTAGTCGGCTCATAATGCAGATATTGGTGTTGCTAGTGCTCCCCGACCCCCACCTGCCCTGTTGTTTTGTTTCACGTGGGACCCTGGTCATGGGACAGGCGTGGGACCCTGGTCATGGGACAGGCGTGGGACCTGGTCATGGGACAGGCGTGGGACCCTGGTCATGGGACAGGCGTGGGACCCTGGTCATGTGACAGGCGTGGGACCTGGTCATGTGACGGGCGTGGGACCCTGGTCATGTGGCGCGGAGGTCATGTGACGGGACCCTGGTCATGTGACAGGCGCGGGACCCTGGTCATGTGACAGGCGCGGGACCCTGGTCATGTGACAGGCGCGGGACCCTGGTCATGTGACAGACAGGCGCGGGACCCTGGTCATGTGACGGGCGCGGGACCCTGGTCATGGACAGGCGCGGGACCCTGGTCATGTGACAGGCGCGGGACAGGCGCGGGGACCCTGGTCATGTGACAGGCGCGGGACCCTGGTCATGCAGGCGCGGACCCTGGTCATGGAGGCGCGGACCCTGGTCATGGCGCGGGGACCCTGGTCATGGGACAGGCGCGGGACCCTGGTCATGTGGGACAGGCGCGGGACCCTGGTCATGGGACAGGCGCGGGACCCTGGGACCCTGGTCATGGGACAGGCGTGGACCGCGGGACCCTGGTCATGGGACAGGCGCGGGACCCTGGTCATGGGACAGGCGCGGGACCCTGGTTCAGGTCGGCGTCATGAGAAACGTTGTGTACACTTGAGGCCTCACAGATGTACTCGTGTACCTCCTCGTGCTTCCTGCTGCTGCTGGTGAGTGACTTAGTGGCTGGCCTCCTCCCCTAACGTACAGTTATGTTAAAAGTGTGTCAGTATGAAGGCGTGTAGAAAGGTATTGTTTGTGGAGGAGGAGACCTTGTGTAGTCTAGGGACACGGTACACAATATTTCAGTAGAGCGCCCTCTCTCCCCCCTCCCACCCACCCCTGCTTAAGGACACTTGCACTCGTCTCACTTGGTCATGGGACAGGCGTGGGACCCTGGTCACAGGCGTGGGACCCTGGTTATTAAGCAGGTTCTCGGCGTCCGTTGTGTACACTTGAGGCCTCACAGATGTACTCGTGTACCTCCTCGTGCTTCCTGCTGCTGCTGGTGAGTGACTTAGTGGCTGGCCTCCTCCCCTAACGTACAGTTATGTTAAAAGTGTGTCAGTATGAAGGCGTGTAGAAAGGTATTGTTTGTGGAGGAGGAGACCTTGTGTAGTCTAGGGACACGGTACACAATATTTCAGTAGAGCGCCCTCTCTCCCCCCTCCCACCCACCCCTGCTTAAGGACACTTGCACTCGTCTCACCCTCCGCACTCAACACCTGCTCTTCAAGGTCTCGATTCTCAAAAGATGGTACGGTGAATTTTCATCTTCCTGGTGTTGTGGAAACATTTCTCACGGGTTTACTCAAGCTGCAAGTTTAGTTGGGTGTCTAAAATGGCATCGAAATGTCCCTGTGGGGGTGTACGGTGACCGGGTGTGTTGCGGCGGCAGTGGAGTGCCCCGCGTTGCGACATTGGGTGTCTTGTTGTGGTAATGGCCGCTACCACTCCCTGCCACACTCCTCCCTCCCTCCCTCCCACACGCACGCATACCTACACGCACTTATGTTTACCACTACATGGATACATATACTCATAGGCAGACGCACACACTACACAAGTACACACATACATCCATACATATATATATATACACGCAATGTATTATATGTAGACACATTTCCCGCTGATACTGAGTTGAATTACTATAATTCAGGATAAGATATAACATTCCCGTAGTTACCTGCAACCTCTGTCACTCATTTGTCGCCCCGGTCATCACCAGAGTCTGATAATCACACACACACACACACACACTCTGGGAGGGTGGGGGATACTAAGAATTTAATTTCATGATGGGCGTGTAGATGACTACACACACACACACACACACTTCTCAGGGTTAGTGTACATTATTAATACACTACATTCTTTTACGCCAATAGAGCTCTCGCAATACGGTGTTGTGTAGCAGTTAATAGTAAATATAAAGTATAAGTCAGTATAAGGTAACTACAGCAGCTGGAGGCCGGGGTAAGGAGGCGATAAGACGACGTGGCGGCGCAACACAACGATGCGTCATTATTTAGGCGTTACCATGACGACGGGTGGTCCAGCAACTCTCGCCTCTATCGCCACACACAGGAAGGGTGACAGTCAACGGCTCCTGATGTCCCCAGCTGTTACTTCCCTAGTGTCTCTGCTAGCATAACACTCTGGCTTTCAAGTTGAGCTCTGCAGCAATATGGAACTGGGCTGGGCTAAAGGAGGAGAGATGAAGGAGAATGTTATAATACAGTGATATTATTGTTTATGTATAAGTATTAAGTGCCATTATGATACCGTCACTCATGGCAGTTCTTATATACTTTATACCAAAACCCGATGCTATTTTTTTTAGTAGTCCGCGTCTATCACTATCAGGGCTTGAGTAGGGGCGATTAGATCAGAATCAGGAAGTTTATTCAGAAACTTCCGTACATTGGCCTTACAGTTTTACGGTCAGAATACAGGTACGGGAAGTGTCCATGTGGTGATCATATCATACAGACGCTTGGGTCGCCTGTAACACCTGAGATTCTTTGATGATACAGTTACGTTGCGGTTATTACTGTACCTGTATATTAAACCAGGTATTATGTATGTGACCAAGTGTTGTTTTATTTTTTATTTACAACGGTGAAGATCTGAGGGAGGAACACACGTACAAGAAGACAATAGGGCGTGGCTCTACTGAAGGAGGAACACACGTACAAGAAGACAATAGGGCGTGGCTCTACTGAAGGAGGAACACACGTACAAGAAGACAATAGGGCGTGGCTCTACTGAAGGAGGAACACACGTACAAGAAGACAATAGGGCGTGGCTCTACTGAAGGAGGAACACATGTACAAGAAGACAATAGGGCGTGGCTCTACTGAAGGAGGAACACACGTACAAGAAGACAATAGGGCGTGGCACTGGGTGTTGGTGGGGGTATACTCTGTAGTTTGCTGTGGTGGACCTGGTAGGGGTCGCCGTGATGATATATGAAGTAGTCAAGACGGGATGGATAAGACGGCTGGAGCACTAGGCCTAACGAGAGCTGGTACTGTATTAGGCCTAGCGCCCGTATGCCTAGTGTAGGGAGGACTGCGACAAGACAAACACACCATAAACCCGGGATGGTTACACGGGACAGCATTAATTTCCTTCTATTTCCTGACAGACAAAAATTGGTCGAAAAAAAAATACAAATTTCTGGTAGATTAGGTTAAACTATCCAACCAGGAGCGAACACGTAGCAGTGGTTTTAAATTGGACACATTTAGATTAAGGCGTGAGATAGGTAAACACTGGTATGGAAATAAGATTTGTGGATGAGTGGAACAAACTACCTATTAAGCTTCGTAGGTTGGATAGATATTTATTTCCCTGTGTATCTACCTATTCTTTCTTCATTTTTCGTGTTAAGATAAGACTTGCTGAATGGAACTTATCGTCTATACTCGTGCTGTTCTCCTTCACGTGTTTGTGTGGCAGCCAAAACACTGTGTTCCATAATTGTTGTTCTGGGAGAGGTGTGAGCAGCAGCAGGTCACTCGTGTTACAAGGTCACCCCCCCTCAACACACCGCAACAATGGGTGCACATATTAGACAGCACCACTACCCAGGTGCCATATTGTTGTGTGGACCGTCACCCTTACACACTCTCTCTCTCTCTCTCTCTCTTTTTCTTTCTTTCTTTCTTCGTCTTTTTTCTTTCTTCCTCCTCTTCTTCACATCTATTCCTCCTCCCTCCCTCCTTCCATGCCCCCAGACACGTGATTGTTGGTGCACCTGAGCTTCTGGTCACGTGGGGCGTCGCAACCTTATCCCTCGCCTGCTTCTGTGTTCTACCCCGCCCCGCCCTTCTCCACCCTCCCTCCTTGTCCCACTCCGTCCCTCTCTCTTTATCCCTATTCCGCCCTTTCTTCCTTGCCCAGACCCGGCCTCCTTCCTTGCCCCGAGTCGCTTTCCTTCCTTCCCCCAGCTTTGACCTCCTTCCTTTCCTTACCTACTACCACGTCACTATGCACACTTTACTTAATCCCTCCGTCCTTGTACCTCCTGTGTTCCAACTCAGTGACAGGAGGTACAGTATATTGTCTAGGTAGCGTTCACCCAGACACTAGAACCTTCGGAACGTGAATCACTTGACACAGATTCTCAAAAGCCCACACAATGAATTTTCTTTCTTTCTTTCTTTCTTTCTTTCTTTCTTTCTTTCTAACTCCTCGAGATCTAAAGAGCGTTTTTTTTTCTGACCTACAAACATCGATACAAATATGATTACGATAATGGAGGTAAATTTCCATATATTCTTTATTGGAAATAGTTCGACACACACACACACTCACTCACCTCGCTCGCTCACTCACTCACTCACTCACTCACTCACCACCCCCCCCCTCCAAGACATTCATTAAGCCAGAGGGGAAGCCATCTGTAGTTACATCCCTGGTGACGGTGAGACAAGAGAAGGGGTAGGTGGCCTCAGGATACCACCCAATTACCACCTAAAATGCCCTGGCAACACTTGTTCACCTTGGAGTATTGCATGTCACTTGGCTATTACCTTTTATCCCGCTGCCTCGCCCTGCTCTGCTGCCGCCGCCTCTTGTGACCTTCCCAGCGTCCCTCAAGGCTCTTGCTTATCTCCTGTAGTGACTCCTTATAAACCTACCCGTACTGAAGGTATCTCGGGTGTATACTTTGTCTTGCGGCCTCATCGCTTCTGATTGTCTTAGGCAACCATTACTGGACTGGTTGGTTACTTTAGTTGACGCGCTGGTTCTGAAATAAAACCCGTGACGCTGTGTTGCCTCACCTGTACACGCTAGTTAGTCCTTGCTTCATTGAATGTATTTTGATTTTTTTTTAACATGCAATCATACTTTACTAATTTATAACCCCTTACACACACACACACACACACACACACACACACACACACACACACACACACACACACACACACACATGTATACTGGGACATTTTAACCTACATGAACACCCATGAGCACATCTGAACACAATTGGAGTGTACGAGCTCTGATGAACACCAATTTACAGTAAACGTTTCCTAATTATTCTTTACAACGTTTGGTAACCTTTATGGGTATTAAACGTTAATAGAATCAGCCAACATATTGCTATTTTCCTGCTGGTGTTAACGTCGTTGTTGCTGCTCCTCCTGCTGTTACTGTCAGGTCAACAAGAAACTGAGGTGGAAATACACGTCTCATTGTCGTGGTGGGGAGCTTTTGTCATGTATCGGGCTGCCCCATTCTGAGTTAAGGTGTGGATAAAGTAAGGTGTGTATGGATGGACAGCCAATCGTCTACGTAAACTTGAGTTTTATTTCTCTTACGATCTTTGAGGGTTCTGTGAGACACTCAGTCCTTTACCTCGTTCTTTTTTTTCTTGTTCCCGACTTACCAAGGTTCATACTTGTTAATGTTTCATATATTTTTTTTACTGTGCTGTCTCTTGTGTTATCATATAGTATACCTATCTCTGTACCGTCGTATTTCTTGCTGTGTCTTATAGTGGCCCCGTCTCTTGTAGTGGCCCCGTCTCTTGTAGTGGCCCCGTCTCTTGTAGCACCCTGTCTTTTTGTAACTCATTTTAAGTACACTGTTTCTGTCGTAGTTGATAGCTCCCTCCTGTCTCTGCCAACCTTGTGCACCGCCTCCACTCTATTAGGAGCTTCTATACTGGGCACACGAGTGGACCATTGTATCAAAGCCAAAAAAAAAAATGTTATTGCCGTCGGTTGTTGTGAGGGACTGCGGCGGACCCTGGCGGAGGAGAGCTCGGGTAAAAGGTCCCCCCTCGGTACAGGAATATACAGCTGACGTCATCCTTGCTGAGAATTTAGGCTTGGTTTTGAAGATCTTGTATGAGAGCCGGTCCCGCTGTGTCGATGAATCAGCTGCCAACACGGTCTTGTATAAGGGTGTCTTGCCGTTTGACTCATCACAGACCCGTTCCAGGACCATTGGTGTTACCTTGTGTTGTGCATACTTGAAGGCAGTTTTATTTAAGGAACTGACATGACTTTACGTTTAGATTTCTTCATGTCGTGTTGGAAAGGCAGATGGCATGACGGTGTAATTTTTTTTAAGTATAATGAATTGTTAAGATTAAGGGTATAACCATTTACAAATAGTATATACCCGGGTTTTAAGCGCAGAGTGCGAGTAATATCCATGGTGGTTGCCTTAACGTGGATATGATGAAAAACCAAAACATACTCGACCCAGCCACCTGTTGTTTGTGATAATAATCTTCACAAGCACTTCCGACACAAATACATCATGAATTTGTCACCATAAAAGGCATGCAGATTGCTCAATAAGAAGCTATTAGTCCCCGGCGGGTGGTGCAGCAGAGGGAGGTAGGGAGGCGATAAACGTGGCAGCAAAGTTTGGCAATCCAGGACATTGAGAAATCGCGATGCCCTCGGCCATAAGAACAATGAGGCCCCACGTCACGTCCCCGTCACCACCACCTACTGTCACCTGCCTTTGACTTGTCCCTCTATGTCGGTTGTCTCCCTAATTCTGCAAAAGGTATCCCTTAATAATTTATCTGTAATAGAGATAAAAGTTTCGGTGTAATTCCGACTCCATTTTTAATACCCAAGTTGTTTTAGTTTGTGGGGCAGAGTTGTTCTCACAATACCAACTAGGTCGAAGAAATAACTTGAAGCGTTGCAGACGCGGACCCAACATTGTGGTGACCAGCGCCAGAGATCCCCCCTCCGTGAGGCCGCTTCTCTAATTAACTATTCGCCCAAAAACTCTCTTGTGTCGGCTGAGTTATCATCCTGTGATATTCTGCCACTGCACAGAATCTGAGGAAACTAAACCCCAGAACAAACATCTTTGGAAAGCGTCACATGTCCACTAGTGGATCTTATCCAGCAGAAAAATAAACTGCTCCACTTGCATCATTGACTCATTGCCACAACATCTTGTGCCAAAAGTGTAAGTTTTACTCAGTGACTGTTGCCGGACGGATGAACGGGAATTAATCCTTGGGTCCCCTCGGGTTTAACCGGTGGAGGTATAATTACCAAGGGATAGTTACCATAACTCTAAGCTGTTTTGTGCTGGAAGCCATGTAGGTATCCTCCAGGTGTATTTTTCTTGGTGAGTAATGTTTCCTGACATTGTTGGGGGCAGTGTGTGAGGCAGGGATGGGGAGTGGGGGGAACAAGGCAGTGACACAAGAGCCAGGGTTTCCTCACTCGTCACGTCAGTATAAAAACCAATCTTTGGTCGTCCATTCTAATGCTGCTGATGCTGCCAGGGATGACACACACACACACACACACACACACACACACACACACACACACACACACACACACACAGTGGATCTCAACAAAGCTACTGTCGACAGGACCTTTGTAAAGCTATACAGACCGATGTCAAAAGTCTCATCGGATAATACCCCACCAAGGTAAATCCCCTCACACAGCGTTCAAGTGGATCAGTTCTATCACCAGCAGTCCAACGCAACAGAAGGAATAATGCTCACTCCAGTGTAGGTCAAGTCTTCATATCCCCTTTACATTAGGCTAACCTAGGGCTACACTCAGACACACCTACACCATCCGTACTGTCACAATAAAGATGTCCAGTAATTTTGGAAATGATGAGACAAGCGTTTGGTGTTGTTATACTTTAAAGAGCAGTAGACACACACACACAGTTTAAGTTCCCCCCACTCATGATTATTATTATGAAGAGAGGTTTAAGGGTCAAGTGTCGGTGTTGGTGTCAAGAAGCAGGTGAAAGGTGACACTCACTATCACCGCCACCACTCAGCGTTGCTCTATCCCCCCTACCTCCCTCACCCCTACCCCCTCCCCCACTCGACCCTCACCAATTTACAAGCAATACCACAACAGGTTAGATAAACATGTATCCTTAAACACAAAAGCATAAAAACACCTGTGATTGCTGTACCTGTAACCTGTATTCTCTTCAACATGCTCTCCTGACCTCCTACAGTATGCGTGCGTGCTAACCTGCAGGTACAAGTGTTTAGTTCAAGTTTAGTTGTAAATTTTGCTGTAACTTTTGGATCATCATGACCTTGGGAGTGTTGATATAAATGTTATCTTAAATTGGTGATCAAGGTTGTGGATGACGAGGCTTGACGACGAGTTGAGCAATCATGAGGCTCACCTGCCATATGTTGTCACACTCTTATTGTTTCGTCAACACTCGCTCCTCTCCAGTCGTGTGTCAGCTGTATTATTTCGTGTATGAGTTTATATTTCGAGGCGTATACATATAGGACGTAGTATAAGTGTATAGTCAGTTTATGTAGTATATAATATGGTCAAAGATTAGCCTGACGGAAGCACTGCTGGTATTTCGTTTTTTTAGTATTTATATCATTAGGTGGAGATAATTATCGCCTCGTGGTTCACCTTCTATCAGTGGTCGTATATCACCCCCTCTCCCCCCCCCCACACACACACAACACAAACAAACAAAAAACAAACAAAAGCAGTAGAAATTTGAAATCTGCCCGTGGACATGGCTGCCCCCCTGCCTGACACAAATCAATTTTACACGGAACTCCACTGCACTAAATCTAACAAAGCCACAGTGTCCCAGTACAAGGAGAAAGATCCCTTGACCCAGAATCTGTTCTCTGCTTAGTTGTGACTTTTCAGCAAGAACAGAAACATAGCTAAGGGTCATTAAAATTAACCTTCTTTTGTTTGCTAGTTAAAAGTGCGTAAATAGCCAGCACGGGGTCACCTAGTGTCTTGGGAAATATGTGACTAGTAGAAATTTCGGAGGTATGGACCGGTAAACAAAAATTGCAACATTGTGTGCCCGGCCATACCAAGCGGCAACATAATACCGGTGACGACATTTCCGTGAGAAAAGTGGTCCGTCATCTGAGAAGCCTGGGGAGTATACTGTATGTGTGTCGACGTGCCGTTTATGTGTACCCTGGTCGCTATTTCCTCTCTCTCTCTCTCTCTCTCTCTCTCTGTATCTTACCAAATGTACCCTAGTCGCTATTTCCTGCTGGTGTACCGGGAGAAGTGTATGCTTAGTCCCTCTGTCCCTTGTTTGTACCGTGAGAGAAATATTGGTTAGTCACTTTGTTGTTGGTCTTTGCTATATCACGACAAAAACCTAGTTCCTTGAGGTCATTTCAGCAGGTAACCATAAGAGGTGTCAATTTTCCTCTTAGTTAGTCCCCCATCTCATGCGGTGTGTCAAAACTATCTCTTCTTCTCTTAAGCAATGGGACATTTTCAAAATAGTCAGGGGGTAAGTCTTTTAAAAGCGTAAACACACTCGGCATTTCCGTCTTTACGATAATATTTCCTCTGGGCGAGACCCGTTCTGAGGCGTGGTGTTGATGTTTGTTGTTTCTATTTGGTTTAGATGAGCAATGCTGTTTGATAATGTAGGGGGGGGGTGTAATGGTATATGACGTCATTATGGGGGAATACACCGATAAATACACTGAATATACCGATAAATACACTGAATACACCGATAAATGCACTGAATATACCGATAAATACACTGAATACACCGATAAATACACTGAATATACCGATAAATACACTGAATACACCGATAAATACACTGAATACACCGATAAATACACTGAATACACCGATAAATACACTGAATACACCGATAAATACACTGAATACACCGATAAATACACTGAATACACCGATAAATACACTGAATATACAAATAAACACTGAATACATACAATTGTCTTAAGTTATCGCAATATAATTCTTGTTTACTCTAAAGCTTACAGGCTTTTTGGTGACTGTAATCGTATAGGTACAGTATAAAGATAACGCCTGTAGTTAGTTGACGTTACAGATATTAATGAAGTTTAGGCCAGTAACAGTCTCATTGAAGTTTGTAAAGGACAGGAAACTGCTTTTTGTTAATACATCGAATCTGTAATATTATTTTGTTCCTGTAGAATTTAACGACCATTAACTCCTGTAGAACAGTGGACCATTAACGACCTAATTCGGTCAAGTGCGTCTTAAGAGGAGGACGGGATGTTTGTGGTGAACATTGGAGGAAGTTATTGAGGTGTGTGTGTGTAAGGGGATGAGTGAGGTATACCGTTGCATAATTGATGGGTGGCGGGGTAGGTCGACGAGGAGAATGTCAGGGGTTGAGGGAAAGGCGAAGGGCCAAGTTCTTCTGCACCTTCGAGTGTCGTCATCCCCACCGGCCTATTTCTTCTTCTTCTTCTTCTTCTTCTTCTTCTTCTTCTTCTTAATATAGTGAGTGGTAACTGCAGGGTGTCTGTCTGTCTGTGTGCGTTTTGGGGTGGTATTTCTGTGTGGGTGACGGACATGTGTACAATATGTGTAGGTCGTGGATGTAGTAGCTGAGTAGGAGTAGGTGATAGGAGCTGTGAGAAGAGTTCATACACCAACATACAGTAGGTGTGTTGGATGGCCGACAGGTGCAGACTAATCAGGTTTTTATGAGTGAGGTGGGTAATAGGATGGAGGGTGTACAGTGGCGTATGACCGGCGCGCGCTGTCATGAATGGAAAAGTGCAAGTTATTTTTACTTGTGGCCACCATCATGGGACCCCCCCCCCTCCCCTATCTACGTCTACACTGACAAGATTTGGCCGACATGTTTAGCCACTTTCTAAATTATTCCCTCATAAGAACATCCGCCATACATTTAAACATATATTTTATTAGTAGTTAAAAGCACAGGAGTATAGTTCACTTATTGCCCTTCACTTAAAACCCACAATCGCCATTTTATGATTTATTTTTATCACTTGGTAAAAATAATCCGATATAGAAAGAGCTCTGCACACTACCCTCGTGTTTTTCCTTCAGTTCTGAGATCACTGGTGAAGAGTTGATTGTTGTTGCGTCACTTCCGTGTTGTGTTGGTGCCCCGCCCAAGACTTGGCTTGTGCGGCTGCTGCACCATCAGTGTAAGGTCATCCCGAGCTTCCGTAGCTGCATAACCAGTATGTATGGTGTTCCTGAGCTGCCGTAGCTGTACAGTACAGTGTGAGGTTATCCTGAGCTTGACTGTTGCAGGTAAACATCCCACCAACCTGAACTGGGATTTTATTTTTATTATTATTGTGGCATGGATTTATTTTTCTTATCCAACACGTAGTCATATCTTGGATCAGTTTGTGATTATGCCATGATCAGTGACTCATTTATCTTTAGACTTCAACACAGTCACACAATGGCCCATTGGAAATTCCTGCGGAGAAAATACCTTACCAGAATTTGTGGCCAAAAATTCCATCGGTCGAATAGTTTAACATGGACAAAATCCACCAAAACAGTTTAGTTGACAATTATCTCCGGCTTAAGTATCTCCAGGTCCAAATACTGTACTCGCCAGGGTGGGGTAGGCGGGGTATGCCGTTATAATAGCCGGGCGTATTGTGTTCGTATGTTGTGAAAGGTGAAATCCCCAACAGAAGTGTACAGGCTGCCGTTAGTCGTACGTGCATTTGCGTGGAAAAGGTGTGTTGAGTGTGGCAAATGAAGGCTGTCTCTGAATGAACGCAAAGTTTCATTATGTAGTAATAATTTTTACAGTAAGTACTACTTTCCCAGAACATTTCGTGGTCTCCTTTACGGCGTTTTAAGACAAGAACCAGTATGAGTGTTGTTGAGCATTATTTCACCCTTGGTTGCAAAGTGTGTACGGTATGCTGCCTCACGATAACACTGTTGCAACACCAATCACTAGAGTAAATAACATTGGAGGAGCAACAGTGTTGCTGATAGTGGAGGTGTCCCTGCTTTTTGCTGGGATTGGTGCCGCGTCTTGCGTCACACTGCCCGAGCAGCTTTTTATTCTGCCCTCCTCTCTACCCCCCCCTCCTCCCCCCAACGGCCCCCAAGGAATTCCAATACTGTTTACTCTTGTCCAATTTACGTTCTATTAAAAACTTACCATAAAATTCTTTGCATGGTTATGTATACCTGTAGCCGGAAAACACTGGACACAGTACAGTATTTCTATAACAATGAGGTTCGTCAGGTATGCATATTTTAATTCCAGGTGAACTTAATCTATTTGCTTTTGTGGACATAGACTCGTGGTTTTCTGTTATATTGTTAACTACGCCACCATCCACGTTTGTTATAATTAAAAATAACTTTGTGTAGCAAGTTGAGTAATATTAACTAATTCTCCTTTCTTTTCTTGCAGGTAAGGAGCGAGACGAGTGGTTGGGTGTTGCCGTTAGCGGTAGGAAGTTGCTGGAAGGTAACCCTTGTTTTTCTCTCCTGGGATGAAGGTTTTTACCGGGATCTGAGGGATATATTCTCAGCTCTTAATGCGTCGTGGAGACTTAGGGTGGGTGTTTGGCTGAGGAATATTCATGGTTTTAGTGTGTCATGGTGAAGCCTGGTGTTGCTGAGGGATATTTATAGTTTTAGTGTGTCATGGTGAAGCCTGGTGTTGCTGAGGGATATTCATGGTTTTAGTGTGTCATGGTGAAGCCTGGTGTTGCTGAGGGATATTCATGGTTTTAGTGTGTCATGGTGAAGCCTGGTGTTGCTGAGGGATATTCATGGTTTTAGTGTGTCATGATGAAGCCTGGTGTTGCTGAGGGATATTCATGGTTTTAGTGTGTCATGGTGAAGCCTGGTGTTGCTGAGGGATATTCATGGTTTTAGTGTGTCATGGTGAAGCCTGGTGTTGCTGAGGGATATTCATGGTTTTAGTGTGTCATGATGAAGCCTGGTGTTGCTGAGGGATATTTATAGTTTTAGTGTGTCATGGTGAAGCCTGGTGTTGCTGAGGGATATTTATAGTTTTAGTGTGTCATGGTGAAGCCTGGTGTTGCTGAGGGATATTTATAGTTTTAGTGTGTCATGGTGAAGCCTGGTGTTGCTGAGGGATATTTATAGTTTTAGTGTGTCATGATGAAGCCTGGTGTTGCTGAGGGATATTCATGGTTTTAGTGTGTCATGATGAAACCTGGTGTTGCTGAGGGATATTTATAGTGTCATGGTGAAGCCTGATGTTGCCGAGAAAGATACCCCGAGTGACAATACGTTCTTGATTGAGTCTTAATATTGTTAACTGAGGAATATTCGCGGTTTTGATACACCAGAAGGCAGCCAAGTTAGTTCATGTCGGAAGAGATTAGGTCAGGTTTGAATAGAATAGAGAAATGAGCTTTAAATTAGAGTACATTTATCAAAACCCAGCCACGTGTTGGTGTATAATTTCCTGTGGTTTGGTAAATTACATTGTAAAGTTTGGCGGGAGGGAACCAGGTACGCACACGAACGAAGAAGCAGGTACAGTATGTGAAAGAGGTTTGGGCCAGGTGTGTCCAGGACGTAATAACAGCGTGGTACCTGTGTTGTCGTCAGTGTTGTCAGAACTTGTGTTACGAAAAATAATGTTGGCAATACGTTTGTAACAGACCTGAGGGAATAAGCTTGGCCTTTGGAGCCATGTTAGGAAGCTTACTGACACACGGGATCTTGTATTATTCATTTACTGTACATGATGGGTGTTCAGATGATATAACCTGACCTAATTGGGTATTTTGTGTAGTATTATTTCATGGGTGGGATATTTGTGCAACTTGTAGTTTAAAACCACGTCACGTAACCACTTGATGTGCGACAAAAACTCGAATGAGAACACTTAATATGGAATATTCGCTGACATTACGTTGTTGACATTTGGAAAATAATCATGATCGTTCGTTTATCAACCAGGGGCAGTTCTTGTGTGCGTTTCTTAAGTCACACGTAAAGCCTCTTGACCCATTCATATGAAGAAATCGGGTGACCCGGATTTATTTAGCAGCAGTGTAAATATCAGGGTCGCCTACCAGTTGTCAATTCGTGAATGGAGCTCCTTCCCAGGCAAATACTTACATTGTTTATATATGTATATTTGCAGGCATATGTAAGGCGTGCCTTCGCTAGTTACGCTAACGAGACCATTGGCCTGAGGGAAATCAACAAAGAATGCCCATGAAAAAATTAGGCTGTTTTTGTTGTCTTGTGTTTATTTACAATGACGTGATTGAGTGTCTTCAGTGAGGCCATACCCGCTGTGCCTGGCCGGTGTGACTCCATGTTCTCACCTCCATTAATTACGGTATATGTAGTGCTGGCCTGTTTTTTGTGGATTGTTGGTGAGTGTGAGTGAGTGAGTGTAGCGGAGCGCCGGGTACGGAGGTGGCAGAGTTGGTTGCTCAACATTGCCTGTGCTGCGGGAGGTGAAGCAAGGTAAGCAAAAAGTCGCACTGTCGGAGGAGACGGGCTGCCCACGCGAATCCTTCCTTGTTGGGTAGCAGCTGTTACCTCGGTGACCGCCGTGGTTCCTGGGCGAGCGTGGGTTGGGCGTCATCATGGTGGGTAGTAGTGGCTCCTTGTCCTTGGGGCTTCCTCCACTCTCTTAAGCCAAGGATTAAGCCAGAGTGAGTAAAGCGCCAGCAAGCCAGCCACTAGAGACCCTTCCATAGATCATCTCACATATTCACCTCCCCCTGCTGCACCTATACACTCTCCCAGGCTTAACCTCAACTTGCAGCTAAATAAACAAAAGGAAACACTAAAATATTATGACTTTTTTGAATAGCGACTTATTTGTAAAATATCTTTACATTTTTATCGTGCCAATCCTATTTCTCAAACGATTTCATATGAGAGCTGCAATATCTAGTCCTTTTCGGGAGATCTGGCCTCTCTGTTGTAGTATCAGAAGACCCACAGTTGCTTACCAGGTGATGAGGTGTGGATAGTGCAGGGGAAGCGGGAATTTGAGTGTTAAATGTCGTGTACACAAGTGTGAAAGTTGCACGGTGGCGAGGTTGGCGGCGATGGTGGCAGAGGTCGGTGATGAAACACACACTTACCGTCGTTGTCGCAATTGTAATTATGGTTGCCACGGCCTCGCCTTCAATTTGTTAAATTGTATCACAGTCCCGTCAATAGTTTTCTTGAACTATCAGTGCTATTACTACTGAGCTGCCAAAATACGTTCCCTGTGACCCGATACAAGCTGTGCTGCTAGGCTGTACAGGTGAGGTGGTGCTGAGATAAAGGCACGGCACGTGAAGCGGCGGCAGCAACCAAGGGAAAGTTACCGAGAAAGTATTGGAGGGGTCACACAGAACCTGCAGTGTCTGCCAGGTGGTCTATGCCAGTGTCACAACCAGTGTCAGATTTTAATAAACATTATTCAGTTGTGTTGCAGTGTTGCGTTTGTATGTGGTTGGTACTGTGGTTGGATATGGAAGAGCTGTTTTTGACATTCCAGATAACGCATATCATGGTTGACGCAACTACGTGGGCGGATTATGATAGTTTGGTGGTGGTATGTGGGTATGTCGTGGACTCTTACAGCCGGGTGGTGATGTGTCGTAATACACATATTGGGGTGGTGTGATGGTAACACAGTTATCATATACAATACACCCTGGACGCTTGTGACGTTGATGCGTGGATAAAATACCATCAAACTTTATTTCCACTGGGGAAAATCCCACTAGTAAATAAAGTTAGCAGAGTCACACCATGAAATGAACGAAATCCCACAAGCTCATGTTTCTTTGTAGTGTACTATACTCCCGCGTGGTGGTAAGTACGCAGTTGGTATTGTAACCCTGTACTTCCTCGCGTCTTGGGAGGTATGAAACAGGCGACCGAGCCTTACATGTTTATTTGGTCACTGACCAGTAGTGTCGCGATAGCTCTTATCACGGTCCTCACAAAAATCGATCACAGATACACCACCACCAGTAGAGGAGAGAAAAAATGAGGAGGACGTTGCGCACTTGTGATATACAGTATATATATATATATATATATATATATATATATATATATATATATATATATATATATATATATATATATATATATATATATATATATATATATAAAGATAGAAGACAATGAGTCCTGAAGCCAAGAGTTTCTACACAGTTTGAGCTATAATTAGAGTTCGGTGGCTTCAGCATTGCACCATATCCTGTCGACTTTAATATTGTGATTGGCTTTAAAAAATAATAATATCAGGCAGAGATAATTTTTCCAGTGTGATTATTTTCCTTTACCAAATGACAGGATAGGATATCGTTCTCGTGGGGTTACCTAGCGAGGCTATTCGTCAACACCACCAATGAGCCAAACCAGTTAGACTGTTAATGAGCTCAACCAATCAATATACTGTATATTCTCAACTCCACTAACTAGTTACTAGAGTAGATCAGTCAACAGTCTTAATATTTATTAATCATCTTCACCAGTAGCTACGTTTTCAGTTATCTCACAATATGCTGAAAATACCCGTGCCAGTTTAACCCTCGCAACGAGTTCTCACACTGTTGTATCGATTACTGTTTTGCAAGTACCTGACATTTAATAGAAACTACTTCACAGTGCAAGAATAACCATTAAAGTTCATTAGTTATCCATGCGTGTTGATGCTTATATGCAGGTATGTACGGCTCGATCACAGTCTCGTGTAATACTGTCATTCTAATATGTAATATGTATTTATTTTTGTGTACAATTAAAAAGTAACTTTTCTGCTTTTTTATGTATCGTTACACTTCAGAGATCTGTTTTACTGTGTTTATGATTATGCCGCCGTGGGAATCATCCTCACATTACCCTATGCAACTTCCATTTATTTCGTCATTCGTGGTAACAACAAAACTGACGGCGCGTTGCCACGACTTGTCCTGTTTTTGCATCATGTATTTATAGTACAACTTGTTAAGTTATATTGCGTCAGTAGCCTTAAGTCTACCAAAATAGAAAACATCACATATCTTTGTTTACTCACTACTGGTTATATATATATAAAGCCAGTAAGATATGTAAGCACCATTTATTGTGTGCAAGATACGACTTGTTAAACTTGTGGCCATGTAGACTGTCTTGTAGAACATTCATACCTTACTCAGGTGTTCCCTTGAAGGCCTTCCAGATTTGCCGAGTCTTGCTTAATCAAAAGCTGTCTGTAATCCTGCGGTCTGGAGGAGTGAAGATACAAACACAGTATTGTCGTAGATGATTTAGAATGCATGATATCTAATCACTGGGATTAATGAATGTAATTTTGAACTTGTCACGCATTCATTAGAAACAAACCGTCGAAAGTGGGATTAAAACAAAATAATAAAAAATAAAATGGAAAGGTGTTGAAAGCATAAAGTGAAGATATATACAGTATGTTAACAATAAGAAGTGTAGTATTGTTGTGTTGTATGAGTTGCCCTACTGCCATTTATCTTCATATAAGAAAACAGGATTCAGCATTATAATATTCTACCTAAAAATGTGACGCAGATAACACTAAGGATCGGGTCCCTTGTGTAAAATAATCAGTGAAAGCGTGAAGGCTCACATTAGTTCACCTCTAATGGGATATTTCCTCTGCAGGTTATATGCAGACATGACAACTACAGTGACGATTTCTGCTGATATAAATAGATGCAATTTTTTTATTTTTTTTTAGATGTAAACTAAAGGAATTAAAGTGATAATTCTGTGAAATATATGTGGTTGCTCCATGCAATACGACGTACTTAACAATTAAGTATAATGTTCAATATGGTATTTTGAGACATTACATAATTACACAGCATTGTTCGACACTGTACTTGTGACTGCATTGTGGCTACACCATGTCTTCAAGTTTGAGTTTGATAATTGAGCTTAACCCGTTAATATATAGTGTAAATACTCTCTTGGGATGCGACTTGCTGTTAGTGGCCGCCTCGCAAATCAGTTTTCGGATCTTGTGGCTAAGTAAGAGTTCATAATATTTGTGTTCTTTAATCATTAATAGCTGTAGCTAATGTACGTGTTTAGCATAGTTTGTCATCTTGTTTATGATGCATTGTGTGTCACTGGACTTGCTGCCAGAATGATCGTGACACTAATTTTCCTCATTTTCCTCTGAATTGAGGTTGGTATTTTCGTGGGTGGATATTTTTATATTTGTTGATTATACGGGATTTGTATTGACTCACTTATGAAGTACTGATAAACTGAGCATCTGAATATGTAAACAATATGGTTGCAGTAAATGTTGTGGGTTGTGGAGCAGGGGTAGCAAGCTGGCCTCGGTGGTCGGCCCGCCAACCTTCACCTACATAGGAGACCGCCACCTACCACCACTAGACCCCCTCCACCCAACCCACTTGCTGGGTGGTGGAGGTAGTGGAGTTGACGCCACCTGGAGGTCGCTTTACATTGCCTGGGAATGTCACACACCGCTCTCCACCTAGCTGCGATAATGGCGGTTTTTGCTCTCATGACTTTCAGTTTATGCAGTGGAAGGTCAAGAGGGAGTTAGGTCTCTCCCTCCTTGCTTGTTAGTACTACAAATCATCCACAAGGTGTTGGTATGGCTGAGTTTGAGTCACATTGGTGGGATATTGTTGGGTAGAATGTTGTAGTGACGAGCTGGTGGTCCTCCACTGTGGAGCGGTAGCCTTCACCCCAAAACACGAATGTTCAGCGTCTCCGCCTCTCTCCTAATGTCCTCCCTCCCCCACCCCCCCCCCTCCACCCTCGTATCCTCACCTCCTTTTTGTATCCTTCACCATTTTATCATCATTCTTTTCTCCCTTTCACCACCCTCAATCATTATCCTTCTTCCTGTTTCCTCTTCCACCTGTGTTGTCTCCCTCTCCCTTCCACTTACTTAACTCCCCTCCTGTGTGCCGCCCAAAATCTATGCCAATGTTATCGCTCCACAAGTTCAACCCATTTCCCAATACGTTACCTGTATCCCCGTGTTATGGTGTTCTTTCCCTTTCTTTCATTAAACTGTTTTCTTGGTATGCCGTTTTCTTTCGCTGACGTCACTTCTTTTCGGCTTGTTTTCTTATCCTAGAATAACTTTCCTTATGTTATTTTCTGGACTTTTTCTTCCCCTGACGTCACATGCCTTTCCAGGACGCGCCTCTTGTTTTTCCAGTCCATGACGTCACTTGTCAACCTTTGCTGTCACTTGTCTTCCGTGACATTACTTTCCTTCTTGACGGGGAATCCCCTAAACTCCACGGTGAAATGTTTAAGTAGGAACACTTTCGTCCAAGTATTTGATAGTATTAAGACAGTGTGATCATGTGATACCACCTATAAACGTGATTACATTTAACAGAGTATATTCCCTGCGGCACTTGTAGCTGCTGAGTCCTCTACACGCCAAATAAACTGTAATTGTGAAATCAGTTGTAACCTGGAGTAACTTAGGTCAGGTTTATTTGGTTCAAGTGAGATAATCAGAGCCAACAAAACGTATCCTGATTAATTTCAGTTTATAATGCTTAGTTTTGGTTCATTAGCCATAGATGTGACAAGAATCATTACAGTATAGAACGGGCTACTGGACCCGGCCCGGATATCGTACTAAAACCCGAACAAGGGCCTGGATTTTAGCATGAAAATCTGAGTCCCCAAGGATTAGTCATTCCCAGTTCAGGATACCTTGAAGCATTGGTTCGGAACAGTGTCAGAGTGAACGCTAACTGGGGTGAAACTTGAGCTTACGACAACAGCTCTTACGACATTCTTTTAAAAGTTTGCGCCTAAATTCGCCTACTAGGAATTAACGTCATTAGCAACTGAAAACAACTGTAATTGGTTACACAGTCTTCAGGAGTTGTAAAACTTATATTACGTGAGCTTGGTCAGGGTCAGGCTTGTTGGTGATGGTGGCTGTGAGGGTTGTAGGTCAAAATCCCGTGTAACCGAACAAGTCATTAATGCTTGTAGAAATGTGAACTAGTGTGGTTTTGTTGCCTGCCATTTTAATGGGATTTTCCAGTGGGAAATTGTCTGGAGGTATTTTGTTCCGTCATCCCGCGCAACAAATGTTGAAATTTTGAGCCTAGCTTAGTGGATTGTCTTGTCACTGTTTTTCACACTTCCGTTTTATCAGTTGTAATAGGATATTTTTACAGGTGTCTTGGCAAAATGAACATTTGAAAATTCAGTTTAAAAAATTAAAACTGAAAGAAGAGCATTAGAAAGTGCAGGAGCTGTGGTACCGGCGTCTCTGATAACAGTAGAGGTGGTAAAAATGGCTAGGCCCAGCCTCGTATTTACACCAGTGAAGTAGCCAAGACCTGGTATTGATCAAGCCAGGGCCCGCTGGTCGCCGTTCACGCCACCCTCCCCGCCGCCCACCCGACCGCCCTCTCCTACTTGAAGGTCGCGCTGGCTGGTTGGGCGTGTCTGTCACACCATGGGGAGGAGAGGGGACGGGGAAGGTGGGAGAGGAGGGGTACACTATTGAGGGAGTTCGCAACCCCGGTGTTATTGTGACGTGATATTAGCCAAGACCTTGGTTGGCTAATGTGAGGTCTTTATGATGCATTATCAAACCCTTTACATTGTGGGCGAGGCGCCGTGTCAACATTCGTAGGTATTGCTAGATTACAGTTCATCTATTGTTACTGTAGATCCAAGTGTAGAGTTTGTGTCGTGCTTAGAGCCTCCTCAAGAACTGGTTACCTAAAATGATAACACTGGTCAACAAATTTAAACTTTTCATCTGACTCAGAAACAAAATACTTGTATTTAGTAGATGTAAGTATATTGAGTATGAATCTAAAGTTTTTGTTTATAAAAAAATAATAATAAAAATATTATCTTACATAGTAAGTTTTGTATTTGTGTAAATTACATAGACATTCTGAGTGGTCTTTGACGAGTATAACCAATTCTGACTTAAATGACGATACTAAAAGAAAGTCTTGGATTTCCGTTTGTATTCACCAGATGTATAACGCTGCAGCCCTTCACGAATTTGCGCTCCCATGAAAATCTTTCTTCAATTTAGCGTTTTTTGTGTTGGGAATTTCTGACTAATGTACTTGAACTATTCCCCATCTTTAAGAATTGCGTTAATAAAGTTTTTCATTAACACTTGCTTGGTGTACCATGTTGGTAAGTACACATACTGCGAGATCTAAAGTGTTTCGTGTTGCAGCCTCTTCTTACCGTGAATACAATTATCACATCGAGCCTAGTCAATGCTCTGACAATTGTGCTTTTTCAGCACGGTTGGTCCACACAAGAAACGAAAAATATTTAAAGCCATCTTGTGTACCCTTGAGTAGGCCTATAAATCCGCATGTCATTGAAATTCAGCTTATTAGATAGATTTAAGCACCACTACCATATTCTCAAGTGGACTCCATTTAGATGAACTGGGTGAGCCCTAGGTATGCTAGGTATCTGATTTCCATTTTAAAGAACAGCTTTCAAACTGGTTTTGGAGTTGTCAATAAAAAAGACTTCTCGGATGGATCAGCCTTATGATCTGGTGCATCTAAGAGACCATCAAACCTCAGCAGTAATGCACTGAACTGCTCCACAGTTAAGAACTTGATAAAACTCTACGTTTTCAGAAGTCGAACATGAACATCCTTGTGCAGGAGATTCCACTCTGTAATCTTGAACTTCACAATTTTGTATTTTTGCTGAGAGAGCTCAAGATTCTTGACTAAATAAGTCAGTTTGAGTTCAAATGCAGTCTCTAGGAATTAACAATATCTTCAAGTAGTAAGTCGTAAGAAACATCCAATATGATTCATGAACCAACATCATTTTTGGTGACTAGTGAAATATTACACTAACGCCTGTGTGTGTGTTTTTTTTTTTAAGTATGTGATGCTTAAGTTAGCTGCCGTAAGAAATAGCGGGAAATGTGTCTTGTATAACAGCATACACCCTTACACTTAGCAACGCTACCAGCTCAGACCACAGCCTGCGGTGTTTATCACAGTTCACTCACGCCGCCGCACCCACTAGTTACTCATATTTCTTGTCATAGCTCAACAGTTCGCCCGGAGGTCGACATTGTCGTTCCCACGGAGGAGGCGAGGGAGGGGGTGGAGAGAATTTGCAAGGCAGCCACAATAATTACCATTGCGCATAATATGGATGTCACGGCCACGTAGCCAAGGTAACGTCACGTTGCGTCACACACTCGGCGACGCGGATGTGAACGATTGCGCGACTGGCAGGTTTCCCGAGTGCAGCGTCGCCAGGGGAGGTTGGGACTAACCTGACCACACCTGTAGCGTAGGCCGTAGGTGATACTTGCCACTGGAATGTTTTAAATAGAAAGAGTGTTGTATCGTAATGTGTATCTCATAATTAGATATTTACGTAAATTGCATCAGTTTTCCAATTGATCGTAATTTAGGTAGTTTTTATTTTTCATTGGAATTCACGTGCATGTAAGTACAGGATAATAGTAAACTTGAGGTGCGTAATCACTTGTAATTTTGAAGAAAAAATCGTATTTTGCAATTAACAAAACCAAACAAAGTGAAATAAAACTTACATGAATGGATGTTTGTTGATTGCCAAAGTAACCAAGGCTGGTGAGGAGACCAGGAAATGCCCATTAGACCATATGACTGCAACACTGCTACGACACACACACACACACACACTGTCACAAGACTGGGAGATACACACACACACACACACACACACACACACACACAGAACATAAAAATGAATGGTACTCACAGTCCCATCTACCTTATCTTCCTCCAAATAAAGTTGCATCAGAATTAGATCCAGATTCATAAGGATAAATTGTACTCCGGGCGTCACTAAAATGGATTAAAATAACTTTGGTGAAGTTACACGTACAGAAATTGGCATCAGAAGTGGGTGGCTGACTGGAAAAAGCACTCTATTCAACTGTTGGTCGCTGGGTATATTATTAATAACTTATTTCCATCACCACTTATAAAATGATGGTTAGAAAATGCATTAAGGCGGACTGACAATTTTGTTTGTAACCTGCTATACTATACCCCCCCCCCCCCCACTCTCTAGAACTTTGTATCATATTTACATCGATTAACTTGGAGTAGCGCCGGATATCCAACGCCAGAGGTTAAGCTTAAAAGTGGTAAGGGTTAAAACGGTTCGCTAATACGGGGAAAATCAGGAAAAAACATAAAAAAAAATCGTGTGCATCATTTTTTGTGTAATTTTGTTGTCAGCACCATTTAATGTTCCTTTTTTTTTATCCACACTAATATGGCCATGGTATAGATTGTTACATGTTGATCTACAAATAAGCTACGGGTATGAATATCTCCATCGTAAAAGGGAAGGGGGGGGGGCTCCTTGTTCTGGCCATGGATGCGGCTGGCATTATTCACTCGTTGCTGTAAACTTTTGAACCCATAGGGTAACATTTTGTTGTGATTGTGACCGTGGAAATTCTATTTAAACTGCCCCTCATTATCTTGACTAATCTTTACTTAGTGTAGGGTGTTCACGTATTGTCTATTATATAATGTACGTAGCGCGTGTGTGTAATAATAATAATTAACGGTTTATTAGACAAAAATTATCTTATTACATGCAATGACATGGGTAGGTGGGTCGTTTAACAAAAGCTTTCATAAGAACATAAGAATGGAGGAAACTGCAGCGGACCTATTGGCCCATACTGGGCAGTCCCGTTTACACCCAACCCCTATTGCTCATATAAGCATCCAACCTATGTTTGAAGCTATTCAGCGTATTCGAGTTAATGATGATATTTGGTAACTTGTTCCATTCATCCACTACTCTGTTTCCAAACCAGTGTTTACCTATTTCACGCCTAAATCTAAATTTGTCTAATTTTAAACCATTGTTACGAGTTCGCTCCTGGTTGGATAATTTGAGTACCTGTGTAATGTCCCCTTTGTTTAGCCCTGCCTTTCACTTATACACCTCTATCAGGTCGCCCCTCGCGCTACGTCTCTCGAGGGAGTGCAAATTAAGATGCTTTAACCTGTCTCTATACTCAAGGAGAAGGAACATGATTTGAACACACAAATTATTATAGTTTACAGTTGATGGCCCGGACTGGTCTCTTGCCATACTGTGTGATGTCACGAAGGCCACTTGATGCAGTAACTCGTCCGTAGGTGTTGATAAGAAAGACCTCACGTGGTCATGGAGACACCGGGTGGTGTGGTGATCACGTGGTGCAGTAACTCGTCCGTCGGTGTTGATATGAAGGACCTCATGTGGTCATGGAGATATCGGGTGGTGTGGTGTTCACATGGTATAGTGACTGTCCTCGGGGGTGTGTGTGTGTGTGAGAATTAAGGATCCAGGGTGTTGGGAAAGAAATCTCGATTATTTCTTTTAGATTGGAGAATGTTGGGGTGGGAGCTTCTCTATGGTGACTAGTTTCTTGTTAAATAAATATTCTTCTATTGACTGTCTGGTTTAATTTTGGGATATCATTGAATTAGAAGAAATATGTTGTGTAGTACAGTACCTGAGTTGCCCTACTGTAGTGCTCAGAGGACCATTATATCATTTATTTTAATCATGTACTTAGTAGATTAGGTTATTATCCTATTAGCTTTGCCTTTTAGTGATACATAATCAAAGGAGCATTTACCACAAATTTACAGTAAATGTTGCAATTAATATACAGTAGTACAATTGTTTTCAATTTCTTCTTGAAATTGCAATGCATAAACCAGAGTGTAACTTTGTGTATTCTTTCAACAGACAGCATCTGGAACTGGAGAGTCTAGAGGACAGTGTGCTGGTAGGAGACGAGGATTGGCTGCAAGATAAGCACGGATGTCCTGCCTATGTTGCACCAGAGATCCTCACCTTCTCCTCTTACTCAGGCCGTGCCGCCGACATGTGGGGCCTGGGCGTGATGCTCTACACTATGCTAGTCGGCAGGTAAGACTACGTACTTATTTGGGCTCACACATTGTAAATGAAACAATTTATTAAGTCTTAACACTACAGTACAGTATTATGAATTATGATATTTGGAGAGTACTGTACTGTACAGTATTAAGCTGGTACAGTACAAGTATATTTTCTAGGAACTGTACTTAAAGATGCTAGAGTTACAGGACTTATTTTTTACACTAACAAGATTGAAAACAAAGATTTCAGATCATGTATTAGTATTTATTAGGACAGTTAAGTAGAACAATTATGATCTTATTTATTTCTTTTTCAGGTACCCATTCCATGACTCTGTTACCTCATCATTGTTCGCGAAGATCAGATGCGGGGAATTCAAAGTGCCAGAATGGGTCAGTTCCCGGGCCCGGCACTTGATCACTGACCTCTTGCGACGAGACCCTGCCCGCCGCCTGGCCGTCCAAGATGTTCTCTCTCACCCATGGCTAACCCGGCCACCCCGCGACCATCCTCCAAGGGATCCCAGTGATCACACCGTCCCCACCATGTATGTGCAGCCATCAAGCCATCTTTCACAGTCGCCCAAGGCCACAGCCACAACCTCCACTTACACACCGAGTTTGTTTGGCCTGTAGAGTGCCACCAGTCCAGGCCAGTCACTGTTGTGGCTGCCCACTCTGTCCATAGGGTTACCTCTCAGACCTTTAACAGGACGTGTCAGACTGTTGGCATAGCCTAAAAATTATTATAGTGTACCCTTATCAGAGATCTTTCACATCTTTCAAGGGTTTCAAGTGTACCAGTGAGCGCAGCTTAATTCTGCGCATCTTCAGGAAGTAAACCTAGAATATGGCCTACCAAGTAGACCTTTTAATAAAAGTCTTCATGTAAGAACATTTTGCTTTATTTCTTTAGGGTTGTGATACAAACCACGTCATCAGATAAATTGTAAGGAATTACCCTTTCTTATTTAAAAATTTAATACCCATATGGTAGATGGCTAGCAAGGGTTCTTTGACAGTGACCTAATCCATACAGAACACAAGAAAGTAGGTGGTGGTGGTGCTTCCCAAGCCTTTAATACATTAACTTTTAGATAATGGCAAATAACGTACAGTACAGTACCTGTACTGTGTGTGGAAATGCAATCCTCCAGTGTAAATTTTGTAATGCTTTCCATATCAAAATACAACTTCTAAACTGATAGGGACAAGTGTGTAATATTGTAGTTTAACATTCTCAACATCTTTATTGCAAAGCAGTGAATGCCCATTGTGCCCTAAACTTTGAAGAACAAATATGTTTTAGGTATTTTTCATGATTCCAGCTAAGCAACATAGCAGGGCAAAAAGTATTTTGGGGTTGTGCTCTGTTATAGTCAGGAGCACGGTTGAAAATCTGTGATAATTTGCATCTTCAAGGCTTGTAGAAGTCGGTAAATATGCGTTAGTTTCCAGTTTGTTCAAGTTCCATATCATAGGGTCTTCCTGGTGGAGTTGGTCCAAGTCAGGAGGCCAGGAGGACACGTTACTAGGAGAAGCTTTGTAAATTTGCAGGCTTGAAGATGCGTACTTCTCATGAAGGATATTCTTTTCGGGATCCTATTAGCATTATGGTGTTTTAGGATCAATGGCAAGACAAAAAGGTTCTTTACCTCTTTCATGTATGTAATTTTTTAAAATATTTTCTATCAGTGGCAAGTAAAGTACAAGGTAAATAAATAGGGTGTAAGTGTTGTCTTCAGTGTGCGTGTGTAATTATGTGCTTTGGCATGAAGGTAACTGCTGTACACTGTATATTATGTTATTTTATGAATCTTTTACATAAGTGCGTGTGGCTAATATCATCCCATTTTTGTTGTGTGAAACCTCATCTTGTTACAAGTTGCTGCTGATGTGTCATCAGCATACAAAAGAAAATCAGTACCTTTTAAGTTTTCAGTTTCAGTTTTTCAGTATTGCTCCTTGAAGTGCCTCTTTGCTTTTTCTGTAACAGCAGTCATATCAGTGAAACAATTAACAGTAATTATTTATGAAAATACCAGTTATCTTTTTACAATATAAATAAATGTTTGTAAAATTCCTCAAAGTATGCAAAATAAAATACTTAAGAAACTGTAGTTTTTAAGAGTACACTGCTTAAAATGCTAACTGATGAACATTTTTTATTAAATTCAACATCAGTGATGGCAGTTTGTGGACTGGAGAACTGTTCTAAAAGGCTAGTTAACATAAAAGAACAAACAATGGTCTTGTAGATAAACTGCTGACAATTTAAACCCACCCTCATTTAGAATGTATGTTTGTAACATATGCATGAATCTGAATGAATGAAAAATGAATATTGCATTAGAAATTAACATGCAGCATGATAATTTGCCATGAGAAGGGGATGGTAGTTAAAGAAGTCATTTTTATATTCACAGTGAAAATTTGGTTCATTATGTTGCTATAACACCCCCTGATTGAATAAAACTTTTCCAGATTAAATTTGACTCCTTCTTTGTGCAATTTAAAGCTGTCACTGACAAGGATTTGAATACCTAGTCAGTTGCAGTCCTGTTTTAAGGTAACGCTATGTGTCAAATCTTCCCCACCTCTTCCGTTCTGTGTGTACAAGAAATGAAACATTGTGATAAGCTGGCATGCTTATGTTACAGAACTTTTTGAGTTTTTAGGAAGTGTTGGCATTGATCTTGTCAGGGGATCGCACATCATTAGTGTTGGGAATATTTTTCTTTCCTCAGTATTTTTACTGATCGTTTTTGTAAATATGTATTGCTTGCTGTATTATTGCATTATATTTGCTACTTTGGTTGGCTTAATGAATTTCATTCCCAGTGCTAGTCTCTAACAATTAGAATTACACAGTTGTTTTAGACTGAATGAATGAATTTGTTGTAAGATTCAAATGTTGCATTCTCCTGACCCATGTGATTGTGTATATACAAGTTCATTTTGAATACGAGTATTTATTTCTCTAAAGCATGGAATGGAGTCGTGTATCCAATCCCAACGATATTGTATCTGCGGGCAGGTTTGATGACTTATGCATACTTAAAAATGCAGTGGGGAGGATGGATATGAGAAACCAAACTAGAAGTTTATTGAGTTGGCAATTTTTATTTTTTTTTATATAATAATATGATGTATCTGGTATTCTACAGAAACCCTGTTCATTTTTTATTAGTGAGGGTAAATTGTGTTATGTTCAACATAAATGTTTTCAACTATCTGTTATGATCCAATGTTATTTGCATTCTCTTGAACATTGATATTCTTCACTGCTGTTCTATACCTGTGCTCCTAATTCGCCTCAGGATTTTCGCTTGAGTGATAAGATTACAAGGGAGATATACTGTATGTGTGTGTATATATATATATATATATATATATATATATATATATATATATATATATATATATATATATATATATATATATATATATATTATATATATATATATATATATTATATATATTATATTATATTATATATATATATATATATATATATATATATATATATATATATATATATATATATATATACTGTATATATATATATATATGTATATATATATATATATATATATATATATATATATATATATATATATATAATAATGATAAAATCACACAGGAAAAGGGAAACAATGGAGCACCTTAGCTTTCAGCCTTCTTCTTCAAGACATCTTCAGAGGCAACTGAATAAAAGACGAAAGCTAGGTGCTCCATTGTTTCTATATATATATATATATATATATATATATATATATATATATATATATATATATATATATATATATATATATATATATATATATATATATATATATATATATATATATATATATTTCATGTAGATCACACGAAACGTGGATAAGATAAATCTTTATAAAATCACACCTGAAAAAGGGAACAACGGGATACCTTTTAGCTTTCGCTCTTTATTCAAGACATCTTCAGAGGCAACTGGATTATCTTATCGTTTTCATTATATATATATATATATATATATATATATATATATATATATATATATATATATATATATATATAATTTTTTTTTTTTTTTTTTTAATAAAACGGGAAAATGTATCTATTTCTACTTGATGATACCAGCCTTCAAACAAAACTTAGGCATGTTAAATAGTAACATCACATGCCCAAGAAGCAAAGGTACTCAACACTTTGTATTGTCAGAGCTACATCTCCAGTGAACAAATATAAGTACCCTATATTTTATCAGGTTTGCAGGTGTAACTTTTAAATCTTTAGTAAAATTTACTTGATCAGGTCCCAAGGACCAAAAAAATGTTTCAAAATAAGAGTTTCAGATCTACCTGTACCTGTATTCTCTTTATACAAAATAATGAACTTAAGAAGTTACCATTAGATAATTTACTTAGAATAAAGCTTGTGTCGTTTAGCTCAGAAATCATGAGATCAAAGAAATGGTGCATTTTTATCAAATGTAATACTCACAGCCTGTGTTCCAAGAGATCATAGTACAGAAAACTAGCCTACCTTAATTGAACAACACAATGTACATCACAACTAACATAGTATTGATGGGGGTTATCTGTTTTGTCACAAGGTTTATAGTCAGAGAAAAGGCATCGAGAGATTGATGACAAAGCCACTTTGTAAAATTAAAATTGTACTTGTAACAAGTATAATGTGCTATTGTAGTTTGGCCTATACTGTACAGTACTGTAATACTTGCTGACAAGTTTACAGATACTGTTCATTGTAAGTGTTTGCAGTTAGGTAAACATGTGAAGATTCTCTTACTGTCAGAGTGAAGTCTCATGACTTTATAAACCATGTGTGACATAACCATGCTATGATGCTCATGTACATATTATGTTTTGTATATAATGTAATGTGAATATTCCATGTTATAATAAAAGAACTTTCAAACTTTTTTCTTTATTTGCACCTTTCATATATCCTGCACAGTATAATGTACACTCCATAATCCTCAGAAACTTTCACAATTTTCCATTCATGTGTCCTTTGTCTCAAACAAATCTTATATTGTACAGTACCCGTATTCATTCCCAGTCTTCTTTTCCAAACATTTGCACTGCACATTACCGAGTCAAATATCTATAATTTTGCAAAATCAAAATTAAGGACATGTGTAGGTGTATCAGATCTTGAGACTAGAAGATGGTAGTTATCGGTATGTTGACTCAGAACTTGGACTAAGCAGAAGCATTAAATAATACTTTTCGTCAGTGTTTTACAAGATTCAGATAACCAATAGTATCTACTTTTGAGGAAACTATGTGATACTGTACTGAGATATGAGAAAATTATATAGAAATAAATTATGTAAATACAAGGCTCATAAAAGCCCTGGCCTTGAAGTGTGCACCTTGGAGAGTGAAGACGGCAGTGTAAGTTGTGTAACGAGCTCTCAAAATGTTCCCCAATGACTGGAAATTAGCATAAAGCATGTGAGATATACATTAAAAAAAATGGTAATTGCCCCTGCAGAAAAGAAAAAAGAATACATGCCATTGAGTTTAACCTGCATTATGTAAAGGGTTAGATCCAAAATTGGACAAACTACAAAACCACTTAATAAACGAATGCTAACAGGTTTATGCCAGCATAATCCTGCTTGATATATCTACTGAAGATACTGGTTGTATCGTTTTCCCAAAGAAAAATTTTTCAGTTAATATTAACTAAATTAACCACATTCAATGCTGGGTTATTATTAATTTCAGTACATGGGCCTTAAAATGAAGGTTTGAATCCAACAAAACACAATGAAATACACCAGAAAAGCCAGCATTAATGCCCTAGTCCATGTTATGTTCTAAACGAATAATTACCCAAGTGCTGTGCTGTGTAGCCAGTGCACCAGAGGACATACTGTACGGTACCTGTTGCGTCCTTATGAGATAGTGTGACTTATTGATGGAATGCTCTGGTAACCTACTACTTGTATTACCACAACACTGATATCCCACGAGTTGTATTGCCAAGACCTGATATCCCTCTAGTTGTATGTTACCACAAAACACTGATATCCCACTAGTCTTAATACCACTTTCTTTCTTCATGTGTGTCGGGGTGAGTTTTGAGGTGATGTGGAGGTGAATAATTTTATTGTGGTGGTGGTGTGTTGGGGATAATTATCTCAAACTAAATAAGGTAATCCCTACCTCACCGTGACATATATACTGAGAGTATCGACATATTACCCTAATAACTTACAATTTTTTTATCCTTCGTACTGTTTAGTATTGGAATACTTCTCATTTGACATGCAGCAAAAAATTCAGTCTGATCAGCGCAATCTGCTGAAAGTAAAACACATTTAGTGGGACATACTCCAAGGCATCTGCACCAGTGATATGCGGGAGTAGTTCCTTTATATTTCTTGGCGTCAATAATGTCCGATACTGAAGTGCCAAAGATTCTCAAGAGATTCATTAACGGCCTGGAATTTGAAAGGTTCCTTGTTGAGAAATTTCATCTAAGCGATTCAAAAGGTGGATTCATAAATGTTCGCATGAGATAATTTTTCCTTAAGTGTTTAAATTTAAGCCGTATTGTTATAATTAACCATTTGCCTGAGTGACACAGTGAAGGAAGGTAGCGTGACGACTGACTCCTCTGTGGTGAGTAAAATGTTAGTATTTTTAGTAATGTATGAGTACACATCTACCACCAGAAGGAGTTGATCGATTTTGTTCACTTTTTCCACAGATGTTTTCACTATAGCAAGTATTTTAATAGAGGACATTTACTAGGACCTAATCGAACCTGACCTAAGAAACCTACCTAACCTTACCACCCGCCATATTAAACAGAATGTACTTATTTTGATATCTGGTATTAATGAAAGTATGGTGTAATTTAGTTTTGTTTTTGTGGACGTGACTACACAGACCAGACGACACAGTGACTTAGCAGATTTTCGAAGGAGTGTTTACGGTGAATATTTAATTCCTTCATAGAAATGTAATTTTAGTGTCATGATTAGTTTTCCACCGTGTTTTACCCTACAATTTCCCTCGTCCTTCAGGTGATTTATGATCGTAGATAGAGAAAAAAAATACCTATGATTAAAAAAAAAATTGTCGCCTCTTAAAAAACAACATGAAAAAACATCCGTGGAAAATATAAAAGAAATGGAACAACTTCTGGTGGTAGCGGTTCATCATAAATTGCCGTATTTTTATTGTTATATTCAATTATTTTAATGCATGTTGATTAAATTACACCAAGTTATTATGATATTAGAGAGTTGGTCAACCACCGTCAGGGTATTTTGTCTACCCAGCAAGTAGTTATTGAGATATTTATTCCGTCATCAAATGGAAATTTAAGTTACGTTGATGTTGTATGGAAAAATAAATACCTGCAAGGAGATAAACTCCGTCATTTTATACGTTATTATGTTGTCTGTTAAAATTATTTAAATGAATAAAATAATTAATAACTGAATTTTGGGGGTAATGTATGAGAACAGCACTACCCCACATATGTTCTTATCATTATAGTAAGTATTTTAAGAGGCAACATTTACTAAAACCTATAACCTGATCTAACCAAAGACACCTACAGTACGTAACTTTACCTAACATCCTGCCCCCGAGACACCACCATATTAATGAGAAGTACTGATTTTTTTATATCTGGTACCAATGAAACGAACTTCCTTGAGGTCATGGTGAATGGAAGCTCGAATTGAGTAGGTCGGTTGTAAACAGAGCAGACGACAACGGCAGATTTTTCGGAGGAGTATTTATTTACATTATATAATTAATTTCTTGACGTACAAAGTGTGTAGAGACACCATTTTAGTGTCATATAATCAGTTTTTCACCGTGTTTTACCCCTCAATTTCCCTCATCCTTCAAGCCTTGCCCACTACAGCCGATTTATGATCATAGAGAAACTAAAAAATAATAATATATTTTAAAGTTGAAATATAAAGTTGTTTCCTTCTAAACTACTTACAATGACCAAAACAACGAGAAAAACAAAGAATTCTATTAACGTTCCCTGGTGGTGATAATTTCCTCACAAATTACCATTTTTTATATTAGTTATAGTGTAGGACTCTTAATGAACCCGAAAAATTACCTATTCAAAGCAAAATTCACAATAATGGAAGCAGTATGTAACTTAGACTGGAAGAATTTGTATACTCCCTGTACATAATATTTAGGCTGTGGATGTTTATCCGGTTGTCGGTTAGGTATTTTTTTTGTCGGTTCTGGGTAAACATAAGAAATACACTCTGCAACGTTCGTAGAGTGATAAAGTATATATAATCTGGGATTACCCGAAGAATCATCGCCCCAGCTTATTTCACCTAAAGATTAAACCACCCTATAACTATTTTGGGAGGATGAGGTTAGGTTAGGATGTTAGGTTAGATTTAGGTTAGGATAGAATAGGTTTAGGTTAGGTTAAGTTAGCATTAAGGTAGTTAATCTTCAGGTGAAATAAGCTGGGGCGATGATTCTTGAGGTGATCCATAATTTGTAATAAAAGTTTAAAGTCCTGTTGTAATAGTCGAGATACGTTTATTTCTCTAGAAACAGGGCCGCCATTTTCAGTGACGTCACCACCTATCCCGTAGACGACGCTCTTTAACAAACTCGCCCCTGCAGTTGGAGCCTAACAAAGGATGGCCTCTTCAGACCCTAAATGCCACGTTCAGGTAAGTTTTAAGGGTGTTTTTTATGGTTTAAATCATGGACATTTCGTAAGTCAAGAAATGTGCCGTGAAGAGCACAGTTGGATGGATATATGAGCGATAGGGGTTGGGTATAAATGGGACTGCCCAGTGTGGGCCAATAGGCCCGCTGCAGTTTCCTCCATTCTTATGTTCTTATGGACATAAAAAACTCCAATGTTCACACCAACTCAGCTGTCATGTATTCTTACCTGGTAGACTTTCTTTTTTTTTTCTAAGTCCATATAGCACGCGGACTTCTATATACAGTCACGTTCAAGATTCTTCGAACACTGCTGGAGACAGCCGGCAACGCAAGGTAAAAAATACGAATGAATGTAAAAGTGATCGGTTACTTAGTTCCCCGTTGCTTAATTTAATGATTGGGCTTTGTTGTTTCGTATTATATTATACTACGTACCACAGTAAACAAAAGACTTTGAGTTGCCAGCTGTCTCCAGCAGTGTTCAAAGAATCTTGAACGGGACTGTGCAAACAATACCACACAAGTCGGGAATCGAAACCTGGACGCTACCACCGCGCCACAAGGACAACGAGAATCTTTAGGCTTTGTTTTATTTCACACAAAACCTGTTCATTCATCTTTTTTAAGCAACGTGAACCTCCATCGGGGATTGCCTGTACCAACTATGTGGTCAGAGCATTTTACCGAGTCCAGCTAGGAAACAAGAGACTACATATACTGTATATCGCATCAGTCCATATAGCACGACGTGGACTTCCATATAAAAACAAAACCTCACTGTGGGTATGGAGGCGTGAAGGAGGGGCGTGGGTATGGAGGGCGTGGAGGAGGGGTGTGGGTATGGAGGGTGTGGAGGAGGAGGATGGGCGTGGAGAGCGGTGGGTATGGGAGGGCGTGGAGGAGGGGTGTGGGGTATGGAGGGTGAAGGGAGGGGTGGGCATGGATGGCGTGGAGGGAGGTGTGGGTATGGATGGTGGGAGGAGGGGTGGGGTATGGAGGAGGGGGTGGGTGTGGATGAGGGGTGGGGTATGGAGGGCGTGGAGGAGGGGTGGGTATGGATGGCGTGGAGGAGGGGAGGAGGGGTGGGGGTGTGGAGGAGGGGGTGGGAATGGAGGCGTGGAGGAGGGAGGGTATGGAGGCGGGAGGAGGGGTGTGGGTATGGAGGGCGGGGAGAGGTGGTGGGTATGGAGGAGGGGTGAGGGTATGGGGACATGGAGGAGGGGTGGGGTATGGTGGACATGGAGGGGTGGGGTATGGAGACGTGGAGGGGTGTGGGGTATGGGAGGGTGGAGGAGGGGTATGGAGGTGGAGGAGAGGTGGGTATGGATGGCATGGAGGAGGGGTGTGGGTATGGATGGCGGGGAGGTGGGGTATGGATGGCATGGAGGAGGGGTGGGTATGGAGGGCGTGGAGGAGGGGTATGGATGGCATGGAGGAGGGGGTGGGTATGGAGGGCGGGAGGAGGGGTATGGAGGACATGGAGGAGGGGGGTGTGGAGAGGTGGGGTGGGGAGGAGGGCGGGGAGGGTGTGTGGGGTATGGAGGGCGTGAGGAGAGGTGTGGGTATGGAGGGGAGGTGTGGGTATGGAGCGTGAGCAGGGTGTGGGGTATGGAGGGCGGGAGAAGGGGTGTGGGGTATGGGAGGGCGTGGGAGGAGGGGTGGGGTATGGAGGGCGGAGGAGAGGGGGGTATGGAGAGGGTGAAGGTATGGGTGGACATGGGAGGGTGTGGGGTATGGGAGGAGGGGTGTGTGGGTGGAGGGCGGAGGGAGTGGGGTATGGAGGGCGTGGGAGGAGGGGTGGGGTATGGAGGGCGTGGAGGAGAGGTGTGGGTATGGGAGGAGGGGTGGGAAGCGTGGAGTACGGGTGTGGGGTATGGAGGGCGTGGAGAAGGGTGTGGGTATGGAGGGCGTGGAGGAGGGGTGTGGGTATGGAGGGCGTGGAGGAGAGGTGTGGGGTATGGGAGGAGGGATGGGAGGACATGGAGAGGGGTGGGTATGGGAGACGTGGGAGGAGGGGTGTGGGTATGGAGGGGGGAGGAGGAGTGGGGTATGGAGGGCGTGGAGGAGGGGTGTGGGTATGGATGGTCATGGAGGAGGGGTGTGGGTATGGAGGGCGTGGAGGAGGTGTGGGTTTTCAGGGCGTGGAGGAAGGGTGTGGGTTGGAAGGCATGGAGGAGGGGTGTGGGTTTTCAGGGCGTGGAGGAAGGGTGTGGGTATGGAAGGCATGGAGTGGTGTGGGTTCGGAGGGCGTGGCCTATGGGATGTGGTTCCCTGTTTTTCCGGCATTTTTCCATCGTTTTAGGCGACCCACGAATCGCGTAGATCCGTTGAGAAAAGTTGGCGGGTGGGGGGTGTTATGACCATAACGAGAGAAAAGTTTGACAATAAATAACACATTATTGACCCTTCAGGGTCGATGGGTCAGTTTACTGACTGCCGCGTGAGGACGATGTTGTAAGTCGAAAGTTGTGAATTCGTATTCAGAGAAAGTTGTTGGAGCTTCCAATAACTTGATGAGATAAACCTCTGACTCTTCAGGCTTCTACGCCCTTGATTCTTCAGGCTTCTACGCCCTTAACTCGTGAGACATGAAGGCAAACATGAACTTAGCATGCTTCCCTGTTGGGCGCTGTAAACGCCTGCTTCACCTTATACATGAGCCAGTATACTGAGTATAGTGGCCGCACTCTACATGTTCATGCATTTCATCATATTCTCCATTTCTCATTTGCTGAGTATTGTTTGTTTTGCATTGCATTCTTTGATTCTTTAGTATTTCATTGACCAAAGATTACTGACATCATACAATGCCACGATTAGAAGTATTATAGTATGCCCCTCCACCCTCCCCACTGCCACTGGTGGGGGAGGGGCTAAGCATTTTTTCTATATGACTAAGTTTCTATAATTATTTTACAGTTTCTGATCACGATTTATTCTGTAACCTATGTCATATTTCATAGTTGTATAGGCAACTCAGTGTGTGTGTGTCCCCCAGGAGGTCTGGGCTGTAGGGCATGTGTGTGTGTCCCCCAGGTCAGGGCTGTAGGGCATGTGTGTGTGTTCCCCAGGTCAGGGCTGTAGGGCATGTGTGTGTGTTCCCCAGGTCAGGGCTGTAGGGCATGTGTGTGTGTTCCCAGGTCTGGGCTGTAGGGCATGTGTGTGTGTCCCCAGGAGGTCTGGGCTGTAGGGCATGTGTGTGTGTGTTCCCCAGGTCTGGGCTGTAGGGCATGTGTGTGTGTTTCCCAGGTCTGGGCTGTCAGGGCATGTGTGTGTGTTTCCCCCAGGTGGGCTGTAGGGCATGTGTGTGTTTCCCCAGGTCAGGGCTGTAGGGCATGTGTGTGTGTCCCCAGGAGGTCTGGGCTGTAGGGCATGTGTGTGTGTTCCCCAGGTCAGGGCTGTAGGGCATGTGTGTGTGTTCTAGGTCAGGGCTGTAGGGCGTGTGTGTGTGTTCCCCAGGTCAGGCTGTAGGGCATGTGTGTGTGTCCCCAGGTCAGGGCTGTAGGGCATGTGTGTGTGTTCCCCAGGTCAGGGCTGTGGGTGTGTGTGTGTGTTCGGTCAGGCATGTGGGGCATGTGTGTGTTCCCCAGGTCAGGGCTGTAGGGCATGTGTGTGTGTTCCCCAGGTCAGGCTGTAGGGCATGTGTGTGTGTTCCCAGGTCAGGGCTGTGGGGCATGTGTGTGTGTTTCCCCAGGTCAGGGCTGTAGGGCATGTGTGTGTGTTCCCCAGGTCAGGGCCTTGGGGCATGTGTGTGTGTTCCCCAGGTCAGGGCTGTAGGGCATGTGTGTGTGTTCCCCAGGTCAGGGCTGTACGGCATGTGTGTGTGTGTGTCCCCAGGAGGTCTGGGCTGTAGGGCATGTGTGTGTTTACCAGGTCAGGGCTGTGGGGCATGTGTGTGTGCCCCCCAGGTCAGGGCTGTAGGGCATGTGTGTGTCCCCAGGTCAGGGCTGTAGGCCACGTGTGTGTGTCCCCAAGGAGGTCTGGGCTGTAGGGCATGTGTGTGTGTTTACCAGGTCAGGGCTGTAGGGCATGTGTGTGTGTCCCCAGGTCTGGGCTGTGGGCCACTGTGTGTCCCCCAGGTCAGGGCTGTAGGCCACGTGTGTGTGTCCCCCAGGAGGTCTGGGCTGTAGGGCATGTGTGTGTGTTTACCAGGTCAGGGCTGTGGGCATGTGTGTGTGTCCCCCAGTCTGGGCCACGTGTGTGTGTGTCCCCAGGTCAGGGCTGTGGGCCACGTGTGTGTCCCCAGGAGTCTGGGCTGTAGGCCACGTGTGTGTCTCCCCAGGTCAGGGCTGTAGGGCATGTGCCCCAGGTCAGGGCTGTAGGCCACGTGTGTGTGTCCCCCAGAAGGTCTGGCTGTAGGGCATGTGTGTTCCCCAGGTCAGGCTGTGGGCATGTGTGTGTGTTCCCCAGGTCAGGGCTGTAGGGCATGTGTGTGTGTTCCCCAGGTCTGGGCTGTGGGGCATGTGTGTGTGTTCCCAGGTCTGGGCTGTAGGTCATGTGTGTGTGTTCCCAGGTCGGGCTGTAGGGCATATGTGTGTGTGTCCTCCAGGGGTCCAGGCTGTAGATGTCTGTGTGTCCCCCAGGGGGTCAGGGCTGTGGGTATTTGTGTGTGCCCCAGGTCAGGGCTGGGGCATGTGTGTGTGTTTCCCAGGTCAGGGCTGTAGGGCATATGTGTGTGTGTCCTCAGGGGTCAGGGCTGGGGCATGTGTGTGTGTTCCCCAGGTCAGGGCTGTAGGGCATGTGTGTGTGTCCCCAGGAGGTCTGGGCTGTAGGGCATGTGTGTGTGTTTACCAGGTCAGGGCTGTAGGGCATGTGTGTGTGTTCCCCAGGTCAGGGCTGTAGGGCATGTGTGTGTGTTCCCAGGTCAGGGCTGTAGGGCATGTGTGTGTGTCCCCAGGCAGGTCTGTGGGCATGTGTGTGTGTTCCCCAGGTCAGGGCTGTTGGGCATGTGTGTGTTTCCCCAGGAGTCTGGGCTGTGGGACATGTGTGTGTGTTCCCCAGGTCAGGGCTGTGGGGCATGTGTGTGTGTCCCCAGGAGGTCTGGGCTGTAGGGCATGTGTGTGTGTTCCCCAGGTCAGGGCCTGTAGGGCATGTGTGTGTTCCCCAGGTCTGGGCTGTAGGGCATGTGTGTGTGCTCCCAGTCAGGCTGGCTGGGGCATATGTGTGTGTGTCCTCCAGGGGTTAGGGCTGTAGGGCATGTCTGGGTGTACCCCAGGGGTCAGGGCTGTAGGGTATTTGTGTGTGCCCCAGGTCAGGGGCTGTAGGGCATGTCTGTGTGTAGGGGATTGTATCATAGAAAATGGGAAAATATCTACTTTCCGAAAGTTGGTTATCTACTTCCCGAAAAAGTAGATTATCTACTAATAAAGTAGATTATCGACTTTTGGAAGTAGATTATCGACTTTTGGGGAAACATTACCTAACTTTGAAGTAGAAAACGGAAATTTGTATCAGAAAATGGCAAATATTTATTTCCGAAAGTTGGTTATCTATTTCCGAAAGTAGATTATCTACTTTTCAATAAAGTAGATTATTGACTTTCGGGGAAGTAGATCGACTTTTGGGGAAATATTACCTGATTTTCTGAAGTAGATATCATAGAAAACGACATTTGTAATATAGAAAATGGGAATATTCACTTCTGGGAAAGTTGGTTATCTACTTATCATAGAAAACGGAAATTTAGAATATAATGGGAAAAATATCTACTTTCCGGGAAAGTTGGTTATCTACTTTCCCAGTGATATCTACTTTCAGAAAGTAGATTATCGACTTTGGGAAATATCGACTTTGAAATTTTTTTTCAGATTATCATAGAAAAATGGGAAATTTGTATTACAGAAAATGGAAATGTCAACTTTCTGGGAAAGTTGTTATCTATTTTATCATAGAAAATGGGAATATCTACTTTCCGGAAAGGTTATCTACTTTCCGAAAGATTATCTACTTTTCAGGAAAGTAGATTATTGACTGAGGAAGTAGATATTTTCCATTTTCTGATACAAATTTCCCGTTTTCTATGAGAAGTAGATAACCAACTTTCCCAGAAAGTAGATATTTCCCATTTTCTGTGATACAAATTTCCCGTTTCTCTGATAATCTACTTCGAAAAATAGGTAATATTTCAAAGTTGATAACTTCCCGAAAAAGTGAAGTCGATAATCTACTTCCTTTTAAAGTAGATATTCTGCTTTTTCGGGAAAGTAGATATTAACTTGGAAAGTATAGATATTTTCCCGGCCCCTATGACCTAAATTTCGTTTTCTGTGATAAATGAATAACCAACTTTCCCAGAAAGTAGATATTTCCTGTTTTTCTATGATAAGTAGATATAACTTTCCCAGAAAGTTGACATTTCCCATTTTCTGTAATACAAATTTCCCATTTTCTATGATAATCTACTTCAGAAAATTAGGTATTTCCCCAAAGTCGATAACCTACTTCCCCGAAAAGTCGATAATCTACTTTCTGAAAAGTAGATAATGTACTTTCGGGAAAAGTAACCAACTTTCCTGGAAAGTAGATATTTCCCATTTTCTATGATACAAATTTCCGTTTTCTTGTGATAAGTAGATAACCAACTTTCCCCGAAATGGACTTATTTCCCATTTTCTGTAATACAAATTTCCGTTTTCTATGATAATCTACTTCAGAAAATTAGGTAAGATTTCACAAAGTCGATAATCTACTTCCCCGAAATTCGATAATCTACTTTCCCGAAAAGTAGATTATCTACTTTTCAGGAAAGTAGATTATTGACTTCGAGGAAGTAGATATTTTCCCATTTTCTGATACAAATTTCCCGTTTTCTATGAGAAGTAGATAACCAACTTTCCCAGAAAGTAGATATTTCCCATTTTCTGTGATACAAATTTCCCGTTTTCTCTGATAATCTACTTCGGAAAAATAGGTAATATTTCCCCAAAAGTTGATAACTTCCCGAAAAGTCGATAATCTACTTTCCTTTAAAGTAGATATTCTACTTTTCGGGAAAGTAGATAACCAACTTTCCCGGAAAGTAGATATTTCCCATTTTCTATGATACAAATTTCCCGTTTTCTGTGATAAGTAGATAACCAACTTTCCCAGAAAGTAGATATTTCCCATTTTCTGTAATACAAATTTCCCGTTTTCTATGATAATCTACTTCAGAAAATTGGGTAATATTTCCCCAAAAGTCGATAATCTACTTCCCCGAAAAGTCGATAATCTACTTTATTGAAAAGTAGATAATCTACTTTTCGGGAAAGTAGATAACCAACTTTCCCAGAAAGTAGATATTTCCCATTTTCTATGATGCAAATTTCCCGTTTTCTGTGATAAGTAGATAACCAACTTTCCCAGAAAGTAGATATTTCCCATTTACTGTAATACACATTTCCCGTTTTCTATGATAATCTACTTCAGAAAATTGGGTAATATTTCCCCAAAAGTCGATAATCTACTTCCCCGAAAAGTCGATAAAATACTTTATTGAAAAGTAGATAATCTACTTTATGGGAAAGTAGATAACCAACTTTCCCGGAAAGTAGATATTTCCCATTTTCTATGATACAATTTTCCCGTTTTCTATGATAAGTAGGTAACCGACTTTCCCAGAAAGTAGATATTTCCCATTTTCTGTAATACAAATTTCCCGTTTTCTATGATAATCTACTTCAGAAAATTAGGTAATATTTCCCCAAAAGTCGATAGTCTACTTCCCGGAAAAGTCGATAATCTACTTTCCTGAAAAGTAGATAATCTACTTTTCGGGAAAGTAGATAACCAACTTTCCCATTAAGTAGATATTTCCCATTTTCTATGATGCAAATTTCCCGTTTTCTGTGATAAATAGATAACCAACTTTCCCAGAAAGTAGATATTTCCCATTTTCTGTAATACACATTTCCCGTTTTCTATGATAATCTACTTCAGAAAATTGGGTAATATTTCCCCAAAAGTCGATAATCTACTTCCCCGAAAAGTCGATAAAATACTTTATTGAAAAGTAGATAATCTACTTTATGGGAAAGTAGATAACCAACTTTCCCGGAAAGTAGATATTTCCCATTTTCTATGATACAAATTTCCCGTTTTCTGTGATAAGTAGATAACCGACTTTCCCAGAAAGTAGATATTTCCCATTTTCTGTAATACAAATTTCCCGTTTTCTATGATAATCTACTTCAGAAAATTAGGTAATATTTCCCCAAAAGTCGATAATCTACTTTATTGAAAAGTAGATAATCTACTTTTCGGGAAAGTAGATAACCAACTTGACCGGAAAGTAGATATTTCCCATTTTCTATGATACAAATTTCCCGTTTTCTGTGATAAGTAGATAACCAACTTTCCCAGAAAGTAGATATTTCCCATTTTCTGTAATACAAATTTCCCTTTTTCTATGATAATCTACTTCAGAAAATTAGGTAAGATTTCCCCAAAAGTCGATAATCTACTTCCCCGAAAATTCGATAATCTACTTTATTGAAAAGTAGATAATCTACATTTTGGGAAAGTAGATAACCAACTTTCCCAGAAAGTAGATATTTCCCATTTTCTTTGATACAAATTTCCCGTTTTCTGTGATAAGTAGATAACCAACTTTCCCAGAAAGTAGATATTTCCCATTTTCTATAATACAAATTTCCCGTTTTCTATGATAATCTACTTCAGAAAATTAGGTAATATTTCCCCAAAAGTCGATAGTCTACTTCCCGGAAAAGTCGATAATCTACTTTCCTGAAAAGTAGATAATCTACTTTTCGGGAAAGTAGATAACCAACTTTCCCGGAAAGTAGATATTTCCCATTTTCTATGATGCAAATTTCCCGTTTTCTGTGATAAGTAGATAACCAACTTTCCCAGAAAGTAGATATTTCCCATTTTCTGTAATACAAATTTCCCGTTTTCTATGATAATCTACTTCAGAAAATTAGGTAAGATTTCCCCAAAAGTCGATAATCTTTTTCCCCGAAAAGTCGATAATCTACTTTATTGAAAAGTAGATAATCTACATTTTGGGAAAGTAGATAACCAACTTTCCCAGAAAGTAGATATTTCCCATTTTCTTTGATACAAATTTCCCATTTTCTGTGATAAGTAGATAACCAACTTTCCCAGAAAGTAGATATTTCCCATTTTCTGTGATACTAATTTCCCGTTTTCTATGATAATCTTCTTCGGAAAATTAGGTAATATTTCCCCAAAAGTCGATAATCTACTTTTGGGGAAATATTACCTAATTTTTCAAAGTAGATTATCATAGAAAACAGGAAATTTGTATCACAGAAAATGGGAAGTATCTACTTTCTGGGAAAGTTGGTTATCTACTTATCATAGAAAATGGGAAATATCTACTTTCCGGGAAAGTTGGTTATCTACTTTCCCTAAATGTGGATTGTGAAGATTAGTAGGGTCATTACCTATACCTGACCACTGTGGACTTGATCTTACCGTCCTTTGTATATATATATATATATATATATATATATATATATATATATATATATATATATATATATATATATATATATATATATATATATATATATATATATATATATATATATATAAAACTGGTTTGGTATCATAATCTGTATCACCCCTGAAGATGTGAATTACATTTAAAGTTTTGGGAACTCAGTTTTCCTTCAGGTTACTAAAAGATATAATAATATATATATATATATATTGTATATATTATATATATATACTGTATATATTATATATATATACTGTATATATACTGTATATATATATACTGTATATATATATATATATATATATATATATATATATATATAGTTAAAGGATTAAATGAAAATATCATCAAAATAACCAATTTATTCATGGAAGTACAATGCTTTCAAAATATGGAACCTGAAGGTGATAGATGGATTAAACTAAAATATCAATTTAAATAACAAGTGAACTAATGGCAAGAAGCGTTACAGTTGATCTGAAAACTAAACCATGTAAAAATTTAAGAGGTACTAGAGGAGGTGATATTCCACGGCATAAGGCATATGTGATTGTTCTTTTTTGGGTAAAAAAAAAAAGAAAAGAAAAAAGCAATATGTTGGAGGCTCTTGTAATAGATGCAGTAAATTAAAATAAAAATTACCAAGAAAGAAATACAAAGATGAAAAATTATTATGACAGTAATAACAATATAAAAATAATTCATAGCCTTGCAGATCAACAGCTAATGCAAAATTTTTATTTTGAAATGCTTAATACAGTATATATAAATAATAACAAAAATGTTAAAAATGAAGTTCATTATCAACTATATTCATCAGAGTAATGACCAAATGTGTTTATTTATCCTAAGAAGCATTAGCAGAACTGTACCACTAATTAGATAACCAGGCTAGTGTATATGTTTAAAACTCAATTCTTCTGAGTGAAATAGCTGACATAAAGCTCTACATCATCAATCACTAAATACTGAACTGATATATAACAGTATTAATTCTATGACCCACCACCTCCTCCATGTTTCTCAAATGAAATAACTACAGTATTGAAATAATTTCACAAAAATAAATGAAGATGAGTAATTTACTTGATATTACAAATATTTATCTATGGAAACACCTTTATCATAATAAACATAAAAATACTGTACTGAGTGACTGGGATATAAAAGTTTTGACTACAATAATAATCAAGAGAAATGATTTTCTTTAGAATATTAATACAATGAGGTCAAATGGCAAAAAAACAACAATAATATGGTATATGTGGCTTGATGGCTGCAAACTCTGCTTATCATGACAATAGGTGTGAAGATGGAATGAATGGATGAAATAATGCCTTGATTCTCAACACGAGGAAAAACATTTAAATACAGTACTTAACTCCTTCCATGGCACTGATACAAGATGTTTCACACACTACACTACACAGACTTTCATACAAATGCCGACAATGAAAAAGAAAAAATGTAAATAGTTGATGTTATATATAGAAAAAAGAGAAAGCAGGACTGATAAGCCACAGCTGCTCTTTGATAGGAGACTTTTTTTAATTAGTTAAACACTGTATACATCTTACAACAAATAAAAGGTCATCATTGTAAGCTACCGTAATTCCATAAATATATTTGAGTTGTGTGAGTCAGAAGTATTGATTATAAAAAAACGAAAACTAAAGCATCTTCAAAAGTTACACTATTTACATCCTTTCCTATTCACTACCACAATGCACCTTCAAATGATGATACTCTGTTTCTTTAAAAATAATACTCATTTCACATGAGCTACATGAACAATTTAATTAGCATTAATTAAGTTTTCTACATAAAGAATAGCACAAAGCATTGATGACATAGATTTTGTCAGTTATCATGTGCTAACTTCAGAGACAATTTGTTTACACTGCTTGTAAATATATTGCTAGTCTATTAAACATGTCCTTTCTATCAGATTATGGGTATTTTAGGATACCACATTCTGTATCATTATATCTGTATTCCACCTATCAACTCAAATATACACTTGACTCCCTTTAAGATATTACAAATATTTTTGAACAGAAAATCATGTAAATTATTATATCTATATACACGAAACGAAAAAAACATCTTGCACAAGTGAGCTTGCTCTCATACACGCACAAACACACACATTCACACACACTTGTGGCTCTGGTTTGGATATGAGTGGGTATAATTCACACATACTGTACACAACACTTGTGGTTCTGCTCTGGTTCTGGCACACTCTAGAACTGAGGCAAGGACATGTTCCAGGTACAGAAGAAGGGGGTGAGAGCCACCCAGGTCATGTGGAGCAGCCTCTTAGAAACGCGCCAACCTAGAAACTGCAAAGACAAGAATGGCAGATGCATATGGTCAGTGAATAATGCCTCCAGGCAACTGTGGGAGAAAATAATGATTACTTGGAACATTCAAAGTAAAACTGATCTACAATGAGCAATTTTTGGGAATAATATACAGAAGCTTATAAAATTGATCTTGGCACAGTATACTGTACATTTTTAAAATACTATACATATTTGCTTTGTACAATTATATTGGTAAAATGCAGTGGTTACAAACTTCTGCAACTTTAGTGCTGCAGGTTCACCTTTCACATTACAATTAATTTGTACATAAGATAATTTCTTTGTACTATTAGTATCACATATTGGATACGGGCATTTTTTGGCGACATTACAATTTTGTCAATAACCTTCCCAATTTCCTTAATAAATTAGAGCATTAAATATAACTTTGGCATATAAGTGGTTTAATAAGCAAAACTTATCACTTCATGAGCAGACTGAACCCAAAATTTACAGACTTGGGTGGACACATAACATTACATATTTATATTTATATTTAATATACCATTTAAGTTGCACAATACTGTCAATTATGATAATACATCCATCACTGAGATCTTGCAAAACAATATCTAAATGTTCAGAGCAACATGATTGCTGCCCTGCCTTCAATAAACACTGAACATCAATCTTCTCAATCTTTAATAAAAAAAAGTCTTATCAACATTCAGTCAGTTATCTCACCGATTAAGTTAAATTTGTTTCATCATTTGTGAATAGTGTGCTCTACTTCTCACAATTGCATTTTGCAACATCTCTTCTGCTATGGTAGAAATAATTCAAGATTTGAACGACTTCCATGATGATGACTTGGAAATTTCATGGCATATATACAACAGGTTCCTGTAACAAGTTGATGGTGTAGGAGCTTGACGATACAAGTTCTGCACAAGCAACCATCATCGACCCTCTCTAACATACACATGGTGGTATATCATATACCTTAAAAGCAATTACTGTATATGTACAGTCCTTGTCTTTGTAATCTATCCACTATAAATATTCCTCCTATTGCAAAATCTATGAAACTAAAGTGTTAATAAAAAAATATATCCTGTACCTGTATACTGTAGTTGTTAAAATTAATTATCAAACAATACATGGCTGACCCTATTTTTCACAACATGTAACTTACGATGTTTTATGATACTGTACTGTACATATAAACCATTACAACTCTTCTGATATGTTTAACAGGAGTTTAACTACTCCATTGATACATATTTTGACACTTTTTTTTTAGTTGCCAATTGTGAAGCTGGCAAAAAACATGAACATATTCTTGTGTAATACCCATTAATCAACACTTTTCAATTACCTATCAGCAAAAACAGACAATACACTTCCTATTTACAAGAAAATTACATATATATATATATATATATATATATATATATATATATATATATATATATATATATATATATATATATATATATATATATATATATATATATATATATATATATATATATATATATATACAGTACTAAATAGAAAAAAAATCATATTTGGGCAGGGAAACTCGAGGCCTACAATGTAACACAAATTTAATGTCAAAATGAGGGAGTCTTGAGGAGTGAGTAAAAATGTATAGTTGATGAAAATTATATCCAGTACTGCTTATAAGTTCTACATACTTGCACAGTTCTTAAAATTTTCATGTACTGTACAAGTTAGCAAGTACCAAACTATTTTCATAAAGATGTGCAGCTTAAATATGGGCTACCATTTTGTATTTGCTATTAAACTATAGATATTTGAATGAGGGCACTTACACAGTTTAGCATACAAAGTCTTTTTATAATTTTTTTTGCAACAACCCAATTTTCAGTCCTGAATGAAATGCAAAGAGAACATTTGCCAGAGTGGAGGGGTCACCCATAAGGTAATAAATACTGTACTATGCATCAGAGCAGCACCCTTACACTGTAGCAGGAAGAGCCATTCATGGAGAGGAAAGTTTGAGGAATGAGGTATAAAATTCTATTCTATGGCCACCAGAAAGCGGTATATCCTTTGAACAAAGCATCGTCTGCCAGGGTGTGTTATGGAGGGGAACCTCATAGGTGACTTGTCTGACCCATTGGCCATAAAATTTCTTTGTAAATAATGAATATCTGAGATGGTAGTGCTCTTTTGCAGTCCAAAGAACAAATTGTTTGATAAGACTATTTTCATAATGTTCATTATAAATTATTACAGTACTCTAACAATATTAAACATAAACCTATAGATTTGCAGTTATGCATATTAATTATACCCTAAAATATACAGTAGTGTATTACTCATGATAAACTAATCTACTTCTTGGTTCTGCTAACTACCGGTATATCCAATCCCAAAATGAATTTATAAAATGATAGCAGCATTCAAGTTGTGAACTGTTTTGCACAGTAAAATGATTCATTGAACACTTCCAATAGGCATATTCAGTATTAAAATACTGTATAAAAAGCTCCTAAAAGTATTATCAATACTGCACTGTAAAATCTAATATAGATTGATTATTCTTATAAGCTATGTTAAATGTTTTTATATTTATAAATCTAATCAAGTAGATTAATTTGTACCATTTCATTAAAGTATGTAGTGGAAACTTTTTGCTCCTGAGTTTGTATGTTATTATATTTTGTAAATTAGCTACAGTGGATTGTGGGTACTTCTTACACCTTACCAAAGAATTATATTACAGTATACTGTATAACATCTTTAAAATATATGAACAAAACTTGAATTTTATTCCTAGCTGCATGCACTTCCTTGTTCAAAATTAATGAATGTGTATAACTGTGTAAAAAAATTAATACAATAAATGTTTGGGACCACGATACATATAAAAACATATATATATATATATATATATATATATATATATATATATATATATATATATATATATATATATATATATATATATATATATATATATATATATATATATATATATATATATATATATATATATAAATAAGCTCTTGGACCAAGAAAACTAAAATTTTTGCACCAATGAAATGATACAACACCAACTGAGTCAGAGTTTAACAAGATGCTGAAGTCAAGGCCAACCACCCAAGGCCATATGTCGGCAACCTATTCAATGTGCAAAACAACTGTCTAGTAACCATCACATTCTTATCTAACAGTACCCCAGTATCCAGTAAACTGTTCCAACCTTTTTTTGAATTAGGATGGAACATGAAAAACACAGCCACCAGTGCTACTGACAAAAATAAACAAACATACAACTAAATAAATAAAAGATAAATAAATATACAAACAAATATATCACAGAACTTTAGTAAGTGTTCCAATACCCTGTATACTGTACTGTATGGAGGACACTGATGCATACACAAAGACTCGCCTACAGTATTTACAACCCTGACACTTGATTCTCTCCAGGATGTTTAGTTAAAACTATGGCTATGGCACAAAATCTACATGTTGCCATATCTAAGCATGCCTCCCTAGCCTGCTCAACCAGTTCCTTCTCCTCACACCGCTATGAAGAATTTTCTCCGGATACAGAATTGCAATCATTGTGTTCCCATTACAGAACTACAAAAATGTGTTAAATAACAGTAAATATATTCTGCAATGTATCATCATGTACGGCAAAACTACCTGTAGTGGTCATTTACTTCACTCCCTATAACTGTCATTCTCTTAGCTTATCAGGTTTTTGATAACTGCAATGTAACACAAATCAAATGACCGAGTTGAACAAAAAAGAAACAATGGCAAAGAACTACCTATGAAGGTATACAAGAAAAGAAACTGAAGTCTTTTAATAAATTGAGTGAGTCAGCACGATGAATTAAGAAGTAAAGTGTTAGGTAACGTGGAATTCCTAGTTTGCTCTCTCGTTCAACTTGTCAAGGTTAAAAATTAATGTTTACTCAAGTCAGTACAGTATAGGAAGACATAAAATATCAATGAAAAGGAATCTGAGCTTTGTTTTTAATTATACACATGATTCTGTGAGGGAAAATTATCTGTTGTGATGAGGGTGTATGAAGCTAGTTAACCTTGGAATATCGGTGTTGCCCAACTTAAATAACAAGGGAGTGTAGCTAATATACAAATATCACTTTCATTTCATCTTAATGATAATTGTATATAATGTTTTCCCTCTTAATGATACTATAATGGTATATAATACTTTCCTCCTTAATGATAATGGTATATAATTTTTTCCTGAAAGCAACACAATTGGGATAATTAAAAAAAAAATAAGGATAAACATTTAAGGATGAGTAATTACATCAAGAAAGGAGATGCCTTGGCCTAAAGAGAACGACAGAATGAGAGGACAATGAATACAAAAACAAAAGATGAATGAAAGAAAAAAGGAAGTTATGTATAACGAAAGAGAACGTGGAGTAATCCAAAATACTGTATCTAAAATGACTATAGTGTAAAGTCCAATACAGTACTGTATCAAACAATAAAACTTATGAAGCTTAAATTCTTAAAATCTTCCCAAGGGCTCATCAAAGATTACTATCCTTTTTAACAACAAAAGATATCATGTACAGTCAACCCTCGCTTTATGCGGTCCCACATTCCGCGTTTACGCGGTACCCTGCCGAAACAGGAATGTTCACATTCCGAGGTGCGTGTACCCCTTTACGCGGAGAGCGGCTGGCGAGCCGCGCCATTTTTGGATCCAAACCTCCTGCCATGTTGTGTAAGCGGCGCAAGCATGGTGCGCACAAGGTCCCCCAGTCATCAAAACATTACCGAGTTCTTCACCCGCCACCCACCACAGCCGGCCCAAGTCAGTGATAGTGACAATTATAGTGAGGATATGGACTTATATGGACTTTGAGGGGTTTAACAAAGAGGCCCTGCAAGCCTCTGTGGTGGATAGTGATACAAGTGATACAGGTGAGGGCCAACAATCTGCCCTCTGCCTCGGAACCAACCGCCCATCCCCGTATGCCCAGCCATCTTTTCTACTAATGTAAGTGTTAAAAAACCTAATATTATTGATATTTCTCTTAATTATTAATTGTGTGTGCATACCATCATAAAGTTAAGATAATATTTTTACTACAACATAGTTGTGTGTCGTCAAAAAGTGGAGTTTGGGGGTCGGCCCGGTCTCTATTTCAATTAATCCCATATGTTATGTTGTTCACTTTACGCGTTTCTCACTTTCCGCGGTACCCTGTGGGTTGAATTAACCGCGTAAAGTGAGGGTTGACTGTACAGTAATGCACACATGAGTTTTGACACTTCTCCTCTAAGCTTTAAATTTATATACATACTGTATACTGTACTTAGTTAAAAAAGTACCAAGTAGTTCTGTAACTGTAAAGCTATACTGTACAGTGAAATCTTAAAATGAAATAGCCACTACCCCCAAAAAGTATTTGTGACTGTAGTTGTTCTCATAGTTTGAAAAAAGTATTTTCATAACTGATTCCAGTTAATCCTTTTTGGAATTTTTGACACCAGCAAAATCTGTACATGGCTGGAAGTTTGTACAGTACTGTAGTAGGTAATCTGGAGAGTAGTTGCTTTACCCAAAAAAGTAACAACACAAAGCATATTTGCAAAGAGTATGGGTGTCCACTGACAACAAAGAAATATTTTTCATGAATATTCAAAGGGAAAATGAACACCCAATAAAATATTCACACACAAACAACCACTGATGAACACAAGAGAAAGAAACGTGGTAAGTACAAACTGGCAATTTACATTAATCATAACACACTAAATAATTATTTTTGTTTAAAAATAAAGCATTGCGATAACTACTGTACTCACTGGTTAATGCTGTACTGTATATAGTATACTGTACGTATCTACAACAGAATGAAAATAATAAGTCTTTAAGAACAGAATGACCATAATTTGTACAAAACATTACATTAACTACAGTATATTTAGTATTTACTTTACTGAAATCAAATTGCATTAGAATTTCCACTCAGATGTAATACAACAGTACAAGTCAGAGTACAGCCATACTACAACAACTACAAGACATTAGGAATGAAAATATTTTCAGAAACATAAATAATATAACCTGGTTGAAGACAAAGACCTGGCCAAAGAAACAAGTACACTGCAAGTCATAATCAAATTCAGGTACAAGTGATGTGTATATGTACAGTTCAGCAGTACTGTTCCTCTAGTTTGCCAAAATTTGGGGCAGACCATTTGAATTTTCTGCCCTTAGAATATCAGGCACACACTAATTTTATTATTGGACCAAGAGACCACAAACACAAATGATCACATATAAAACACTTAAGATATACACAGTGTACAAATGACCCTAAGAGCCCACATAAGACAAAAACTAGATTAATAGGCTCGTGTTTAAACTACAATACAGCAGTCAACGTATGCTTAATGCATGTTCGATGATACATACAGTATACAGTACCGTACTGCATAATACAGTAGTGCCAATTGTTTTGTTGTCAGTTTTACTTGTACTGGGGTCACAGTTGGTTGAGTTTACAGTGTAACTTATGAGATATTTTGTGTTGTGACTAAATATTTCATCATACCCTACAGTACTGAGCAAAAAGTGAAAGGCAAGTACAAAAGATGCTGCTACATCTGGTGGTATAGCACTTTACATGTATTGAGAAAAGACATGCTATTACTTTTGATGAGAAAGTTAAAATAAACCTCTTCAAAATCCCCCAAGAACTGTCCGTCTACCTCCAAGCAACAAACTTTCTTATCATCTGTAACAACTCCTCAAGTCCAGTGTGCAAGTGGATACTGTACAATAATTTCAGTTAAGAAACAGAAATTAGCTAAATATTTTTATACTGCAGTAGAGCAAGCAAGAATCATTCCAGAGGCAAAATTTGCACATGTTATTGGTAAGAAGGTAAGAAATCAGATAAAATTAGGGAAAATATTGGCCATTTTTAAATATAAGGGATACATAGAACTTATTAGAATCCCAAAGGCAACCCATTTTTTAAAACCAAACATGTGATTAGGTTGGATTACTTTTCAGTAATTGGACTATAGTAAAAAAAAAAACCAGTTTTTACTCCTCTATATTGAAATCACCCATAATTCGTAATGTTTTGTTGTTACGAAATATACATTACAACTGTATTGTAATATATACTGTAAATATATATACTGTATATATATTTTTTTTTAATGGGGGGGGGGGGAGATTGCATAATGCAAAGTGATTGTAAAAGGGCAGTACTGTATTCTAAATTTACAGTATGTACTCTCATCAAAAACTTCTCCAACACCTGGGCACGATGGATGTGAGAATGAGCAGAATGAGGCTTGTCATCTTGGAATGGTTTCAGAGTCTTTGTTCATTTTTCAGATTGCATAGAGCTTACAGCATTCGAGAAGTTTTTGGTGAGTGCACATAAGCAAAAATAGTTCAATAATTTAACTGCTACTTAATTATTTTCACCTTTGAAAAATGTAAACTACAGTCCAGGGTATTTCTGTTTTTAAGTGAACTTCATGCAGATCGATTTGAAATTAAATCGAAGTGAACTCGGCCATTTTGTAAACCGATGACTGGAAAACCAGAAAGGTTCTACTGAATGTTTATGAAAGTGCTTGTCTGTCTGTATGTGAGTACCGGTAAATACACTGTTTCCAGACTGGTGTTTCAAAATACAGTACATTGTATGTGTGTGTACATGTCTACGGTATGTACAAAATACCATTATTTAATAAAACAACAATAATGCTTAATGCTTATACAACTAGTAAGACCAAGTATTCACTATACAGGTATTGGCTTTGAAAACCACATTTCACTTGCCAGTTCAGTACTGTATGCTGCACAGTATTGATGCTGAACTAAAAGTAAAAGGTCATTACACATTGCAATAAACTTACAATTCAAATTCAAAATTATTTGCGGAAAAATGCCACAATATTAAGTATATTATGTCTTAAGTTCATGTGAAGGTAACATATGATGCTATCAATGTCTGGATGTAGCAATGATACACTACAAGAGATGGGGGGAAGCAGACATGACACTGCAATGTTAATTATGTAGCTACAACAAAGTATTCTCTGAAATGTATATGAATACTGACTGGTTTCTCCATTGTTCTGAGAGGGGAAAAGTAAAATGTAGTATACCCATATAACTACAGTATAACAATCTTGACAAATTCACAAAGCCTCATCCCAATTCACCCACTAATATTTGTAACCTCAATTCCCAATCACTCAAAAGAACAATGTCATCTGCTACCAATATCAGGCATCTCCCATTTGCACTCCATTTTCCTTTCAGTTAAACTTGAGTTCCTTCTCCTTATGACATACAGTACACCACCTTGTAGTCCCAATTTCACATCTACTCAAACTTTAACACATAAGACAAAAGTTGTGTCGCGGTTTTGTCCGAAGATTAAACATAATTCATGAAATATTATGAGAGCCCTCTACGACAAGGCTGAGCACCAAAAGTTTACCCCTTCGGCATATGTTTTCACGAAATTTCACGACACGACTTTTGTCTTTCACAGCACATTGTATCATTTCTATTTATAATGACTATTACACCCCTTCCCAGGTGCAGTAAACCTAAGATTTATGAGCTCTCTCTTTTCAAAAATTCTTTTATACAAAAAATTTGTCATAGGTGACCTTCACTCTATATAGAATGAGTTATGATAATAAATTAAAGTAAAAACTTGTTACTAAAGGTTTTGCATTGGTTGGAACTGGACCAAATTTGGTAACCAAACTGTGACCAAAAAGCGAAAACATTGTTAATAATACAGTACAATTATGTTGTACGTACCAGTAATAGTAAAATAAGAAAATCATTATAAGTAGTCACTAGTGACCCATTCGTTAAAATAATAGTGATTGCATTTTAAAGTAATTTAAATACAGTTATATGTAACTAATAATAAAATAATTAAAAGTGGATAAAAACCTTTGGCATCATAAGCCAGTCTGTAAGTCCTAGCTTACCCCAGAGGTGAACAAGGATCTGGGAGGAAATTATCCTCAATCTAACTAAGACTTGGGGATGCACTGAGGGTAAATACCGGTACCATTTAGTACAGTAAATGAATATAGTATGTATTAATTATATAATTCTCCAATAATTTTTCACCATGTAAGATATAAAAACACAGTACAGTAGTAGTAGTGTTTTAAATAATTTCCGATTAGTATGTGGCAAATTCTTGGGGGTACATACTGACATACTAAAAAATTTAATTCTCTAACATACAACTGTAACCAATCCCACCAGAATTCTATATAAAAATACTGTGCATAAATTGTGAAAATAGAAAATATAATTGATTGAAAACCAGAATAATTTATGCAAATTATTTGAAACCAACCAATCATAGTATGCTACCTGACATGAATTTGATACAGCTACACATGAGTTTCAAAAAATGTACCATTTCCACAATCAAGGGCTTATTACTGTTCACTTAAAACACATTCCTTTATACAGGTAATTTAAAGTCTTCAATCTTATCGCCACTCCCCTTAAATAAAACTATACATTTTTCTACCATTCCTAAAACCATGAACAACCTATATTGTACATCCTCCTCCATTCACATTACATCACTTTTTTACCTTCCAACCTGAACAACTCTAGTGCTCCATCCACTCCAATGCATCACTATTATTAAGCCTGTCCAAATCTGGGTGAGTCTATCTCTCAGTACCTCTTAACATTCAACATTTACTCGTCATGTTTTTCCTATCACCCCTACATCTTTTTTCCACCATATTATTCCCTCTTTCATTCGTACTGTCATTTCAATCCATTCATCCCAAAAAAACTTCTTGATCCCTTGTATACCATATGACAACCTTTCTACCTATCTTTCATCTCTTTGTCTTTTGCATTGTCAACATTCTTTTAACCCTCCTTATAATATTCACGTACGTACAGTACTCGTTTTTACATTCTGCTGATACTCGAACCCTTCTTTTTTACCTTTTTTGGGAGCTAATGGTTACAATTACATACAGTAAACCCTCAACATTCGCAGGACATTTGGGTCACGGACCAAAAATTTCCTGACTGTGATTTCAATCCCTTTAATATCCCCTGGGAACCTTCAGGTGATGTTGGGTTATTATTTTATTTATATTACTTTGACCCATGACCCATCTTCAAGTCACCTTCCAATATTAGGTAGCTTAAACCCAAATCATTATAATTGGTGAGGACAGCTTTCGACAGTTCTAAACCAAATTGTACGATTTGAGATGAAAAACGCGTAATAAGATAGAAACTTATAGTAAGACAAAATGTATTTTAACATTGGTTTGATATCCTTATTAACTTCCTTGATAATGCTAATCTTTCCGTTCATGAGTTGTGTGGCAGATGATTTGGCGCTCTTATTTCTCAAGGTGTGTTTACAATTCCGTTTCCATTTCTTGTGTTTTATCTTACCAATTGAGAAAAATCGCTAGAATCATCAGACTTTGTACTTATTCATTATAATTATTATGTAAAGAGTTCTGTAATGGAAAAAAGTGCCACCCAAACAGCAATAAGTTGCTAAGTGGTGAAAATCATTAAAAAACTACATTTTGCCAGTGCATTTTTATGCCCAGTTGAAGGGTCCATTCACAAGGATACCGTATTATTATACGAACATATTTGAGAAATTTTAGACTAAATCATCTCACACCAGCTTAATGATTTAATTTCCCAATTTATTAATATTGTAGTTATATTTTGTACCTATTTTGCAGTTAACACATGAACTAAATAAAATAATTTTTTTTTAAGAGTTTCCTGTCGCTCCTGATAATGAGTCACTCTTGGAACAATCCGCCATTGTTGTGACGATCCTTGCCACGAGCAACGCGAATATACGAATAGAAGGCTTCTTTACTTAGAAGAGGAGCAAATTACCCTTGGTACTGTCGCATACCCACATGGGTACCTATTGACCGTTACTTTAGGTAAGTAACAAAGGAACAGACAAAGACAGAGGAATAAATTCCAAATCAAGCCCACGTGGAAGCTAGCAAGCAAGATGAGGAAGCTGAATCAAGGCATTGTCAAGAACTATAAACTGTATTTGATCCTTGGGCACTGCCCACTGTACAGTATATTACAGTACTGTTGTACTATGTTTTTACACATATTTGATTTATTTAACATGTACAAATATTACTCATAAAAGTATCTCTTCAAGTGTGTGGATCCCCTAACCCCATTTTTCCCTGTCTTAAGTTTAACATATGCGGAGTTGACATTCACAGTGTTTTTGAGGAACCTAACCCCCGCGAAGGTAGAGGTTTACTGTATTTCCTAAAATTCAAAAGTACAGTATACAGAAGAGAATTATACATGTATCTACAATCTTTCCAGGAAAGGGAAAGAGCACTTTAGATGTGTTTACTGTATTTGTCAACTAATTTGTCCAAACCAAGGTCCTGGAAAAACAAAGACCTGGGAGAAATCATGATACTTGTAAATGGGTAAACAGTAAATTCTGCACAAAGGACTGGGGTTAAAAACTACAGTACTGTACCAGTATCAAGGGGGTGTGATAGTCTAGTGGACACAGCACTGAACTCATACCTTATAGGTCATTGGTCTGCAGCTATGGCAACTCTATTCCACTCAGCTGTAATTGGATACCTAATTAAACGGCTTCTGCCTATACTGAAAGCTTAGTATACAGTGTGCTGTATAGTAATCACATTTCCTAAAATTGATCATCAGGCCTACACTTTTGTTACTCAGATAAGTACAGTACTGTACAGTACCATGCCACAAGTATTATTGATTCATACTTATGAATATACTGCTTGTATTTTTTCTTTTTTAAGTTTAGATTAAAGTTCCTGAAATATTTTATAGTGTTACTATGTACAAGTTTTATGAGTTTACTTTTGGGGAAAAAATTGCCCAGTGTTACCGGCCAATTTTCTAGTTTGATTATTGAGAGGTAGTGCAGTGTTAAATTTTATACACTCTAATAAGCATTTCCAATAAATTAATGCACCCTTTGTGAGTGTTAGTGTTTGTATAAAAAATATATTGCAACTGTAGGATAAAATAAATTAGTAAACATGTGAACCCTATTTCAGGTGAAATTTGCAAATATTAAAAAATACCATTAAATGAAAAATATGTACATATCCTCATAACATTTCCCAAATAATTATAAAAAATATTAAATATCAATAATAACAATAAAAAATGTATGACATTAGTAGATGTACAAACATTTATGAGCGTAGCAACTCTTGTGCAAAGTAAAACAGGTGTCTTCTGACTCGGTGGATTTTACCGACTTTTTGCATTGACACCAACTACCAGTATATTATCACGTGCAACTTATTATAATAACAAAACTAATAATACTTCATAAGTAATTTAAAATATGCAACACTTTGATGTATCACATAAGATATTCAGTTGTTGTATGTAATATTAACTGACATGAAATTACTGCAACCACTTGATTACAAAGTAATATTTTCCTTTTAATATGTTTTTCATTCTATTCCCACTACTTTTTCATTAATGCTTTTCAACTTGCTCTCTAATATTTATTCACCTTTTTATATATTTTTACATATAATCATTGCTTGCGAGCTTAAATATTGGTACAATAATGGCGAGAACTTAGCACTTTTCTCAAGGTACCCAAAATCAAACCACACTGTGTATGTGTACTTTACACAATAATGTGGCATAAATTTTCAATGAATAATTAGCCATCACAAATCATGCTGGTGGTGAATTCTTCACACAATTCTGTGCCTTTTCTCTCAAAGCACTGTGGTTATACAGGTAGAGTCACATGAATAATTTTTTAACATTTTCATGCCTCTTCCACTTTTTTCTCGACTCTTCTCACTGACACACTAAATGCACTTCCCTTTTTCATTTCTTAAACACCAACGTAAACTGGTTTTCAAATTCTTAGCAAATCAATTTATCATGATGTAAAGTTGCCTCCACACTCTATGAAATCCATTCCATCACAACGGCATCTTTAGAGGTGAATGTCTGGATAAATCTGCATATATTTCATGATGACTTTAGAAATACTAAGACTTCTCTGAAAATGAAATATTAGGGAATGCCTGCAATGAAAAAATATAAATTTAAACACAGATTCATAAATTGCAACAGTAGACTACAACCATTAATCAAATCTCTTGTCGAAAAAAAAGAGTAGAAGACTACAGTATATCTGAGAGCTGATACCATACCTATGATTATATTCTCTGTATAAACAGAGCATAAATACCCAAAACTGTGGTAGCCCTTAACTCTTTACGGACCCATCATGCTATATAAAATTTTGTATCCCCTTCAGGATGTACTAAACTATCATACTATCACAGCTAAATATCACAGATGTTTATACTATATCAAGATATTAAATAAATAAAAATAAAACATTATGCTGTACTATATCTCTGTAAAACAATATATACAATACACTGTAACATTATTTTGTGTATATTAATGTTCTCACTGAAATATATCCTCCACCCATGGAAGATATAAGAGCTATTCAACTATGACCCTGCCAGTAAATCATCCTAAAATTGTTTGTAGTCATCACAGTAAGCCTGGTATGAGTCTAACACCCCAGACCTTTCCACACCTCAGGTTGAGCCAGTGCAGCAGCAGGAGCAACGAGATGTGTGCGTTACCTGCATCCCAGGCAGACTGAAATGATCATCGCCTCAGCTTCACCCTGTTGCCAGCTCCTCCACCATGTCGACCCTTGGATTTTTCACGTCTCTTGTGTCTACTGCCACCACCACCACCCCCACTACTGCCATGAGAGTTACCAGACTTGTCATCCCAGGAATTTTTGGCGGGCCCAAGGCGAAGGTGAACAGACAAGCGTTGGGAAGCCTTTCCTTCATCACCTACAAGAATAAATTTATAAAATTAAAACACATCCTAGAACTTGAATTAGAATTGAAAACTTCATAATCATTTCCAAACAGTAAGGAACCATTTAACATTTACTTCCTATTCTCACACATTGTATACACTACAGTATTTGTATAGTCAAATCAACTTATTTTCAAGACTCTACTATCTGCATACTTTATGACAGTGGCAGAACAGTGAAATGCTGATGAAACTGCTCTTTATTGGTAACGTTTAACATGCATGTTATATGGTGGTGAGGAGGCTTCAGCATTGGGATTTAAAAAAATAAAGAATGTTTTTTGGAAACATGCCGAGAGCTTTAGCATATCATTACGAGGCGACTTATTCAACCCCAAGTACTGTACTGAAAAACTGTAAAGGGTTCTCCGTGCATCACTGAGCAAAGAAGATGGTTTGATGATGCAGAAATGACTTGATAAATCACTATGGCCAGTCCTTGCAAGAGTGATAAATGGCTATAAGACAATGATGACAATTCTATATTGAGGTACTGTAATGTGCTCAACAAAAATTTCACGCACTGCAGTTAGTTTATAGGCTGAACACTGCATAACTAATTATCATTAAAAAAAATAATTTTTCAGGTTAGTCCCCACTGTACGTGGACAATCGAGTCTTTACCTTTTTTGGGGGGTTCTAATCTTTAATGGGCTAAGTGTAAACTTACTCTGGTTTTCCGGAACATTGCCTGAAGTGACTTGCCGATCTTCACCAGAGCCAACAGTCACCAGGAGAGGCTTCCCTTCTGTAAAATATAGAGAAGAGCAATGCTACATAACAATGACAAAACACTGAGAAGTCTCCTTTATCCATTACTCTACTCACTCTAGGTCTGATCAAATTCAGGGTTTTTTAGGCTAAATTTTGAGATGCATGAATCACTTTTATGGATCATTTAACCTATCATTTGTAACATAATACAGATAAAATTGAAGAAAAATATTTTAGAGTTAAGCCCATAACCAAGTGACTCCCTTTAACGAGCAAGTTATTCTAGGGATCTACAAGAGTAAGCTACCACCATGAAGTTGTGACCCACCACCATGAGGAGTTGTGACCCACCATCCAAGCAGTAAAATGCAACTAAACTGATGGAGTAAACCTACCATGCTGTTTCTTTCTTCTGCTCTCTGCTTGTCTGCTCTTGCCACCAATTACAGTCTTCGATGGTTCTTCTTTATCCTTCCTCCTACGCTTCTCTTCTCTTTCGTCGATGTCCACTTTGCTTCCACTCCTTTCTCCTCCCCCTCCTCTTGGTGGATCCACTTTCCTCTTTAACATATGTCTCAAATCTGTTGAGTCTATGTTGTCCTTTTTGCCTGAAATAATCAAAGCATAATTAACTTGATGGAAGGAAGTTACTGTCTCAATTGATTCATCAAGACATTAAAATAACACTAAACAATGAAGTAATCCTTTTTAATTTCAGTCATTTCTATTTTCATCGAATACAATCTTATGCACTTGGGCTTTTAGCTTACAATCCATTCACACAAAATGGGAACTTTAGTGTCAATGCCCTAATTCAAAGACTCAAATAATGATGATGAACATTATTTGATTATTCAATAGAACAAAACCATAAATAATAATTCCGAACTGTGAATGTTTTTAATGTCAATGATCAATAAATTTCTTAAGATTATCAGAAAATAAATTTCTCTTATTCGCTTCTAAAGTAAAATTCTAATTTTACATCAACTTTACTGCTGTATTGTACATCTATTTCTTAAATTCAATAAAATATCGTGGATAGATAGAGTACTCACTTTCTCTAGTAACTTTGCTTACAGCTGGCTGTTTTTCTTCCTCTTCACTGTCACTATCTGCCTTTTTGTGCTTCTTCTTTTTCTTTTTGGCTTCCTTCTTCTTCTTCTTTTTCTTTTTCTTGCTAGACTTGCTCTTTTCTGATGCATCGTCATCATCGTCATCATCTTTTGCTTTTTTCTTTTTTTTCTTCTTTTTCTTGTCATCATCTTCCTTTATCTTCTCATCTTTCTTCTTCTTGTCCTCCTCTACTTCTTTTGTTGGTTCCGGTGCTTTCAGCAAAACTTTACGAGACTCTTGAGCGGAGATTGGATTATTAGATTCAAACTTCTTTCTGCGTGCTTCCAGTTTGTCTTGTACTTGAACTGATTTGTTTTCCACTTTAGCTGATTGTTGTGTCACCGCTTCTGGAGTTACTTTTTCCTTAACCTTCTTTTCTACTTGTTCTTTTCCTCTACTTACAGCAACATGCTCTGTTGTTTTTGTTTCTCGCTTCACCTTTTTAGCTTGATTTTCATTTACACTGCCTGCTGGAGACAAAGAACGATCACATACACCTTGCCCTTGCTTTTCTGGTGTGACTGGCTCCAACCATGGGCTTCCAGTACGACCTTGTCTTTCTGGTAACTGCTCATTAAAAGATTTTGAATCCAGTTTTTCCCCTTGAGAGTCACTTTTGGGGTTCCTCTTGTCCCAGTTGGCAGCATTAGCATGTTTCTCACGACTTCCTGGACTTCTTAACCGTTGCTGATTAGATGAAGTTTCAGGTCTAGATCCTACTTGCCTTCGATTTCGGCTAGAGGGACTCTGAAGTATACTCCCTCTATTGCCTCGTCCTCTAACTGAAGCAAAACCTACTCTTGCATTGTGCTGTCGACTCGGAGACCTATTACGGAATGGAGATTTCTGTCTATTCTCCATTCTCCGAGGAGATTCTACTTTTTTATCCTTTTTCTCATGCTGAGCTTGTCCACTTGAATCTTCCCTATTTCTGTCTCTAACATCCTCAGGTTGTTTTTCATTTCGTCTTCTATCACCCTGGAAAGGAGAATGAGTTTTTGGTAGCTGTAACCGTTGTTTGTGGGGACCACCATCTTGAACCCTGAGCCCTGCTGGAGGGGGACTGTTTCCATGTAGAGGGCGTCTTTGAGAAGCTTGATTATGGCCACCACGAAGTGAAGGTGGTCTTTCATGTGTTGGTATGTGTGGAGAACCTTGCCTTCGGCTTTGCAATGGTGCCTTATTCTCCTGGTAAGAAGCATGTGGCCCTCGCAATGGCTTCTGTGCATCCCTGGGGCCTGGTCGTGGTGAAACTTTTCTGCCAGCAGGCATAGGAGGAGTTCTTGGACCTCGCCTGTTTGATGGCACAGTGGGAATTCGACCTCGAGGTGACATGGGTCCTCCTCTTCCACCCTGTGGAAATGTTTGTGGTCTACTTGAGAAAGGAGAATTTGAGCGTGATCTCTCTCTAATACGAGCCAATTGCCTGTTCGGTGATAATTGCCTCCTTCTTTCATTAGGTCCTGGAGGTGGTAAATCATGATCAAATCGTCCAGGAGGCTCGTGTCTTGGAAGTGATCTCCCTCGGCGTGCCTGTGGTGATCCATGTCTAGGTCCATGGAAACCCTGTCCTCGGCCATGAGGCATCAACATCCCTGGACCTTGGCGGTTGTGAATAGGGACATTAAAAGGCTGCCCTCTGTTTGGTGGAAAAACATGGTCCGGGTGTGGGAAAACAGGAGGACCTGGACGATCCCTTTGCTGGTAATGACCTTGCCATGGGCCCTCAGGCAATAATCGATGAGGTGAAAACTGATCCCTTCCTTCCCGCCTTCCTACATGTGGCCAGGCAGGTTCATCAGGAGCTCTTGGGCCAGGTTCATTAAATCCAATGAAGTGTTGATGACCCTGGTGACCATTCATTGGCATATGGGGTGGTCTGTTTATAGGATAGTGATCATACCCAGGTGGGAAGTCATGAGGCCTTCCTCCTACTAATACCGAATTCCCTTGAGGAGAAAATCTTTCACCATGAACCACGCCATCAGCAGGTCTCCCAAATCCTTGTCTATGGAATGAGCTTCTAGGAGACCCATTGTCTACTGGGGACCTGTCTATCATTCCTGGGACCATGCCTCCCACCCTATTATGAGGAGATAAGCTTCTGGAATGCCTGCCATATGGACTACCAGTTCTTCCAAATGAACCAGGACTTTGTGATCTTTTTGCTCTATGACCCCAATCTCTTCTCAGTCCAGGACTTGGAGACCTATCGGCCAGAGGACTATGGGACCTAATAGATAAGGCTGGACCTCTTCTAGATCTTGGACTATGTGAACTGTTAAATGGTGGACTGTGTGAGCTTAACTTCCTTTCATTTGCAGGGCTTCTAGAAAACCTCTGTAGTCTATGACCAGGACTATGAGATCTATGCGAGGAGGGAGAAATCCTACGAATCCTTCTGGGCGATGGGCTCCTAGCAACACGATGAGGTGATAATTTTCTTGATCTTCCAGGAGGAAGAGGACTTTTTGAAATACGTCGAGGACCTGGACTCCTTGAGAGCATGCGTCCAGAGGGACTCCTTGAAATCCGGCGTGGTGGTGGACTTCTTGAAGACCTTCGTGGTGGAGGACTTCTTGAAAACCGTCTCAAAGGGGAATTTCTTATAGGTCGACGAGAGGCTGAGCTTCTTGAAAATGGACGTGGTAGAGGGCTTCTTGATAGCCGTCTTGGTTGAGGACTTCTAGAAAAGTGTCTTGGAGGAGGACTTCTTGAAAGTCTTCGATGAAGTGGACTGTGTGAAAGTCGGCGAGGGGGTGGACTTCTTGAGAGTCTTTGTCGAAGCGGACTCTTTGAAATATGTCGGGGTGGAGGGCTTCTGGAAAGTTTCCGTGGGAGGGGGCTTCTTGAAACTCTCCGTGGTGGAGGACTCCGAGTACCAGTAAGTTTCCGAGGTGGGGGACTCCTGGTAAGTTTCCGAGGTGGGGGACTCCTGCTAAGTTTCCGAGGGGGGGGACTCCTAGTAAGTTTCCGAGGGGGGGGACTCCTGGTAAGTTTCCGAGGCGGGGGACTCCTGGAATGTTTCCGAGGTGGAGGGCTTCTAGAAAGTTTGCGTGGTAAAGGACTTCTTGATATATTCCGAAGTGGTGGAGTTCTTGAATGTTTTCGAGACAGAGGACTTCTTGATATTCTCCTAGGAGGTGGACTTCTAGAAGTCCTGTGTGGTGGTGGTGAGCCTCTTGAGCCTCTGCGAGATAGTGGACTCCGTGTGGCACGACGAAGTGCAGGACTTCTTGTTCCCCTATGAGGGAGCGGACTCCTTGTAACTCTGCGAGGTGCCGGACTTCTTGAACCTCTATGAGGAAGTGGACTCCTTGAACTTCGTCTCAGCAATGGGCTTCTTCGAGTTAATGGACTTCTTGACCTTCCTCTTAAACCTGGACTCTTACTTCTCAGTCTCTGTTGTGGACTTTTGCCTCTTCCTGCAAGAGGACTTTTTAACCTTCCTCTAATTGGACTTCTTGATATTATGTGAGGGGAAGAGCCTCTCAAAGGCAATCTTGAGCTTGGACTTCTAGAACTTCTTCTTGGGACTGGACTCCTAGAACTTCTTCTCGGGAATGGGCTTCTAGAGTTTCTCCTCAGAGGAGGACTTCTAGAACTTCTTCTGGGAAGGGGACTCCTTGAGCTACGTCTAAATAGTGGACTCCTAGAATTTCTTCTTGGCAATGGACTCCTACTACTTCTTCTACCAAGTGGACTCCTGGAGCTCCTTCTTGGGTAGGGACTTCTAGAACTTCTTCTGGGGATTGGACTCCTTGAACTTCTTCTTGGAAAAGGACTCCTAGAACGTAACATTGGACTTTGAGAAGTTCGCTGAGGACTTCTTGATTTTGGCCAAGGACGTGGGCTTCTGGATCTTCTTCTGGGAGGTGGAGTTCTTGATCTTGAGCGAGCAGAAAGACCCCTTGAACCACCTTGAGGGCCCGGGCTCCTCAAGCCTGTTCGGGGTGGAGGGCTCCTGGACCCTTGTCGGCGAATTGGGCTGCGTCCCTTTGAGACAGGAGACACCCATGATCTGTTACTAGGAGGACTTGTCGATTCTCTCCTTACTGGTTGCCGTGGTGATGCTTGAGTGTTGACATACTTCTTTGGAGGCGGGCTGACTGATCCTCTCCTTGTTGGAGGAGGAACTTTATGAGTAGGTGGAGGATTATGAGGGGCAGCACTTTGCACAGGTGGGGATTTTGGCATTAAACCTTTACCAGAATGCTGTCTCTGCCGAGAACCACTGATAACTGGTGGAACTGGTTTCTTATCAGTAAGTGGGGCATCCCTTTTGGGGTCTTTGGCAACTTTCCTCTTTTCTACTGAGCTATTTTCACTTTCAGAATCTGAGCCACTAGAGCTACCAGAGCTACTGCCACTGCTGCTGCCAGTGGTGTCACTGCTGCTGTCACTACTATCAGACTCACTATCTTCACTATCACTCTCACTGTCTGATCCTTGCATACGACGCCACCTTGCACTCATTTTTTCTTTGGTTTTATTTGGTTCAGGAGGTGCTTTGTCCACATATCTGTCTTGTGGGAGTACAAGTTGGGGAGTTGGAGGCCTGGTAGAGGTGAAGGGCATTGAAGGCCGGTCATTATAACCTCTCCCACGCCCCCCTCTACCTCGTCCTCTAACAAAACCACGGCCACCTCGCATACGAACTTGAGGATAGAAGTTCCTACCCTGATAAAAGTTTCTGTCAGGTCCCATCGCCTGATACATGGGATTGAAACATCTATTGTAGTTCTGGGATCCTAAAACTGGAATTGTTGTTATATTGCTAGCCTGAAGATTCTTCTCAAAGTCCTGGAAGAAAAAGAAAATCTTACGTTGGTTTGTAATAAGTGACAAAAATCTAATCTACCATGAAATTTTTTTTAGTATTTGTATTCATCGTTAATTTTAATGGTTGTTTAGTTTGTTCATACTCTAAGAGTCTTGAAGAAGGTAACTTTATCATCAAACTGTAAACAAAAAGATATAAGCTTACTGGATGGCTTTTCTGCCTTTCCATTACTGCAGCAGAAAGTAAAACACACGTTACTATACCTTCCCAATGACACCAAGTATCCCGTACACATGTATTCCTGAGTCTTTGTTGCTAATTATATACACCACAAACATTAAGTGACTTAGTACACTTTCTCCCTGGGGCTATTCTAACAAAAACTTAATGATTCAGCTGACACCCCAAGAGCCACCCCAGCAAAAAAGACTAAAATGAGTGAGGAGAGAGACATATGGTACAAGGAGGAGATCTTTTATTAGTATTGTATAGTAAATAAAAAGATAGAGCGAAATATATTTAGATAGTTGTGTTTCTTTTCTAGCTAAATACTGTATTAACGAACCTACTGTACTGATTTTAATAATACTGTACACAGTTAAGTTTTAATGATGCACATTTGCAATGAACAAAGTGTGTAATAATCATCACCATCATCAAAGTTTTACGGCCATTTTCCATGGTTGTGAGAGTTAGCTGTGATTATCTGATGGCAGCTGTTGGGTAAAACTGGAAAGGGAGTTTCACCAACGCAAACCCTGAGAGTCAACCTAAAAAATACAGCAGAGACCAGAGGATGGGGACAGCTCTGGTAATCCAATTGTCATCAAGCATGTTGAAACAAAGTTTACAGCTGGATGCCCTTCCTAACACCAACTCAGAGGGCAGGAAAAGCTGGTAAGCCAGGGTTGCAACTCCCTGAGGTAATCAGAGACTACCCGCCTTTCTACAGGCTAAAATAGCCTATACTTTCTCCTTTAATCTATAAAACTACACATCCTTTTCCTCATAGAAAGAAAACTCTTCCCAAACCAAGATTTCACTTCCTTATTCAATCAACACATTAAAGGTATGGGCATCCTGCCATTCCCACCTTCAATTACAGTATCATAAGACTATGCAGTAATATCTCCATTAACCGGAATCCCTCTTCGCCGGAATTGAAATTTGCTTGGAATTTTTCAAGAAAATTTCTTCAATTCTGGGTCTGGGAACAAATCCCAAGGTTGAAAATCAGGCGCATTTTCTGAAAACTCCCCCCCAAATTCCGGAAACTCTCTCCCAATACGTATTTTTTTCAGGCCTGGATGCAAATTACGAGGATGAAAAATGTGTAATTCTGGAAAATTCCAGAAACTCTCCAATTTCTTTCAGGTCAGGGAGCAAATTCCAAGGATGAAATAATACGCAGTTTTCGGAAAATTCAGAGAAACCGTTCCCAGTACCCGAAAAAATTTCATGGATGGAGGATTTTTTTTCCAGTTTTGAAAGTCATCTCGTTACCCAGAAATCTCTCATTTCCAGAAGTGCTCTGCACCAATTGTTCCAGCTAATGGGGATATCACTGTACGGCACTGCAATAAGCTTGGTTTATGCTATCTACTGCTTAAAAGTCCACCTTTACACGATGCTTTTACCAATTCATGCTAATCCTACAATATCTGATGACTTTCTCACTACTATGCACCAACTAAGTTTTCAAACCCTTTTCTAGTTGTTAATCTTGGTAATATCAACGTAAATGTCAACAAATGACTCGAACAGTTCTTCTCCATATATATGCTAACTCACTCTCACCACCTCCCAACTTGTTCTCACTGTAACCTTTTCAATTTTTTTCTGTATCTTGTTCTAATCCTGTGGTTTTATACAGAATGATAAGTTAAAACGGAGGCTTGTTTTCTAATACTGTACATACTATAATTCGTCCTGTGGAATCTTACCACTGAGGCTCCGAACTGAGTCTAATACATATACAGTACTGTCCTCATTCGAAGCTACTGTATTATTTCCTTCTCTTCTCTATATTCTCAAAATACACATTTAAACTCCACGGCTTAACTTCTTACTAAAATGCCATACAATACAATTCAAACAAGACGGGAGAGAAACAAACCATTGCCCCCCCCCCCATAAGAGGGACTCAAAACAAGCATGACCAGTTTTTCCTGTGTTCATCTTTAAACTTTGTGGCCTTGACTTTGATGTATCATTCTGAGTTTAGTATAAAATACATCATCCTAATAAGGAACAAATTTTCATCAAGTTCGATTGAAAAACTTCCACAGGTTAAAAAGTTCTGGGCAAGACATGAAATATGATAGACAGACAGACAGACAGATGGGCGGAGAAACTGATGACTAGAAAGAATAAACTCCCCTAAAATTTTCAGGAAAAAAGATATAACAGTACAGTACTGTATAAAAACTATCTAAAATCAGAAATATCTTAGAACTGTATGATGTGCATTAACTGTTCTGTATTTGATTCTTTTAGTATAAATTTACTATCCTCCAATATCTTCACTTTCTTCATGCTTAGAAAGGTTGAATCAGCTAACCTGTGCAGGTCTAAATGGCCGAGGCCTCTCAGAAGGGAGGGGTTTGTTCACATTCCGTTGCTTCTCCTGGGGTGGTTCTCGTGCAGGAGAAACCTCTGCTTCATTAACCCTCTTGCTCAGTAGTGCCTGAATACGTAACTCTGCTATTTCATCATCGCTGTCACCACCTTGGCTGTCATCATCACGCTCTTCCTGAAAGTCAGCATCATATAGCTAACTCATTATAATTCATAAACATTGTCTCACTCGTTATTTTAGCAAGAACAACATCATCAGCAAAACTACCTTATACTGTACAGCACTGCAAAATCTTAGTAAAAACAACACCCATGAGCCTCATACAAAGTGTCTACTACAGGTAGGTACTGTGAATACAGTAATAGTGATGATGATGATGATTAAATAACTGAAAGAATACAGTAGCTATATAAATAAGGGATTATAGACTGTGAAAAGTACCTACAGGTACAGTATCCCCTATTTACGATCAACTATCTTTATAACATGGGGTTCAATGGGATACGTTCCCAGCCAGCTGGACACCCACACATATCACCGAACAAAATATTCCTACTCAAATAATATACCTACAACAGAATTAAACAACACTCATATCATTAAGAACAAGACTTTTTGTCATTATATATCCCCTTCGGTGCTTGGGGGACTCTAGAAGGTGGAGTACAGATGTCTCTCTTGACTCCCACACAGCCTTTGGGGAGTCTCAAGTCACTTCACAATGTCAAGCTTCACCTCCAGAGAGACAGTTTCCTGGGTGCCTTGACCTTCCAAGACATTTTCAAAGGTACATTGCTCACTTCAGTCACAAAAACAGACCAAACGATGATAACATTATTGTGGCCAACACTGCTCACATCAATGTTCACAATAAGAGAGGCTAAGCAATTTACAGTCACCTAAAAACATAGCAAAAATCACTTCACTGATAAGTAACAATACTAATATTGACTGCTAATCACTGAGCTACACAATCACGGCCATGTGCAATCTCCATGGAACACAGCTTGGTTGTACTGTAATGCATCGGGTGGCGACACTTGGGTAGACCACAGCTGACAAGTGAGCCAAGAGATACGTCCACATTGGCAGGACGATGACCATCATTCACGCAGATTGTTTTCACCATTAATATGGAGGTGGCCTTAATGCATCACCACTGTTAAAGCAGAATATAGTTGATAGGGAGATTGTAGATTGGGGGGACACCCGCATGCCCTTAAATGTACTGTATATGATAAACGTGTACCAGAGACATGTTATAACTATCATTATTCCTGTGTGTTAAGTCAACCTATGCTGTATAGAGTATTGACTTATATCCCTTCTCTCCTAATCATTATCTCAACCTCTCTGTGTCTCTCTCCACGGACTCTCCCTCACCCCAAAATCACAAGAGGATTCCCCTGCCTGCTGCCCCGTGTAATCATATCTCACCTTACCTTCATTAAGCCTGTCAATATCTTATAAACTAATGCGTCATATTTAGTATAAACTATTTTGGATTCCCTTGTCATTGTGTCTGTCTCTCCAGTCTCCAATTTTGGTGCTAAGTTCTACAACCACCTACCACTGATGATTTATCATAAATAAGACAAATGAACCAACCAAACCTGAACTAACATATAGTACTTATTTTAGGTTAGGTTAGGTTAAGTAGGTTGGTTCAGATATTACTGGTACGGCATTTTGTCGTCATTTTGTATGAAAAGTTCACTGGGAGAGTTGATAATGTTGTACACTGTTATCAATTACAATACAGCATTTCCTGTATTTACACATTTATTGAATGGGTAATACTTGACTAAAACGGTCCAACCTTAGCAGCAATCTGACAAAAAATTTTCATACAAGATAAAGGTTTTCTTACCTCAATAAATGCAAACAAAATGCAGGAGGAATGCATTTTGCCTCATTTCAGTTTTAAGTTATTTCCATTTTTCCATCTGTGGAGAAGCCGCCTCTGCTTACTTTCCCACTGCTACAATTTCTTAACTTTAATAAAATGAAGTTAACTAACCTAGCAAACCTAACCTAAAATATTATTACTTCCTCTTCTAATCTTCTAAAAGCAAATAAAATTCCTTTCTGCAATAAGAACCATTCCCGTAAGATTTCGTTGGGACCAACTACAAAACTCTATCCTGAAAGGTGATGGAAAATGTGAACCCGGGACATTTCTTTGTTGTCACACACCACCAACACGAGGGGACATTACAGTACTAGCGTACAAGCTCACCAAGTTATCATGGAGAATGAATATAAGGAAACTTTTTCACAGAGGGTGGTAGACCTATGAAATCAGCCCAAACAGTGGAATCAAGAACAGTAGTACAGTGTACTGGGCTTCAAAATAGCCCTCGACAAAATTATCAAGAACAATGGAGGGATCTTACATTGGCTACAGGCCTCCTCGGATGGGTGGTCATTAAGTAAATAAGATAAATGCCGGTGGGGTAAAAATAGGAAGATAAAGTAAAACAAGTAAGAATACTTTATAGCATTTCTATCATAAATTTTTAAGTTTTGAATTCCTGAATTTTGACTTTTTTATATTATTTAATAAAGAACAAGTTAGTGGATTACAATTGTTTACTTCTGCTCGTTACTAACACCTACTAATCGGCAGAAGTCATGATGCCACATGATGCTCAGGCTTGTGAAGTTGGCTTGGTTAGTCGCAAGATGGGTTCTCTGAACAAGGGTGTTATTTCTCAGATTGAAAAACCATTCATCCTTTTTTTGTAAATACTAATGGAGTTGCAATTGACATTTTCAAGGCCAATAGTGATATACAAACTTCTGTAAAGAGCCCAAAGTGTGGTGCAGACTGCCATTATCGTGAAAATAAACACACTTGTTTTTTCCGAGAAACAACACAAAAACATCAAGACAAAGGTAAGGTAGGCTGATCAATTTTCACGTGTTTATATATCATAATTTCCTTCTATATTTCAAAGCCCTGCCCACTGTGTGATCTAAATTGTTGGTAGTTTGGTTGAGGGGGAGATTATATCTTCATACCTACTCATTTATAACAGAAATGATGGTCAGATTTGTATGAAACACCAGGAAAACCTATTTTGTTAGTAATTTCTGTGGTTGGTCTCTACCGAATCATTATCACAAATCCTACATTCCAAACATGGCATGGTTGTGCTTGGCCATCTTCCTAAGCTCAATTCACATGTCCAATCTGATAACTCACAAAACACATTCCGCCTGTTTCTCGAGGTAAAAAAGCTTTTATCATCGGTAAAAGAGGAACAGACAGCTAACACAGGAAGGAGTGGTTTGATTTGGTTAATTTTTCCACAGATGTTCTTTGGATGATAGTAATAGAAATAATACGACAATTCACAGAACCTAATAGAACCTGACTTAACTAAAGAAACCTACCTTTCCTTACCTAACTTCCTAGCCAGGGCAAACATAAAACACTTAACTTTGGTGTCCCCAATAGAAGACAATAGAAGCAATAATTAAGGCGCAATAGATATGTGTTGTTACCAAAATCGTGTATGAACTAAAGACTAAGGTTACTCGAACAAAATATATAAAGGCAGTGGATATTTTGCCATGACCGTGGAGCTGTAAACATACCTAACTATATTTCTGTTGTGTATGGAAACTTATCATTATAAATGAGGTGACATTTACTAGAACCTACTAGAACCTGCCAGGAGTGAACTCTTAGCAACGGTTTTAAATTAGACAAATTTAGATTTAGGCGAGAGATAGGTAAACACTGGTTTTGAAATAGAGTACAGGTAGTGGATGGGTGGAACAAGTTAACAAACATCAACATTAACTCGAATACGCTGGATAGCTTCAAACGGATACACCCCATTTCGTCACTAATATCAATCCGTTTTGTCACCATAACAGACAGTTAGTTGCTGGCATTAGAGTGATAAATTGTAAGTTATTATTTTACACGAATAGAAATTACACATGCATACAGACGACTTGAGAATTATTGTTATTATTATACGTGGATATTAATTATTTAATAAATAAAACAACTGAAACAATGGTAAAGAAAATATGGTGAAATTTCAGGCAATTTCTGGACGTGAGATGAAACGGCTGCATTAGCACTATACAGCCCTGGCGGGTTAGTCCTATATATTAACCAACCTACTTAACCTTACCTAAAGTTGGGGGGGGGGGAGGTCATATTACACAGAAAGTACTTAGCCAATCAAAGAGCACTCACGGTAAAATAGCGTTAGTAAGAACTTAGCCAATCACAGCAAAATATCCACTATGATATTTAAACACATTTGGGTGCTAAATTGTTTATTGTCTGCTCCCTTATCATGTTATCTTCTAGGTAAAAATTGTCAGGATGTCATGCCAGTCTCTTCAAGTATTACAACTGAGTGTAAAAAAAGTAATACATATTGTATGGAAGTCGACTTACCATTACAGGGTGGACTGTCTAGTTGGGCCTGTACTGTACCTATTACACAGGGACCAAATGGCTATCCATGCAGAACCAGTATGAACTTGTATGGTGATTATGATCAATAAATATCTATCTGCCTCGCTAACATGAACTGATATTACGTATTAATTTTCTCTTTCTTGGAGATATTATCAATACCGTACAACATAAACGCATCATGATGCTCTATCCTTTTAGAAGTAGCTGGTTTATATATATATATATATATATATATATATATATATATATATATATATATATATAAACATAAAACTCTTTCCATTTTTATGTGAACTAAAGACACTGAACTGTGATGGGACTATTACACAAATACTGTAAAATTCCTGTATTAATTCTGCTTCCAATACTTCACGACCCCACCGTAAACAACTCACAAGGTCCGCTAAACCTCTTCTTAGCCTCTACTGACATAACACAGTTAATGCTTGTCTAAAAAAAAACACTGCCTAGTAAACATGGGAACAAATAGCACAATAAAAGATGAAAATGAGACAATAACAGACGCCTGAGCGTTACTCACCGAGTCAGCCATTTTCTTGGGTCGCACATTCTAAAATGATGAAAAAAAGAACGAGAACCTGTATGTATGTATCTATAAAACATATCTGCAATTATAATTTTATCTATTTATTAGGAAAAATATTTTTTTAATATAATATAATCTCCTATAAAGGTTACCAAACAAATAATTGATTTTGAATGTTATAAATATATTCTTTTCTTACATGTAACGTTAATTTGGATTAATATTTGCAATAAAATTAAAAGATATATTATTTTAAACGAAAAAAAGATTAAATCGACACTACAGATCACAGTTTAATATAGACAATTACTAGCTGTCACTAGGACCCGGACTGAGCTTGGCGTCATAGGCTAACTTCACTTTTTTCTACCTCTATTAATAATTGCCGGACACTTCACCATGTTTTCCCCTAAACGTTACTTTGTGAACAATCTTCCGGAGTATAATGGAAAAGACGTCACGATCGATAAAGCGGAAATAAAGAGAAGAACTTTAGACCGTATACAGACCATCACTCAGAAGTGGACCAAGAATCACCGCGTAAGGAATATTTATTAGTATTAACCTATGAAAAGGATTTATCACACACAATATATATATCATGGGTTTTTGGGTAGGGGAGAAAACGAATCATGAGGTAACACGCTGATAAGTGACGAATATGATACAGAAAACCTAACCTAACCTAACCTAACCTAGCCTAACCTAACCTAACCTAACCTAACCTAACCTAACCTAACCTAACCTCACCTCCACCACGGCCATTGTGAGACTGGTCAGTGAAATTACCCAGGCTGCTTCCTTTGAAAAAAATCAAATGTGATTGGTAAAAAAAAAAATTCGCTTGAAGATATCGATATAATTGGTCACGACTGGATGATGTCAGTCATTATTGCCCATGTGTGATGCCCAGATAACATCTCCTCAAGGTATATAAGACATGGCGACACTTGTGACTGAGCGAATTTAATAATATTGAAAAATTAATATATCAGTTATCCTTAATTTCCAGCTGAAATATCATAGAAGAAAAAGGTCTTGGAATTGTCTAAACATTATGAAATACAGCAAGAGAAAGACCTGTGCATAAATAATAATTCACCATATTACGTACATATCCTTCAATAAATACAGTCTTTACCACAATACTGGGCTAAATCGAGAGCTAAGAGGCACCTGTTCGTTAAAATTTCTTAGCTAGCTTCATAGATTCATTTGTAAAGGAATGGCAGTGGATATTTTGCTGTGAACGGCTAATTTCCTACTAATTCTATTTTACCGTGATTGCGCTCTGATTGGCCAGAACCTTGCCTAACCTAACCTAACCTTGCCTAAACTAACCTCACCTAACTTCCTAACCTATATGCATTGTCGTTTCTATTTTCTTACTATCATCCAAACAATATCTCTAGAAAAAGTGAACGCAGTGGATATTTTACCGGTAATGAACGATTAACCAATTAGAGTGCACTCACGGTAAATTAGTGTTAGTAGGAACTAAGCCGTTCAAGGCAAATAGAGTATTAGGTTTTATATCTAGAAGTGTAAGTAATAAGAGTGCGGAGGTCATATTGCAACTATATCTTTTCAGTTCTAGTGCCCCTATTATAAAATGGATATCAATTCACTGGAGTCGGTGCAGCGAAGAATGACGAAAATGATTCCGGGACTTAGAAACCTTCCATATCAAGATAGATTAAAGAAACTAAACTTGCATTCCCCAGAAAGACGAAGAGTGCGGGGAGATATGATAGAAGTATTTAAGTGGGTGAAAGGAATCAATAAAGGAGATATAGATAAAGTTCTTATAATATCCGAGCAGGATAGGACTAGTAGCAATGGATTTAAGTTGGATAAGTTTAGGTTTAGGAGGGAGGTAGGAAGGAACTGGCTCACAAATAGGGTGTTTAACGAGTGGAACAAGCTTAACAACTTTGTGTAGTAAGTGCTGGAACGCTGGAAAGTTTTAAAAGTAGGCTAGATAGATTCATGGATGATAGAGAGTGGTAGTAACTCTCGACAGGAGCTGCCATTCACAGGCCAACTGGCCTGTTGCAGACTCCTTATTTTCTTATGTTCTTATGCTCACTGTAAAATATCCACTGTGTAAAGGAATTCATTATTTAGAGGCAGGGCGTCAGCCGGTGTCATGCAACAAACCTTCCGATGCATGCATGCATGCATTTTACCAGGAAGATCTGTCACACATTACCATGTTTATTTCATTCCAGTGCGGCTAACCTAATCTAACCCAACCAAGGCGAGAGGAATAGCACAAGAAATCTCACTAATATGCATGAACTTGGTACGCATGATTAAAAGTGAGGTGCTAAAACACGTTATATTTTTGCACATCAAAATGATGTAATATCTACTTTAAATTTTATTTATATAGTCATAATTTAGGGACCATTTGTGTTACTAACTTCATATTCTTGAAGTTGTGTAGTAGAAAAACTGTTGGTAATTGTCCTTAGAAGTATTGTAGGCAATTGAAACTTATTTCTGTATTTGCCATTTAATTTTTTTTTCTACAAATCTTATACAGTACAGTACTATACCTTACCTTACCTTACCTTGCCTTGTCACCACTGATTGGCTGCCTTGCTGCTTGGGCTGCTGGTCATTTCTCTATTACCTGTACACACTGTTGTTCTCCTTGGATCTTTCTTATATACTGCAGTACGGTGTATGGATCTGTACTTACTTCCACTATTTATCTAGCCTTCGTTCTGATTACTCAGGCTTGTTCTTAGCTTACTGAATTCAGTCACTTAGAAACCCAACCTAAGCTAACCATATTTGCTAGTAACCAATTTCAGTAACCTAAGTCATCAGCCTCAACCAAGCAGAATGAATGCTGGACAAACAGTGGAATTAAGTCAAGGTCATCTGACAAGTTGGATTTTGGGCCAACACTTCCAGTGTGTAGATCAGCCTATCTTTTATAACAGTGTTTCTCAACATCCCACATCACATTCCTCCCTTAACGATACCAGGCTCATCCAAATCCTCCTCCTTGAATCAGCATGAAAGAATAAAGTACCGGTATTTGCATCATTGGTTTTACTTTATTTTTACAATAGGAATTACAGTATTGAAATTCAGTTAGTCTACAAAACAAAACAACAATTGTCTAATAATTAATTAAAGGTAATTATTTGACCAAAAAATGAAGGAAGAAATAAGAAACAACTTTTATTTCTACAAAACAAAACACATCATTAACGAATAATTAAATTAAAGGTGATTATTTGAGCAAAAAATTAAATAAAAAAATCTTTGATTTCAGAATTGTAACTATTATAATCAGATTTCCATTAGAATTGTACAACTTTAATGAGAACCTTGAGCCTCGTGCTGAGAAACTAAATGAGAAAATCGAGGAACAAAACAAGTAAATTTTGCTCGAAGATCTTCAAAATATTCGTACCAGCACTGAAGGCACATTCAACCAGGTATGTGGTCGGAAATGGCAGAAGTACTTGGTGGGCTTCCATAGCTGTTATATTTGACACTGACTTGGGGATCCAGCCACATCATTTTTTTTTTTTTTTTAGGCATGGATCGGTTTCACGCTGTCATCGTTTTGTAAGTCCATCAATTCGTCGATATGATCAGAGTCCATAATCAGACACTCATTATTTTTGCAGTTAAAAAGAAATGCCTGAGTAATCCAAGAGAGAATGTTAAATTGTTTGAGATTGGTAAATCTGTCATTCAACTCAACATGCAGGTTGGAAAGATGTTCAGAGATGATTCAGAGGACATCATCCAATGGTTCACATTTGCTGAGATGCGTGAATTGGGACAGATGATTCTTCAAGACCTGGGCCCTCCAAAAGTTCAGTTTGTGTATAAAACCACAGATTTTGGTTTTGCAGTCCATGATTTTTTTTTCACCCTGCAGTTCCTGATTTAAAGCATTCAGTTTACCCAAATATCTGCAAGATATGAAATCAAGGCCTTGGATTCACTGGATTTCAAGAACTGGTAGTCATCACGGTCCCCACCAAAGTCCAACAAAGTGCCGTACAGAGCAATGAACCTTTCCAGACAGTTGCCTTTTGAGAGCCATTGCACGGAGAACTATACATAATCCTCCCCAATTCCTCCCTTGGACTTAAAATTCCTCCCGGACCCCGTTGAAAACCACTGTTTTACAAGGTATCGGTAATTGAGACGAGGGTGTGGTCCCAAGGCTGTTAAGTGGTAATTCTCATTTATATCAGTGAATCAAAGGAAAATGTGTGTCATTTGCTCTTGATTCTGGCCAGCCTGCATTAAGGATACAAAAGTGAGAGAGAGGAAAATGAAAAATCCTGAGGCTTAATATTTTTTAATTAAAAAAAAAAATAATAATAACTAAACGAGGTGTACCTCATGTACAAAATATTAATTCTTGAAGTAGCCACAGAAATCACCAATTAAGTTATAGATTTCAAAATTTTCCCAGTTGATATCTAATGCTCTCTCCTCATGAGGGAGGTAACTCCTGCCACACCCTTCGTTTAGCCTCCGACTTTTGACCTGCAGTGGTGCTTGGAACCTTAATCCTTTTCTTGAACCACCCTTGTTACCTACTCCTTTAGATTTTAAAGACAGAACTTTTGTCTCTTAGAACTGGTTTTATTAGATAAATTAGTGTGCTCTAGATTGAATGTACAGTACAGTATTCAACTCTTCACAGAATTGTGATGGCGGCCTCTATGTGGGAATTCCAGGAGCTATATACACTCTTTATCGCCTTTCAAAAATGCCTGATTTTTCTGAAGAAAGAGGACATCTCCTGGAGCAAGCAGCTGGCTACTTAAAGCCTGCTCTGGAATTTGCTACCCACACAAAAGCAAGTGGCAGTAAAGTTGATGTTGTTGCATTCATATTGGGCAATGCTGGTATATATGCTGTTGCAGCTGTAATTTTTCAAGCATTAGGTAAGTTTGCATAATTTGAGAGAGGATTTTCATTAAAAATTTACTGTCATCAGATTTTTTTTTATTATTAATTTTGTTGAATGAAGTACAGTACAGGTGGAAGAGGAGTGACACATTACAGTAGTGACACACGGACACATAACCGTACTTTATACTGTACAGTACTCCTAAACTTAATTGCATGGTGTGCAACATCTTTTATGAAAGATAAGTACTGTACTGTATAGCTCTTCTGCCCAAACAGTGCATGTAGATTCTTTCTCCTTTTAAAATGCTGTGTGATCTGGAGAGATGAAAGTGCTCTGAAAGACCCAGCACACTATGTACTAACTACAGTGTACTGTACAAGAGGGGACATGGTTTATTCTCATATGTCTCCCCTAGCCTAGCTGCTTTTTGGAACAACTGTTCTATTCAACTCACATGAAATTAGGTATATACTGTATATTACTGAAAATTCATTGTGCCATTTGTTTTCCTTTTCTCATGATCTTGACGTTCTTTCATCCCTGTATCACCATTGGCCTTAATTTGCTTTCTACTGTTTGGGGAACCCCTAACTGCAGCTATTTGTGGTTGGGGTTCACAGTAGCATTTTGTTATCTCCTTTCTTTCTTCCAGGGTCCATATGTGGGTTACAAATGAAGGAATAGTCATGGAAATCCCAGTTTATAAGCCATAAAAAGAAGGTTAAACCCTCCCTCCTCACACTGGATATATCAAGGAGTTCAGCTGGAAATCCATTGTAACTAATGACAGATGAAGGATGGTTAGGTTATGCACACTACTGTATTGTAGTGGACTCATCACCTCTCAGCCTTCAGTGGCAACTCTCACTTGTAATCCTCCATTTAAGGAAGATGATTGTTATATGAGTAAATTGAAGACCATTTGTCCAGTAGTCATTGTTAAAGAGATAGTCTGAGTGGACTTGATAGTAATAAAACACTAAGTCCTCTCATCCTGACATACTGTAGTTTTGAAATGGGATTTCCAGGATCATGCCTTCATTCTTTAAAGCATTGTAGAAATTAATTCAGATTAGCTAAAAATTAATTCATTAACAATATTTCAGGCAATATGAAAGAATCCGAGAAATATGCATCAGAGTTTTCACACCTGGCTGCTCATCTGATTCCAGTGAATTGGTATTCTCATGGAGGTGATGAATTTCTTGTTGGACGTGCAGGTTATCTTGCTGGACTAATTTGGCTTCAATCTGAACTTAAGCGAGATGTAAGTACTGCTGTACAGTACATTCACTATTCTCAGAAGTTTATACGCACATCACATTAAGGTCCACATAAAACTCAAACTACGTATTATGACATTGCTGCTATTAGATGAATGAATACTGTCTAGTAATGTATATATATTATAGTTAGGGGTAAAATAATGATGACATACTGTATCAACAATAAGACTGATCATATCTTGTTGCATTCAGAATTAAAGGTCATTATGTAGTTACCCAAGTTTAAGGGTCATTGTTCAACCATTCCATTTAAACCTGAACCAGTGATGGAAATGCTGTTACTGTACATGAGTCTTTAAAAGTTGAGATGTGGAAATATTCATTCATTGTTTTCTTATGAGTTATTGTTGGTGCTTTTTATAAAGTGGATAAAAAAAATTTAAGCATAGTATTAGAGCAAAACTCAATCAGAAAAGTACCTTTTAGGCCTGATGCCATCAGAAGGGCCACTTCCAAACTCCCCTGAGTTCCATATTAATTAAAATGACTAATCGTGTTATCTCATTATAGTTAATGGTAAAAAAAAAATATTTCGGTAATTTTACATAAATTTTTAACCATGAGTGTCTTGAGATTTAGATAAACCTATCATAGGATTTCAACTTGGTGATCCTGAGGCCCTAATAGCTGGAAACCAACAACCATATTAGGAGTTCACGGCATTGTCTACCCAAGTTTTACTGATTGTAGAAGTGCTATACAGGTACTGCAGTTTACATTGCAATAGGATGATTAATAAGACATTGTGGCCTTCATTTAGGTTATGTCAGACCCCTTGACCAAGAGAGCAAAAGCAGGGGGATGTTCTAGTGGAGGTGTCTCATGTGTCACTGATGACCTGTAGGCCAAAAGAACAGGTGCAGCAATTACAATGTGGTGAAAGTATCATAAAGATGGTGCTTTGAGCCTAAATATGAATAGAAGTGTTTTCCAAAAAACAATTGAACCTTATATTACAGTACCCGGTACTCTCACTTTTATTCCTCACTGTAGTGCTCTTGTTAAGCAAATAACCTAGCAGTAACTGAATCTCAGTCCTCATTACTAAGTTCAACATTATAGTATTCACATACAGAAATATCAGATTGGGAAGCTTTTACTCTGTTGAAATTAATGTTAGATTTAGGGAAGTCTCCATTCGTACTCAGTACAGAACATGTACTTCATAATTTGTTGCATCACAGTCATTCGTGTTGCAGATATTACCAGAGCCTGCAGTCAGTGCCATATTGGATGCCATGATTGAGTCTGGACAGAAGTATGCTCATGACCACAAAAGTCGCATCCCACTTATGTATCAGTATTACAAGACAGAGTATTTAGGAGCAGCTCATGGTTTAGCTGGGATACTGCACATGATGCTCAGGTAGACTTTGATCACTAACTACTCGTACTTTACTACAGTTTTATTAAAATACAGTCAGTTCTGCTATAACGCGATAGTAGTGTTCTTGTAAAACCTCACGTTCTAGAAATTCACGCAATAGAAATAACAGGGCTTATGGAGAAAATAGGGTTAGGTGCAGATTACTCGAAATCGAAAAAAAATTTAGCAGTTAGCCCAACACAAAGGATAGAACAGTCTAAATAAATGTTACATTCATATCTAATAATGAAATCATACAGTAAATGTTACACCTTTACCTTGAAAAAATATGAATATAACTTGATGGGGGAGAAGGTTGATGTTGAGGAGTCATGCAGACAGGATTTGACAGTTGTCATCGTCATCATCAGTATCAGGTGCAGTTTTGGTTGCATGGGAGGGACGAAAAAAACGTCTAATTCCAGAAGTGGGTGGCTGTGGTTCGGTGTCTTCAGACTGTGGTTCAGACTGCTTCTTGGGGGTTAACTTAAAAAAGACATCTAATGTTTGCTGCTTTGCCGTCTTTGTTCTTTCACAAAGAAGCTGTTCATAAGGTGCCAAAAAAGATTTAACACCACAAACTGCAATCCTGCTCCTTTCTGCATTGTAGTCATTGTCTTCCAAGATCTGCAACTGCTTATCAACTGCCCTCAGGATAGAAGACAAAACAGAAGTGGGAAGCTCTCGTGGTTTTGCATCCTTGACTTCATCATCTTCGGCATCTTCTATTTCCCCAGCAGCAACAAGTTGTTAGTAGATCAGCTGTAGAGAGGTCTTCACAGTGGGACTCGAGCAGTTCCTCAACATCAGTACTTTCCACTTCAGCAAAGCCAACTTGCTTTACAAGAGAAACAATTTTCTTTTATTTTTGGGAGCTCCTCTGATGCATCAAAGCCTGTAAAATCATGAATTAAATCTGGGAGAAGCTTCCGCCAAACTCCACTCAAGCAGTCCTCCACAATGATGTCAATTGCATGCTTGATGTTGAAACTTTTCCAAAACTGAAGAACACTGGTCTTATCATTTCCTTCCTCAGTAGCTGCAATAAGTTTCTTAAATGTATGCCTCAAATAATGGGCTTTGAAGGTTGCTATTAATCCTTGGTCCATTGGTTGAAGGAGAGATGTATTTGGAGGTAGAAAGAGCACTTTGATATTGTCAGAAAGCTCAGCAATGGTGGGAGGGTGGCTTGGCGCATTATCTAAAATGAGGAGAATCTTAAAATCTATATTCTTCTTCTTGCAATAATTTTTAAAAACATTTTCAAAAACATCCACAAGAAGGTCAGAAAAAATTTGTCCCATCATCCAACCTTTTTTGCTTGACCTAAAGTGAACACCTAGAGTAGACTTTATGTAACCCTTTAAAGCTTGCAGGATGACAGAGTGATACACCAGCACAAGCTTAAGCTTTAAGTCTCCTCTAGCATTTGCACCCAACAACACTGTCACGCGGTCCTTCACAGCCTTAAAGTCTGGAGCATGTGCTTCATTCTTGGAAATGTAAGGTCTTGTTGGCATGCACTTCCAGTATAAACCTGTTTCATCCAAATTAAAAATTTGGTCTAAGGTGTAGCCTTCTTCCTGAATCAATTTCTTTACAGTGGGAGGAAATGCCCGGGCACTTGCTTCGTCGGCACTTGCTGCTTCACCACATAACTTTACATTATGAAATGCATAGCGGTTCTTAAAACCAGAAAACCATCCACTACTTGCACTAAAGGCAATCACATCATCAGGATTTTCAGCTTTTTTCTTTAGGTCCTCATATATATTGATAAGGCTTTCTCTTTAATGGTGAGGAAGCTGGTCCCAGATTGCTTTTCCGTTTGATCTTCTATCCAAAACTTAGAAGCCATTCCATCTCCTCAAGTTCCTTTGGCCGTGATCTCACACTTTTGCTAGCACTCAAGGTTTTTCCAGCAATACAGCTTGCTTTAATCTTTCCTGCATTGTCTCTAATGGTGCGTAAAGTAGACTCCTTTATTCCCGTTGCATGCACAATATCACATGTTCTTTCCTCATTTTCAAAATGCTTGACAACATCAAGCTTTTCTTCAATGGCTATAGCCTTTCTTTTACCATCACCACCGGAAATGCGATCACCAGAACGCTTCCCGGAGATATTCTTCTTTTCAAGTCACAAAATTGGAGAAACAGTAAGCAAAAATCACTGAGGACGCTTAAAAACTTCCCACGCGTTTCAAACTGATCGTGCGTGTAATGTAAACAGAGAGCGCGGGTGTAAAACACTACGTATTTTGTTTTTCTCTCTTATTTAAAATTTTACAATTTACATATACTGTACAGGTATACTGTATATATAAATATTACATAAATTATTTCTGCAATTCTTCACAAACAAAACACATAAATCAATTGAACATGTGATGTCGAACGTGAACTGTAAACACTGCATAACCCCGCGCCAGTCGACAACAACCGTTGGAGTGGAATCGCGTTACAGCCAACACGCGTTCGCATTTTACAAATATTGTTCTTCTATTCATCAATCGCGTTACAGCCAATTCGCGTTGACAAAACACGCGTTATAGCAGAACTCACTGTACAAATAAAGTTGTTGTCAATCTCTTTTTCAGATATTTAAGTTAACTGTATGATCAGTATTGAGAAAATTTGTTATTTTTCTATATGCAAGTTTTAAAAATAAAAATAAAATATAAAACATAAAACATGAAACAATGAGACTGATGAGAATGTCTACAAGTTTATGGATCCGTTTACTTTACTATATACAGTAGATAGAAATTTCTTGGGCAGGTTAACTTTTCTTATTTCAAGTTACATATAAGTGAAAAGTTTTTGTAATTATTTAAGTAAAATAATGAATGGGGTTGTACTAAGTGGTCATTGACCTTAAATGAGCTCTCTAGAGTGACCAGACATGCTTTGCTGAATAATAATCGTATTTCAGCTTCCCCTCATGGCTCTCCTGTCGACCACATGCTAAAGAACTCATAAAAAAATCACTGGATGCTCTCCTAGTACTTCAGGCACCCAATGGGAACTTTCCAAGTGCAATGGATGAAATTGATGGACAGCGACCACCTGAAGAAGAGCTTGTGCACTGGTGTCATGGTGCTCCAGGTAAGATTAGGTTAGCTAAAGCAAAGTATCTGACACTGATAAATGTACTAACTTTATTACATTCCCAATTAATTGGAGTGAAAAAGTCCACTGTACCAAACAGAAAATTAATTACGTACATCACTTAAAGAAGTATCTGTACTAAAAGTGCTCAAATGTCTTTTGCCAGATGTATATACAATAGTTCAAACAGTTGAAAATAATTGAGAGAGGGCAGGATGAGTACTGTACTGTACAGAACTTTGTACTGTATCAGAAAATTCATACATATTTTTAATACCTGTACCAGTGTACAGTATATAGTGTACTGTATTGTATACAGGCAGTCCCCAGGTTATGTATGAGTTCCATTCCTACAGATGTTCTTAAGTTGAAACACATACCCTATGTGCATACTGTACTTACAGAACAATGTTTAAAATCCCATTATATCATTGCCTAAGTCCTTATATATATTAAAAAATCTCTTAATTTAAGAGAAAAGAAATGGTGACAAAATACAGTAAATGAAAGTAAAAATTAAGTCATCAGGTAAAATTAGTAGGCAGCTATCAAACAGGGAAGTATTACTGCCTGGGAATATATTAGAAGCATAGTGTGTTGTCTAATGTGCCTGGGTGGGCTTATCCCTGTTAAAAAAAAATAAAGTTCAACTTTATGGGACCGACGGGTGTTCATAAGTCGGGGACCCCCTGTACATGAAGAGAATAAATACAAGAACTAAACAAACAAATAAACAAATAATATTAATATGCTATTGTAATATAGTAATACTGTACCTGTAATTGGAAAAAGGTATTTTTAAATAAATGCTTGTGATAATGTGTTTAACAGAATTGTTGCTTGTACAGAAGTACATTTTGTGTTGGATATTTAGCTATACTCTGGGATATAGTATTGTATACAAGATGCAGCTAAAATTCTTTTTTTCTGTTATGATTTATTTGCTATCCTCTTAATATTTAGGTAAATAGAATACAGTAATGTAAATTGCATTATGGTAAATTATTAAGTACTTGTACAGTACAGTACTTGTTTTATAACAAACTTTTTTTTTCTTCAGGTACTGTGTATTTACTTGCCAAAGCATACATGGTATATGAGGACAAAAGGTATTTACAAGCCTGTATAAAGTGTGGTGATGTTACGTGGCACAAAGGACTACTGAAAAAGGGACCAGGTAGGTGATTGTTAGAGTTTGTATAGTATGAATATAAGATATATGTTCATTGCCAGTAAACAACTATAAACCTCTCACACCGATAACTCAGTGAAGGTTGTGGATCATTTTTACATTTTATCAGTGAAGTGAAGATATATAATTAAATTATATTGTTTTTTACTACTACAGTAACTGTATTCAAGTTTTGACATAGGTTGTCTTCTCTGATGAAGCATTTAAAGTACAGTGCATGGCAACACTTCCTATATTTGCTTTCAAGTTCTCAGGTGTGTGTGTATCAACCCTCTTAAACTAACCAGAACCATAGTTACCATTTCTCACAGCACAACTGTTAACTGAAACACTTAAACGTCAACAAAAGCATCTCTGGTTGGCTTTATTAAAATAGCTGTTGTAATCGAAGACATACTGTATCAATACAGTTTCAACAGATCCAAAGGAATTTCTCTACTTTGTAATAGTTTTTATCTTGTAAATGGTGTAATTCTTTCTCCTGTACTTCTTTGTTTTGGTAGATTTGTGGGATTACTATAGTACTGTACAAGAAAATCTAATGTATCAACATGGAGTGTTTTGGTGTCCTAATTAAAGGTGGTCATAAATTAGTGGATGAAAGGGTATGGAGCATAATGTTAATTTCTGTACTCTAAATTTAAGAGGAAAAGGAAGGAATTGGGATAAAAGGAGATTTTGATTCAGTATACTCTGTATATGAGTGGAAGGTGAAGTTTCTAAGTCTTTTGAGAAGACTTTGTGGAAGCCATTTATAACTGTTATAAATAGGGTTATTAGTTTATATTTATTGGATCTAAATATCATACCTGCTCTTCAGATAAGGCACTAAAAAAAAAAATCACAAATATTCTATTCACCAGACAAATGTAAGAGAAGTTTTTAGGATATTTCTGAATGTACATAGAGGTTGGTTTAGTTGTTCCAGTTGCAGTAGTTGTGCTATTTTAGGCTGAGATGCATAGTTTTGACCAGGGGTTTGCGATCCCCCAGGGGTATGCAGGAGGGTTTCCAGGGGGTACATTGAGGGCTGCCAAAAGTCGATACAGAATTTACTAATTTCACCAGATTTAATTCATAAGGTGATATAAATTTAATGTTATATTTACAATACAGAAGGTAGCTTCTCTCCAAGCAGTAAGTATGTTTTAACACTGCCATTCAATATTCAATATTGAAGTGTTAATATTAGTACCATTCTATATTCAGTGGCTCGGTAATGGGGGTATGGGTCAGTGGTGTGATAACTCCTGGCGAGAAAAAGTTGAGACTTGGAAGTTTTCCCCAGTATACCCAGAAAATTCCGAGCATTTCATATTTTTTCCGGGCTTGACAGTCATTTCATGACCTGGAAGAACTCTGCACCAATTATTCCAAGTAACTGGGATATTACTGTACAGTACAGTATTTCCATTTATATTGTACAATGTATTAAATTCCTAATTTTCTTACAGGTATATGTCATGGAGTAGCAGGCAGTGGCTATGTGTTCCTCACTCTTTTCCGCCTGACTGGTGATCCCAATCACCTTCATCGGGCTCTCCAGTTTTGCAATTTTCTCAATACAAGAGAATTTTGTCAGGCACGCACACCAGATTCTCCTTATAGCCTGTATGAGGGCTTGGCTGGCACAGCATGTTTCATTGCAGATTTTTTAAATCCAGAGCAATCATCATTTCCTTTCTTCAACGTGTTTTAACTTTCATGCATTATGGCCCTCTTGCTTGGTTGATGACGCTGTCTAAAATTGGGTTTGGATATATAAATAAACTAGAACTTTATTTCATTCAGGGAAATCGTTAAACTGTTGTACATGATATTTGTGCACAAAATTATTATAAAAATGTTGCAGGGCCAACAAGAATTACTAGTAAACTTAAGGTGAGCGAATGGGAGGGGTCTGGCAAGTGTAAACATGCAAAGTTAGGATTCCAAAATAATGTTAAAAACATGCAAGGTGGTACTTCAAAAAATCAGTACTCATGTTATTTAATGCAACACTCACCAGCCTCCTTATAGGCTGTGTTACGAGGTGCATTTGTTATTATCGGGCCGCGAGACCTGTTTCTCTCGCCTCCAAGCTAAGCATAAGGCTATTTACCTATACAGTACAGGTTGTACCTCTCTAGTCCGGCATTCTGTGGTCCGGAACGATTTTAGTTTGTCCACGAGGTAGATAGGCAGTATTTTTTTTTTTTTTTTTTTTTATCTGAATTATTATTATTATTACAGGAGTATTAAATTTTTGCCCCTCAGGCCCCAATGTGGGTCAGTGACCTATGCCCGGGTGGGCTAATCCCCTTAAAAAAAAAAAAGCCGCGGGAAATTAAGGTTTGTTTACATCCGGCAGTTCGGCTGCTCTCTCTCTCTGCTTGTCTATACAGAGTACAACATTTAACCCTTCAATATATATGAGCAGTAAATAAGTGTTGCTTTCATATTCTTATGTAGAGTAATGACGATATATTTTCACATGTGCGCACTTACATACGAGCAGTCTCACTTTTTTTTTTACCATTAATGGTTAGCTACTTATATTGTTCCATTTATTAACATTAAATAACATTACAGGTACTTCAAGCAACCATATTAATTTTTTACAATAATTTTACTACAGCTAAACTCAGGGTCTTATTTTCTTCAGTTTTATATGTAGAACCAATCAGTCACTGGTTTCGTAAGCTTTAACATAAACAATGCCGGCAGCCGTCTCGTCTCCTCTAATATTCCACGTATTATTAATAAATTGTATTGTTAATTTTGCACACACGTACATTAATTCAATAAAAACAAGTTCAGAAACATTAATTAAAATATATATGAACAGTAAATAAGTGTTGCTTTCATATTCTTATGTAAAGTAATGACGATATGTTTTCACGTGTGTGCATGCGCACTTACATATGCGATCTCTCTTTTTCTTTACCATTATCGTTAGCTACTTCTATTGTTCCATTTATTAACATTAAATAACATTACTTAAAACAACCATACTAATTTTACTACAGCTACAACCAAGGTCTTATTTTCTTCAGTTGTATATGTAGAACCAGTCAGTCACTGGTTTTGTAATCAACGAAAACAATGCTGTGTCATTTCCTCGTGTGTTTTAATATTCTACGTATTATTAATGAATTGTATTGCTCATTTTGCACACATAAACATTAATTCAATAAAAAAGACATTCAGTAATAAACAATAATGAATCTTTTGTACAGAAGAGAAATGACGCTGTTTACACGATTATGCATGTTGGCGGGCCGTTCAAACCCGTCGAAATTCAAGTTTCCGCCGTCAAAATTTTTATTTACCAATAAAATACATTAAGAATTAAAAACTCGCGAAATTTGAGAAGCTACTATACGACATTTAACCCTTCAATATGTCTTCAAAGAGACCATGATGCAGAGAAAGTGGTGCTAGTGCTTCCAGGCATAAGCACAAGTCACTATCTATCCAGGAAAAGGGTGAATTTCCATGGTCCGGCACCGGTCAGGTCCCGAGGTTGCCGGACTAGAGAGGTACAACCTGTACTTGTATGACGAATACAGTACAGTATTGTATACATTCCCAACCTCCCGTATCCGAAGCCTAACATTCGGGCAACATGTGGCAATTTGGTTAATCATCATATGAATATACCTTTTACATTCGGTGTACCGTAAGTGTAGCCCCAAAGATTCACATTACCTCATAGCTTCCATGGTCAGCACTCAAGGCATAACAAAATAAGCAAAAACTTAGATGTGAAAAAGAATACTATGATGTTTGCCATTAATAAGATGAAATACAGTGCACTATTGTATATGTTCTAAGTTATAAAATGAATTTATGTAAATGCAAATTATTATATTCTTACCTAAACACCCTGTATGGAACGGAAATTATACCCAATGCCTCGTCATTGTCAAAGTGTACCTTAAATTAATACTCAGTCTTTGTGTCATTATCTTTTTTTTTTAACTACAGAACAAGACATTGTCTGGTTCTTTGGACAAACATTTGATTAATGGCATAAATCAAACCAAATGGGTTCTCAAAAATTTGGAATACTGTACAGTACAATATTCACATTTTTGTACTGACCTTTCTCCCAGTTAATGTGTGTGATCTGTGCTCATTTAAAAGCCTGTATTTCAAGATCAATTCCTCGTTTATGCCTAAAGCACATCTTAGGTGACTCCAGTTTCCCAGACCCAGCAACCCAATTACAGTAGTAACATTCCAGCCTCACCAAGAACTCCAAACTTGCTGTTTAGACTCCCAAGTGATTGTGTATACAGTACTGTACTGAAAAGGCAGGTCACATTCTTTACTAACAGCACAGTTACACTGCTTTGAATTTCAACACATACAGCATACTGTACTGTACTCATTTGGTAGTACAGTACACCTGTCTACAAAGGGTGTGAACTGTACTTCCTGATGGAGTTTTTGTAACCCACGTCCTTCCTGTTTCTTGCCCGATTCATCTGGTTAATTTTGTAGCAGTTGCAATTGAGGTAGTATTCCGTGTCCAAAGCAAATTTTGGATGTTTAGATGCAGGTCACAAAGTATGTAGTGGATTGTTAAGTACATTATCAATTAGCACCACTTAACTTCATTGCTAAAGTAATTTACTAGCCAACTTTGTTTAGTGATAACAATAAAACACTTTTTTGTTGGAAGGCCAGTGTACAGGCATAGGCCTGGTACATAGTGGCTTGCATTTAAAGTGGCCTGTGATACTGCCACATAGCATTAAACCCAAGTAGTCCTTTGCAAACTTGGAACAAACTCACTCTCCTCCATCAAGATCAAATTAATGTTCTTGATGGAAAGTTTTCAAGAAAACAGTTTCATCCATATTAAACACTTCTTGCAGTGTATCCTCCTGCCTGTGAGAGCCTTAAACATGTTGGGAAATGGCAGCATGGTCAGCATTTGCTGCTTCACCAGTGATCTTTATGGTCACAGCCGTAGTACACCTCGTGGTGTGTCTATCACTGAAAAGTTTTCTTTTTAAAAGCATCCATACTATTTGCAAATTTTGTGTTAAAAATCAAATAGTTCAACTGCAAAATCAGTGTCACAGATGCCAGCATTTGTAAGGGGCAAGTCTACCAGGATCTTTAGCCTACAATAGGCATACACAGTCCTCTGCTGAATGTTCAGTACAGTACACATTACTGTAATCACTTTTTATGTCTTCATACTTGCAATTGAGGTAGGGGATTAGTGGGTCATATTATTGACATGACCTGCTGCATTGTCAGGTCACCCATTGTACATAAACTCATTATTTGTAGTGAGGTGGGGGACAGTGGGTCTCATGACCTGAAGATGTCTTCAATAAAGACCAAAGCTAAGGTGCTCTAGTGTTTCCCCTTTTCCTATACATCTGGTACACCAATTCCCCCATTAATAATGTTGTTAGGTTCCTGAAAACCACGACTTAAGTGAAGCGACTCTTAGTGAAACCGATTTTACCATAGACAATGCTATAAATAGGAGTTATGTTCCTTTGGTACAATTCTGGTCAAAATTTTTAAATCCAGTCACCAAATAAAGACCAAAAACACCACTACTATATTCTAAATATAAATAAATGTGTACTACACATCCAAATAACATTAATAAACAAAAATAAGATTATATTTACTTGATGGCTGATGAGAATCTGGGTCGTTATCACTGAAGGTGTCCATTTCAGATCCCTTAAATGTGTTGTAAAGAATGCATGAGGGGCCTGGTATTGCTTTGCTTCAGAGTGGGGTGATGTGGCAAGTGGTGGTGTTGCTGGATCTTCTTGTTCAGATGGGTGTTTAAAAATCATGTCCAATGTCAGCTGAGGGCATTCTTTTTTTTTCTGCTTGTACAATTACATGCAACAGTTGTAAGCAAAGGTCATATTTCGACAAATATTTTTTTCGATAAGGATCGTGCTGGTAATGCCTGTTCACTTTCAGCTGCTTGTTGTTGTTCCATCTGCAGGAGATCATTATTTGATAATGTTTCACCTTGTGATTCAAGTAACTCCACTACATCTACCTCATTTAACCCAGCTTACTGTGCCAATCCAACAATCTCTTCATGAACTTCGTTTATTGGCTGGTCAAATCTAATGAAATCATTCTGGCCAGATTTTATGCCAAACCCAATTCATATTTTTATTGATTTCTAAATTGCCAATCACTTTCATGATGTGATGTTGGCACATCAAAATTCCCTTACAGTGTGCCTCAAATAATAGGCCTTGAAGGGCAATGTAACCCCCTGGATGTTGTGTTTGGAGGCAGAAAAATGACTTGGACATTATCTGGGCAGAAACATCCAGAAAACCACTCTTCAAAACACTGCTCTAGTGACCAAGCCCTTGGTGTCTCAGCAAGGTAAACAAGCAGTGGCAGAGCTTCAGATCTCCTTCAGCATTACCCCTAAGCAGGAGATCGTTGGCCACCTTGAACCCAGGTGCACATTTCTCTTCTTTTGAATTGTATGTTCTGGCTGGCATTCATTTCCAAAATAGACCCGTTTCATCGACATTGAACACTTCTTGTGGTGTATTTTCATCATTTTCAACTACTTTTTTCAATACTGCTGGATAAGCAGCAGCTGCTTCCTTGTCTGCACATGTAGACTCGCCTGTAATGTTTATGTTGAGCAAGTTTGAACGCTTCTTAAATCGTTCAAACCACCCTTGACTTGCCACAAATGTTTCGCTTTCAGCACTATTATCTTTTTCTCGTTTTAAAGTTTAAATAAACTTATAAGCTTTCGTCTGTATGTAGAGCAATGAACATGGCGAGTTTCGTTGATGCCGATCCTTGATCCAAATGTTCGGCATTCTTTCCATATTTCCACTTCTGTTGCGAGTTACATAGTGGAGTAACACTTTTAGCACAGGATTTGATTTTTTCTGCATTCCCATGAATAGTTCATACAGTTGTAGGCTGCAGACTGGCAGCTCTTTGTTCTTTTCAAATCTCTTTACCACGTCTAATTTAACTTATGAAGTACTTTTCCTCTTCTTTCTGTGACCCCCCAAGCTGTAGTGGTGCATAATGCACATTTAGCACTCATTGTTCTAGGGCTCAAATAAATTCATAATTGGTTTTAAGTGAATGTTGGAAGAGCATATGCCAATCACCTAACAAATACTGCATGGCACCCATGCCGAGACTGACGCCAGTCGCTTACACAGTCAGAGGCTATCACAGCTGACCCAGGCACCAAGTGCCTTCGTACCAAATTTGTAAAGTTGTTGTACATCTATCTTTTTCATAGTTTTTTGTTTTCAATGAAGTTATAATGAAACAACATTGACTGGAATGATGCTAATGGGGGAACTGGTGTACTTTCACACTACCTGAATGTACAGCACACTGTGTACAGTATATGTAACCAATATTATTTTACAGTATTGTACTTCCTAACACTGCTCTAACACTATTCTTGGCAGATTGTACACGAATTGTATGCAAAAACAGCAGCTAGCAAGGGAACAACCTTGTACAATGCCAATAAGAACTAAAGCGATCCAAACATTTAGCCTGGCAAGTGGGAACGTGTTAGAGCCCCAGAACAGAGGTTCGGACCCATCCCTGCATGATAATTTTGACTGGAGGAGTGCTAAGCATGGCCAAGTGGCCACAAGAGGTTGACAGACATGTGTAATCCATCACTGATAAACATTGATTGGCTGGAAGTGATGAGTGGGTGGCTCAGGACAGTGGATTGCGAGTGGTTAAAGCCTAGGGAGCATCAAGCGTTTGAAAAATTGGCACATTCATTTTGATCAGGGACAGTCGTAGTCTGCAACACCCGTCCTCAATTGGGGACAGCAGCATTTAAGAGGGTTAATTTCAGCAATATTTTCTCATAAAATATTACAAGAAGGCTACTCATTACATTTGTCCCCCTCGAGTTATCTGGAATGTTTTTAAAATTACCACCACTTCCCATTGTCGTAAAAAGTGGAAATGCATTTTTTTTTTAAGGATGGGTTTAGTGTCTTCTGGGAAAATTAATTCTGATAAAGCTTCAGCATTCTGTTATTAATTTCAGCCTTTCGAATACCGTATATTATTTTTTTCACTCACCATAATTACTTCAGAAATGGGTAGTAATAGAATAGCTGTATGTTACCATTTATAAATTCACATAACATACATTTAGGGCATCCAGACAAGGCTTGTCCAGAAAGTGTCCAAGACACTCAAAAACACTAAACACTATCAATTCAAATGCTTTGATGACTGAATTATATATATATACAGGCATAACTACAGGGTAGTTGCCAAAGGTTGTCACCTTACAATGATGATGGATATGTAAATTACCAGATTGTCACTAAATATACAAGAATGCAGGCAGGGAATAATCAAGCCCCATGTACAAACACTTAAGACAGCTGTGGGAATAATCATACAGTATAACAAAGCAACTCCAAAGTGAAATCTGGTAGCATGATCCCAACTTCAGCCAAAACATTTCCTACATGCACATATCACAAAAATGGTCCACATAATCAACAAATTAGCAGCAATATGTTTTAGAAATTTTACATCCTTACAGAGTATAATAACTACATCACTAAAGACTGATTGGTCCAACATTTTTAGTCAACCATCTTCTATTACAGTTTTTCATTAAAGCAGCTACAGTCAACTTGCATCAGACTCCATTTCACACTGAATGCTTTTCCAAAAGTTTTTGTTAGAAAGAAGTTTGATTGCCATCAAATTTTGTCACCCAGTATATAATTTCCTTTCCTAAGTTGTTACCAGGCTCCAGTTTGCTTATATCCTGGTCTATCCTCGAAAGTCCCTCTCAGACAAACATATACAGTATGTATATCATAGATGGCTGCAGGCACACTGCCACTTATGAGGCTAAAAAAGTGTCAATCAGGAATTACAAGATGATGATATTTACTTCATCCAGCCCAAGTCAGTTGCTTCAAGTGGTAAACAGGATTCATAGAATTTACCATTTATGGCACCAATTTTTTTAGGCCATATATTTAGATGTGTGTACATGTAGGCACAGTGATCACAATTCTAAAGTTAATAATAAGGACAGGAGTTGAGGAGAGCTACTAATTCCCCCTATTTTGTGGCACTGACTGACTTAACATTTACTGATAATTAATCTTATTTTCTGTTGGGTCACTTGTGACGACTCCCTCTCTAAAAAAAAGTGCAGTACAGTACCAATATATAAAATACCTGTTCGTCATTAAAAAATCGGTGTCACAGAAATGGACCTGAAAACTGTCAAATGTAGTTTTATTAACACAGTAGTGCCTCAAGAACCTTAGTAAAATTACCAAATTTCAATAGAACAAGCAGGAAATTTAGCAATGCACACCATACTTCATTACAATGCTTGCATCTTCACTTTATGTACAGTTAAGGATTTACTTCTACTAGAACCTTAAGTCTTGTACTTATAAAACTTAACCATTACATTATGTATGACATTATTTTTGTGCTTATTGTATTTAGTTATTCATAACTTCAACATCAAGGAGTTAGTTGCATTTTCTTTTGGTCTTCCCTTTTCTAATTTCATTACTTAACATTTGTTTTGGACTGTATTTTACTTACCAAATACCTGACCTCTGCTGAAGTTTGGGTCCTGTAATTCATTACATATATTTTGCAGTGATACAGGGCTGAACTGGTTAACATTACCAACAGGCATTTTAATACTGTCTCCACTTTCAACATAAGATAATATAAACCAGGCTAAGCAACCTTAACATCTTTTAGCTAAATTTAGTACTGCCTAAGTGCCTTCTGTTTGACAGAGAATTTTACTGCCCTTTCCACGTACTTACTCATATAGCACTGTTAAGCATGCAACCAGTCCAACCTTTAACACTATAACCAATTCTTGGTCACCCTTATTAAATTAACTACAATGAGATCCATAAATCAACCAACTGGCTTGCTGCATTAGTAAGAATTTTGTGGAGTGTGTACCTTTCTTGCACTTCTTAATAAGATTCTAACTTTTAATTGAACTCAAATGTAGAACACCCCAGGTTAAAATTCATTTCAAACTGTTCAGATCTTTACAAACAGAAATAAAACTATAAATGATAATGACACGTCTTCATATTTGTGAAACTTTATTGTTGAGAATTCCTTACTCTAGTTTGAAATACCCCTTACCTTCCTATTTAATTTATACCATTAATCACTCAACTAAATGTTACAGATTGTTGAGAAAGGTACAACTGACACACATACAGTACATTCACACAAGCCTGTAGAAACTTTATGATACTACTCAACTAACACAACATTTCACAACTGAAACTTTGCATTATAGAGATTCAATTTTAAGAACAACTAATTATTAATATAAATTACTATTTAGGGCCTGCATGTGACCTATGGAAAAAAAGAGGCAGTTTCACATGTACAGTACATACAATATGTAAAAAAAAAATAATGTATAAAATAAAACCACTATTATGACATTGAAAGTGTAGTTCCTTTATGATGATCAAATTTGTGTTAAAAATTAAACAATCAAGACATAGATCGGATGCACACAACTCACAAAACCAATTACAAACTTAAGTCCCAGGTAATGATGAAACTTCTTTGTTTAAGGGATGACCCCTGCAAAAAAAGAAAAGGGGGTGGGGTGTCAAGAGCATAAATACAATACATAACCCAGCTCCTGTGCTATGTTACCAATGATTCCTTAAACTTCACTCTGAGAACTAAAAAAAGACAGAACACGTCCAGTGAATTGATAAATATTATTTGCATATGGTCAACTAATTTATTCATATATACAGTATGGCTGAACCAATAAATACACACCCTCAAGCAGTCCCATTTTACCTTCATTCCTCATTATAATATCTTGACTTACCTCTATGATCGGGAGCGAGTACGTCTCTTGAAAGCTGGCGACTCACTTCGGCGACGGTAGTCATCATATCTATAAATAAGAAAGTTTATTATATACCAAAATATAAAGCAAAAAATAATAACAATTTTGCAGTGTGACATGGAAAAATAAACAGTGTAAATGGAGGAAGCAATGAGTGTCATTGAGTGGCATGATGAGAAGAAATTCAATCATTATTGCAGAGGGAAAAGTGAGAAAATAGTGTACCTAGAAACAGAAGGAAAGAGGACATTGTCAAAGGAGGCAAAGATGGTTGTAATGGTGATTTGCTGAATAAATAAAATGTGGAGTGAAATATGGATGCACGGATGAAACACAGCAAAGGCTACAGAACTGAAGCTCTTTGTAAGTAACATGTGAGAGAATACTGAAGTAAGGTGCAGAAACAAAAAACAACCATGTCAGAATTAACCAGGGTCTGCTAACAATGGGAAAAGAAAAATCATCAAGAGTATAATTCAGGTGGCCAGTTGGAAGGAGAGGAAAAGATCAAAGAGATATAGAGATAGGGCAAAGGATGCACTAAAAGTGAGGGGATGGACATAACTAAGCAACAGTATATGTGAATAACAGAGAGAGAGCATGGCATCTATTGTAGTGTTTTTGCTGGTGAAAAAGTCCACCTGTGTTACAAATGAATGGAAACATTTAGTGTGTACTATTACAGTAGCAAAAGAGAATGGAAAAAAAAAAGAATCGGTGGTTACTACTGGCTCTGGCCATCCTGCAACACAGCAGAAGAACAAAACTTGGGAAAGGTAAAGGAGTTTGTTTCCAATATTCATCAAAGCAAGCAGAGTTGTGTGAATGACAGATGAGCATGGCACCCTTGGACTACTGTTCGAAAAGGCTCTCATCAGGATGAAAAAGAAAATAATAACCCTTGATCATTACTCTGCTTCTGGCACCATTCTAGCTATCTGTACAATGGGGAGAGGTGCACTCAAGGCAGCCTATCATCCTTAAGATAGGAAGTGCCCCTTGTCTTTACAACAGTATTATCTCGGATAACTGTTACCAAAATATGCAAGGAAATTTATATGTGGATAAAAATTACTATCTACATACTCAATTATGAAATGTCTATGAAGGTGGATTGATAGTGCCTTGTATTGTCAATTTCTTTAACATATACAGCACTATATGTTACTTATTTCTTGTCTATGCCGTATGTTCCCTTTCATGTACAATCAAAGACAAAAGTCATGTCGCGGTTTTGTCCGAAGATTAAATATAACTTGTGAAACATTATGAGAGCCCCCTACCACAAGGCAGAGCGCACCAAAAGTTTAGCCCTTCAGCATACTGTGTGTTTTCACCAAATTTCACGACACGACTTTTGTCTTCAGTGTACCTAGCAGTATCTCAATAGGGAGCCCAGATGTTTGAAAAATTCTAGTGCTTCTGTTGAATTGTAGTTAATCCATTTAAGAAATTTAATAGTGACCAGCCTTATAGATACTTTGCCTGGCTCAACAACTTAATGGCAAGTTTTGTACACCATGAAGCCTCTTGCTGCTCATACACAGTATACTTGATATCTGGAATATTTTTCATAAATGCTAACAGTTTAGAAAGAGGCTTCAGTATTATGATAGGTCACTTAATGAACAGTGAGGACCCCCCACAAAATTTTTACCCCAAATAGCACACAACCTACTTCATGGCAAAATTATTCATCAAATACTCTATTAATCATATATCAATCTCAACTAAATGGGATGGAACAAGTGCAGAGAAGTCATAAAACAGTTTCTAATCAAATATGAGTCATGAGGACCACACTAAATGGAGGACATTATGAACTGGACAAATGAGACCCAACATGACCATTTTGTCAGGACACATCATCATCATCATCATCATCAATTTCCATGCTTTTATTTATTCCTCAACTTGTACTACCAGCCAAACCCTTTCATGTAAGCCCAACACAACATTTATGCCATTCTTCCCTAAATGCATCCCACAATTCATATCATTCTTCCTATATGCATCCTTCAACTCCTAAATGTACCCCAATTATTAATTCCTCTCGCTCACAACATTTGTTATCCAATCATTTATGAACCAACTCTAAATAACAAATGTAAATATATAAACATTCCTCACCTTGGAGATCCACGTCGGGCAGGCCTGAAAAAAAGAAAATTGAAGCCTTACAGTCAAAAGTTTTCCAAAGGTGTGTGTACACTAATATCAGCCCTTACTTCAGAAAATAATAAAAATATTACTGCATTCCTATTTTAATGTACTGGCCACTTTAAAAAAATTAAACATAATAAATTATAAAAAATAAACTAAAAGCCTCATCTCTACATGTGATGGAATCGAGATTATAAATTTTCAAACTAAGCAACAAAACATGAAGAACCAAACCCTCTGGGCTATGCTGGTGATACCTATTTTTTCCTCATCACTAATAGCTGTAACAAAATTCTTTTCCAAGTACTTTGGTTAATTTCTTGAGAGCCAACAGATGATGGTTATCTTATTAACAGGGAGCAATACAGAAACTACAATTGTCAAACTTTATCGTTTATGATCTCATTACTTCATGATACAGTCCAGTCTCCTATGTGTAATGGCAACTACTAAGTTGTGCAAGTGCAACTACTGTGCAGACAGATGCTCCTTGTTTTAGAAAATGGTAGAATGCTTTGAGATCCCAAACCATATGTACACTACGTTATACCCTGATCATAATAGGCAGAGCCAGCAGACCATGTCAAGAGCTTTGTTTGGGTACAAGGCCTCACATGAGCACTTTGTGTGGTAACATTAATTTTTCCCCATTTATATTTGTATTTATTTGTCCTGTTATATTATCATAATTGCCTCTTCGAAGTGAAAAAGTTATAGGATCAGTATGGGACTGAATGCATAATGTACTAGCATGGAAGAGGTGCGGGAATTACTCAACTTCACACACACCACGTTGGTGTGAGAGCAATGAGCAGCTTGGGCTAAGCCACGCTGCCTAACTTACCCAAACACAAAATGAGAAGGCCCATCACTGAACATACACACACCTTATACACAATACCTCATCACCCGGCTCAGTCAGTCAAGGTATATACAAGAGCCCAGCACAGGCACTGCCTCACTCATGATAGCTCCTCTATTTTAGCTTTTCATCGTTTTTAAAATCACTTTTTTGGCGGCCGGGGGTGATTACCGTCTCATTTACTTATAAAAAATATATTGCTTTGAATTGAAATACAGAATTTAGGATAAATTTTCCCCAAATATTTTTTTTTTTGGGTCTTGAGAGATGAATGCAAATTACACAACTTAGAATTCCATCATATTTCCCCCTAAAAATTATTCCCCGAAGGAGCCTTAAACACAAAAGCTTCCACGCCTCAAATCATACCTCTTCTACGTAAACTCCCCCAGTGGGTGGGTACATGCCACCTTTACATACTTTATTCCCAACCAGGATGCAGGTTGCTTTCTTACTACTCTAGCCACTTTTACCCCACATCTGTGATCGGTTTGTCAGCTCTTTCAATAGTTTTTAAAGTTGATAACCACATCCCTTTGCAGGCTATCAAGCAACTAAAGGGTTGTCCTACAACTGGTGAGAGCACACAATGGTTAATCATTTACAGTGTGCACAAGGAAGGAACCCAATCCTCCACTGTCTGGTACTAAACATACAACAATTCACTTGAAGGGACCAATGTTCTGTGTTCTATCAATTAAGCTATAGAAATTACTATAAATGATAAAAGTAAATAAATAGATCAATAAAAAGCTAAAAATTTCTAACAATAACTGGCCAATTCACATACGTATCAGGATAGTACGTATACTAATCGTGTGATGCTAACAGTGATAAAACTTGAATGTTTATTCCAAAATTTTCCTTGTTAAAAACAAAAATGTAGTAATCATTACAATTTCTTTTTCTAAGGCTGTAAGCATTTTAATAACCTATAAACTAATTTGCAATACCATGATCATTTGCCCTTGGTATTTTTTGTTGCTCACTAAGGCTTCACATGTATCTTAGTCATCCCATAATTACCTCCTTTACTCAACACGTGGTTCTTAAACTTTCTCATGCGACAAGACTCCTTTAGGAGTATATTTTTCCCCATGGTCCCCTTTAAATAAATGCTTATATGCTAAAATATACCCAAATATATGTATCCGAATTATTAATTAACAGTTTTATATTACAAATTTCACTGCGCTCAACCCTCCCTCTCCCATCTACAGTATATCCCGTTGAGATGAATAGTAGTACTGGCTTTGCTTACACACGAGCCTATAGATTTCTGGTTCCAAACTGCTGACAGAATATTGACTCTCTTCATCCCTCACAGCAAACAATATATATTTATCATTTTTCCTGGCACTTTATGGCTAAATGATCTATTTGAAAATTAAAACAATTCGACTGCACCTGGGGCATTTTTTCAGAAATATTTTAAGAGATCCAAAATAGCTTGCGAACCCCTTGGAACATTCCCCGGCGAGAACCACACTTTAAGAACAACTGTTCTACACTGATTATCCCTCACCATCCAACCTTACAATACACAGGCAACATTATTCATTTCATCAACCTAAACTATTAAAAGTCATCTACTTCACTCCATGTCCACATTTATTTTGTGCTCTCTCTCTCTCTCTCTTTATATCCATAATAATGCCAATTTCACTTTCACAATTCCTTCTTTCCAGCTAGATTTGCAAGCCTTCCTTCACTATGGTGCAGAGCGGTCTCACTTACACCACATTTCCATTTTCTGTGGTGGTAATTCCCTCCACTCCTGGCACCTTTACCATTCACAAGCCTACTAGTTACAGCCTGATGCTTTCCATTCCTCCACATGATAACTCTTCCCCTTCTCACATTCACTTCACCCCCTTCCCCCCCACACAGTACTGTACCTCCTCCCATCTTCCCATTCTTGACTGCCACATCCACTGGTTCCGTTTAGTTCACTTCAACCATTTCATTTACCTTTATAACAGCTGCTTCTGCTCTTTAAAACCTGTAATATCCCTTGTTCATGCTTTCTTCTACAGGTTTCCCTCGGTTTACTATCGTTCACCAAGCAATTTTTCAATTTAAAACTTATTATACCCTTTCTCATTTAACGACTGTCCATTTTCGGTTTAGCGATCTTCGACTCACTGGGAAAAAATTCAGGACGAATGTCGGAAAAACTGGGGATTCTGTGCTCCAAGTGCTCATCATAACAATACTGTAATGTGGCATAGAAATAAAAAAATTACTGTTCTGTACTACACCATAAAACAATAAAATAAGAAAAATACAGAGCATGGGTGTGTATGTGTGGTAAGTAAACACATGTGTGGTATTCAGGCATTGAACTGTAACTGACCAGCTGCACTCTCCTTCCCCCTTATGTGATGTCACAGCATACAGGCAGCAGCCACACACATCTCTCGAGCCAGCTTGGTGACTGATGAACTGTGCCACATATATACTGTACCAGTAAATGCGAGTAATAAATAAAAAAATACTGCGTTGACATTTGGCAATCTTTTCACAGGACATGAGACGGAGCACAATTTCTTACTCAAATTTTGGTCTAAACCCAACTGATCACACTGATTTACACTGAAAAAAGACCCAACAGAAAGAACCATGATGAAACAAGAGTAAACATCCATAAAAGTGTCCCCCCGTAGGAAAATAATCAGATCCGATTTCTGAAAGCACCCCAGTGGACTAGATGTTTATAATGAGATACATTCCCCTCAAAATCACTACAATAATTGTTGGAGTTGAAGAACAACTTGTGTGCGAGCACAAAGTTACTATCCACTGTACTATGATACTGTAGTTACAAGGTATGGATGACTGCACAGCAGCCTGAGGAGTCTACAGTGAAGTACCAATATTACCACTCCATCTTTACCAAGGAGGTTAACATAGCATTCCAGCCACTCAGGACATACCTGAATACCTCCATCAATGATGTCACATACAACACCAAGCAACAGCTCGAAAACAAGCTGCAAAAGCACAAGGACTTGGCATTGCAGGGTCAGCAGTTGATGAAGGTTAAAAGAGAACAACGATGATGATATCACAGTGATCTTGTGTGGATCTCCAGTTGACAGTATCCATCCTGAAGTTGTCCATCAGTATTGCCAATTACCAGCATAAGTTGTGATGTACAACTTATGCATCCACAACCTAAAGACCAACAAATCCACACTGTGTGTGTGGGATGAGGTGAGAGGTGGGCGTGGCTGTGCAAAAAATCGTCAGCTTCATCAAGTAATTGATTAGCAAGAGGTACAGTCACCAGGACTTTGGACAGCTCTACAGCAACAACTGTGGTGGGCAAAACATATATATCCTCAACTACCTCCACAAGGTGCACTATGGATGACTGCAGAGCAGTCAGCATGTGTATCCTATCTCGTCACTCATACACGGAGTGTGATCGTGCTTTTGGCATCACTGAGGAGGATGATTATCTACCTTGGTGATCTTTAACTTCTCATACTGAAACATTAAGATTGCCATCACCGCTACCTACCCTGTGGTGAGGACGAGGCAGTAGGATTTCTTTGACTCCGATCAGCTTAAGAGTTTGTTGTCCAACAAAAGGCACAGGATCCTTCAGTCACCTTCAAAGGAGTTCGAATGTTTGTTTTTGGTCTAAACTACAGGGCGGGGTACTTTATCAAGATGGCCTACGATGATGATGCGTCCTTGTCACCAGTGAGATCGATGCCTGGGAAGAACTTCAGCTGCAAGTTATTCAACCTCAGTGATGTGCCCCTCCCACCCAAGTACACTAGACCTATACCCCTGAACCTGGCGATGGTTGCAGACATCAGGGGCCTGCTGCCGTACATTGGTTCTGTCTACCTGCCTTAGTACACAGACATGATGTATGGGAAAGCTCGACTGGCTCAGGGTCAGACTGCAGACATTGTCAGCACAGGACAAAGGGACAGAAAAGGACTGACTTCCTGGAGTATGAAGATTGACGTGTAGGTTATTTCCGATTACCTTCCATTACTTTCCTTAATTCTGTTTACCTGTTCTTGATGGGTAACTGTTAATCATGCTCGGCACCAACTTTATATATATATATTTTTTTTTCCATTTTCTTTTAAATATATTCATCAAACATTGATTAATGGTAAACAGGTGGTCTTGTGTAGAAATTTGTAACAGGCTGGTAGGGTTTTAGGCATTCTGTTTGCAGTATGGGTCTTTTATGCCTTTTTTTTTAATAGTTTACCTTGTGTTACCGTCTTTCCTTCTCTTTAGCCATTTTTGTTCAGTATTATTGTAAGATAATCTTGCTCAGGATTCACCAAGAGTTGGTTATGGTCAACAGGTGGTCTTGCATCTTTGCATTATAAGGCTAGTGAGTCAGCCCAGGATCAGCAGGACTAGTTTTTTTTTTCATTAATAACAGGCTGGCTGGGGTGTAGGCGTCATGTGTGGGGATGTGGTACGGGTGCGGGGGTGTGGTACGGGTGTCGGGTGTGGCTTCAGCGTCATGTGTGTGTGGCTTGTGTGGGGGTGTGGCTTGTGTGTGGGGGTGTGGCTTAGGCGTCTTGTGTGGGGGTGTGGCTTAGGCGTCTTGTGGGGGTGTGGCTTAGGCGTCTTGTGTGGGGGTGTTTATATGTCAATAAAACAGTTTATAGTTTAGCTTCTGTTTATTCTTTCCTTTTTTGGTAATAGAGAGCTACTCTGATTCTACATCATTATTACAATCTTTAATAAACTGCCAACACACAGGGATTCTATACATGGTAAACAGGCTGTGTTGTGTTTGCTTGTTTGCATAAAAGCCTTGTGGGTGGGTCATGGATGATTATTACAGTACTTCAGATAACACTGATCTTATTCTCCATTTTCTATTTAGGGCGCTTGCCTTACTTCTGTTCGGTTAGTAAAGCAAACGACAGGAAAATGCAGTATTGTTTGCTTTAATTCAAAATAAACATGACTTTGGACCACTTTTTTTTGGGTGGGTGGGATGGGGGGGGCATCATCATACATTGTTATGTAAAAAAGAATGTTATTCACTGCCCCTAAATTATTAATTTAGTAAATACGGTCTTCACTTATGTTGTTTACTGCAAACAATACATATGAAGTCTTTCACTAGTATCAATTAAATCTGCACTCACACTGATACAACCAGCCACTTGAATCACTAAAAAAATTTCACATGTTTCAAAGTTATGGTAATTTGAAGGTTTGCAAACTTTAACTGCGTTTTTCTGTTTTTCATTTACGGCACATCTCCTACTTCAGTTCTGTGGTAAAGGGAAAGAATAAGAAAAGAAGGATAGTTTACAACCACAGTATGATAAAATCACATATCTCAACCTTGAGTTGGAATAGTCATACATTTCAGGGTCCCAATGTCCAGTTCATCATCAACCGTTTTCTGTACTGTATTGGTAAACCTTTAGCAAAACAAGGCCTCATTCTCAACCCCAAGAATTTGTCAAAATCCCACTTTAAAATTTTGTTTAATATTTTAATAGGTTATAAGAATTAATATGTTAGCAGGCAATGAGAACGGTACTGATTCACTTGGAGAATGCCTGTCCTGAGAATAGACCAATTCTTAATTTTCCCCTCCAAAGTGGTAAATTTCATAAAAGGGCCCTGTGCTATATAGATCTGCAGGTATGTATGTACGTATTTATTTATTTTTAGCTATGATGTATGTATGTATGTACAGTTTATTTTTTCATAGGTTTTATAATGGGAGTATGAGAAACTGTCCTTCGATTTATGAAATACCGATTCACAAAAATGGTTTTCTGAAACCGAGAACTTACGTAAATCAGGATATGCCTATACTTACGTACACAACTAGTTTAGCTATGCCAAACCAGATATTTGCAAGACTATCCTGAGAGCAATCAAAACATTACTGCTCTACAATGATAACTTCCCATCAAATGAAATAAAATACCCACTGAAGCACACAACATTAGCAAATATGTGCAAGCTCATTACAGCCCTGAGAAGAATTCCACTCAGCCCCCAACTAACATCTTTAAGAGAACTTCCTAAACACACTATATACAGGTTCAAACTGAAGTGTCACACTCATGGCCCAGATGCCCAACTGGTTACCAATATGAGTCCAGAAGCTACCCTTGGTCACTAGTATACAGGCAAGGTTGGCACCACTAAACAATGCCGGTTGAACAAAGCAGTTTGGGTCACTATAAAGAGAACAACGCTTATAGTCTGAAATAAAGGCTGGCATTCAGCTATCCAGGGAATGACTACTTCAAGCAGGGATAAAGTTAGACAGAAACTTGTTAATGAAGAGTCCAGGTGGCAGATAACACCAAGGAATAATGTACACACAAGTTGCTGTAGCCCCAAGACCTGCTCACCTTTAAGCCCTTCAGGAGAGATGTACTGATTGTATTCTAGTATCTGCTCTAAATATTAAGGAATAAGCCTGGTTTGAAACCATTTACGGATACCAAAAATGGGTTTCCTTTGGACCAATACCAGACTTGTATGCACAAGGAACAAAAATCACTTTCATCGTTAAGTTCTGTTGGTGTCCACTCCTCCAAACTCATTCACTTCCACAGCTTTTATTCACCTTTATCTAAATCATCCACAAGAGCAGAGTCATTTGCAAACAACAGCTGATCCACCTCTCACCTGCATCATTACAAGTATCCCTCACTATACATTGTTGATCTGTTTAGGAACATGACTAGCCCACATCCTGGTACACTCGCTCAATCTCCCTTTCCTACCAACACGCTCTAATTTCATCACATTTCGCTACCAATCCCAGGTAAGGTGTCGCTCCATTCACCTGTGATGCATGTTACTGAAGTATTTATCTGTATATCACTGCACATTTATTCATGATGGAGATTTGGGGATGAATTTCTTCTTTGTCCAGAACCTATCATTTATATCATGGTTGTCTATGGGAAATATTGATTCACTTTATACAGACTAGCACACCTCCCCACTGCTCTTCCTCTTCACCTCTTATTACCCCACTCATGAAAAAAATTGAACCATGGCAATATTACGCATTCATGTAGTCCAGCTTTCACTGGAATATATCTTGCTCTACCTAATAAAATTCTACACTTGCTTCATTCCCCTTATAAAACTCTAAAGCAACAGCTAATAATTTTTTTTTATATACTGCAGTTTCTATTTACTCATTTATATCCTTTCTCCAGGAATTAACGACAAAGACAGACAGCCATCTTTCCTCTTTCCAGAACCCCTTGATTCATGTACTTCACTGCAAAAACTTGATCTACAGATTCTCATCCTCTTCAGATTTGCCAAACTTTTAACCTCAGTACCCACATAATTCTCACAATAATAACTAAAGTACCTTAAAACACCGTCCTTGGTTTAATCTACACACTTAACGTCCCCATTTTGTTTTCACTCTACCTCTGCCTTTGTAAAGGTGAAACTACAGTACACATGTTTCTTGCATTCTTTGATACTCCTCATTTCCCCAAAAATCTCCTCCATTTTGCAACCACCAACTCACATTTAAATATCTTATCACAATCCATGTCTCACAATGCAACCACTCACTCTGGTCTTTCCAATATATACAGAATTTCTTTACTCCTCACTCCTTGGTGCACTCGGTCAAATAACCAACCTCTTAACACACTGTTTTAAACAGGATAGATAAAATTCTGGGACTGACCCCTGCACGACCGCCACACTTCCTTTTCAAGTCCACGACTAGTCTTGGTTGCCATCGGGTTATCATTCTCTATTAAAGCCAGTCTTTGCCTAAGGTGCTACTTAATAACTTGTAAAAATATAAAACATACAAACTAATGATACATGCATGAAGACAAATAGCAGACATTAACCACATGCTTTTATTCTTAATTGTAATACCTTAGCATTAATCAAGTAATACCTTAGCATTAATCAAGTAATACCTTAGCATTAACCAAGTAATACCTTAGCATTAATCACTATGAATGAATGATCAGAGTCAGAGCCCAAAACAAATAAAGTAACATGCATAAATCATAAGAATTTACAATGAGGAAGAATGTACACAATTAAACTGTTGTGAATAGTGTATGAAACATTTAATTGTTTAAACCAATTAAGACAGTGAGCACAAATCCCAAGTGTGTGTGTGTGTGTGTGTGGATGGACGTGGCATGAATGTAACCCAAAGTATTTTTGGTGGAGTTGATGAGTCTGTACAGCATATTTAAAATCTGTTGGTACACTGCCATTTTTACCTAATCATTATGAAAACGTTAACTATTTAACCTGTTAATTTTGTATTCGTGTTAAATATTTGTACTGTAGAGCATTTATGTTCTAAATTCGTTATAAATGGCATGATTTGAAATGTATGCTGAAAATCTGGTAAATAACCCATATCTGATTTATATAATACAAAAGAACATAAAATATCCATAAACCCTGGGACCAAGCAATGTGTCGATTTAAAAAACACAGGACACAGACTATGGCACCCCTTCACTGTGGTGTTACTTAAACCACTTATGCACAAGATTATTAAGGTCAGCAGATCTAGCTTGGTACAATGACCTAACACCCACTTCTTGCTGTTAACCATTTTCAAGTTATTGAGGGGAACGTGTCTCTTCAACAGTAGACTAAATTAATTACTTTAATCATGTTACTAGTAAGGCAGCTAGGACAATATTCACTATCTACAGCAGCAAATTTAACATCTTCTCTTGGGATACATAAGGAACATTAAGTGTGTGGTATAAAAGGGTGCAGTTATACTATGACCTACCTATATGGTATCCCCCAAGGTTCAAACAAGAAAAGAAGAATAAGAAATGGACAGTAATATGTATGTAAAATCATTTTCCATGAAATAAATGAACAGTTTAAAAGAACAGTCATCAAACCCTAACTTGTAGATACTGGAAGATCAATTTGTGGATCCGTACTTTTATGACTGATAGCACTCAACTAGCCCACCTTAAACACTGCCACTTCCTACCATTCACTACAAACTCAATTCAAGGGAGCAAAACTGACAAGATAAATAATCTACTGTAAGTATTCCAACATGGAGTAATCTATCCTTGTCAGTTACCAGGTTTTAAGTATGGTACAGAAAAGTCTCAATGTTTCCCCATAATGTGATCCCAGTTGGTGTCAAACCTGTACCCATATGTCAAGCTGCCACAACACCTCAAGCCCCTACCGTATATTTGTTTGAAGATAATTTACATGTACGTTAAACTCCAGCAGCTTCATAAGACTTTGTTTCGCCTTATTGTGTGACCAAACGGAACATACAAACACTTCTTTGAAATAAACTGTATATTATCATTGTTTTAAGGTGTAAGTCAGAAATAATAATGTTGACAGACAGATGAGAGGATGCACAAAGTCATTCCACAAGAAAATTGCACAAGAGGGCTGCTCAAAGAAGACCAAGTACAGTACCTTCATCTAACTTCACTCTCCTTCCTTTGCACATACAAATTATAAGCAATAAAATACTGTACAGTATTCCCCTCGCATACTTTCATAAATCTAAAATCTGCTACAGGTTGACAATCCCTTATCCGAAATCCTTGGGGCCAGAGGCATTTCAGATTTCGGAATTTTTCGGTTTTCAGAATGGTTAGTTTTTTGTTTTTTTTTTCATTAGCCCACCCGGGCACAAGTCACTGACCCACATTGGGGCCGGGGGGGGGGGGATATAATAATTATAATAATAAAAATAATTCATAGGTCTAGGTCGTGTTTCTCACTTTTTATCTTTTTTCATTCTTGTATTTCTTCATTATTATCATTAATATTTTATTAATACAGTATTATTGTTATTATTATTATTATAAATTTTATTATTATTATTATCATTATTATTTTACTTTGGTGTAATTTTTAATTAAAAATTTTATTTACTATGAATAATTATTATTAGTATTACTGTTACATTTTCGCCTCCCAGGCCCCAATGTGGGTCAGTGATCTATGTCTGGGTGGGCTAATCCCTGTTTAAAAAATAAAAATAAAAAAAATGCTCCACAAAAAAAAAAATCGTTTTCAGAGCTTTTCCGATAAAGGGTTGCCAACCTGTATAATAATCTATGTAAAATACTTTCCTACCATTGCAAAAGTTAGAATAGAACTAATGTCTTCTCTCTTACACCATAAAATTTCTAGATCTCTAATAATTCCTTCATATCACATCTATGTATTTCTTTCTCAACTTAAATACACTCTGTACACCTTACTCCATTTTTCTATCACAATCTTGCACTGAAACAGTGGTATATGCTACATCAACCTTTCCTAAAACTGCTTTACTCCTTAGTTACCACTCTTCTATACAACTGCCCAAGTATGCTCAACAGGTTAATTTGGCTTATCCAGTCACCTGGCATGTAAACCACTTTCTAACACAAATTTTGAGTATTCGGCTACAGCACCACCTTTAAATATTCCTACTGCTATTTCCTATAATCCAAGACCTTTCTCTGTTTTTAGTTCAATTAAATTTGCTCTAATCTTCTACCTGGAGAATTTTGTGTTGGAATAATTTCCCCATCACAGCCTTCGTCTCCTAATTTGATGCTTATTAGCCCTACAAAATTCTCCTTCCACCCATCACAACACTGCTGTATCTTCTTTGGGTAAAGGAATTGTTCAATCACCTTATTTCTAGTCTTACAACCCCATCCCTTTTCCCCTCTGCTTTTTGTTCAAACTTATCTCCAATTTCTATATATTTTCATCTTTCATTCTAAAATTCTCTTTATCTTTACTTCTTCTAACCTTATAGCTGTGAAAAGCCAGTAGTGAGGTCAACAATTGAGGCTCAAATAAACCAGCAGGTTGCAAAGTTTTGGGAATCATTTTTCAAATATGTGCCATGTGATGAACTTATAGATGGTCCCATTGGCCTCAAAATCCCTCCACATCACTCCCACACTCCTAAACCTAACCACACCTCTGTACACACACAGTCGGCATGGAGGAAGTATGTTCGTTTCCATCTCCTAGGACCCAGTGCCATCCACTTCATGTAGTACAGGAGCTAAACCAAACTAGATAAAGGATTTCTTGTTTCACTCCCCATTAGCCTCCCCGCATGCATATATTTCTTGCTAGAAGATATAAATATTTTTTCTGTTGCTTTTTTTTTTCCTTTTTGGGCTGGTGAAAACTGCACATAGTGTATGGTGCAAGCAAAATGTACAACTAGCTACAGACAAAGGGTTAATCACCTATCTTTTTTATATCAATTCTTCTCCTGCTTCCACCATATAGGCATCGCACAATTACAAACTTATTGTTCTACACCGGTGCAGTATTTCACCACAATGCTTGCTCTTCCTCCTCTTCCCTTTCACGAAAAACCACCACATGCCTTTGTGATCAATTTACATTCATCGAGCATTTCAGTTTCATTTTATAATTGTGAACTAGGCTCCTATAAATCTTGTTTTTGCAATATTTATGATGACCGAATTGGTAACCATATTTCTTTAGTAAAATAATATCAACACACTCCAAGAGGCCAACTATGATAAACATTAGCAACTTGTAACTTATGGTCAATAACCAACCAGAGGACTTTAACCACAATATTAATAGTTTGTTGTCATTTACTAATTACTCCCTGTGCAACAAGAAAGTTAAGAACATTTGCCTGTCTGTCCATCTCAAAATATCACTCGGATGTCTTAAAATCTCTGCTGGCCCTGCTAGTACCGAGAGGCAGTGACTAACGTGAAGATAAACTGACAAAAAAAACAAGTAAAGCCAGTAATAAAGATTAGACATGATATAAATCCCTTTTCCATTTCTTCCCTCTCATATGCCACCTGTATTTAATGCTACTATTCTTAATTGTTCATTCCTGTTCCTCTCGCCACCTATCTACTACTACTGGTTTTCTTGAACAACACTCATTAGTGACCATTTTCAAAGGGCATAACCCTAGGGGACACCAAGGTAAATTTAAACAATGTTGAACTAATACTGAAGTGGGTATCAAAACATAAAAATTGAAAATTATGACAAGAAAACAAAATGCAGTACATACAAATAAGAGAAAACCTTAAAAAGAATATCCAAAAGACATCTAACTCAAAATTTCTTTATAAAGCCAAATCCAAAGAACTCAATCACATTCCATTCAAACTATACTGAGTGGAACAGGTGCATGAAACCTCCGTATACAATTGGCTGGTAAACAATAATTTTTCTGTTTAATGCAAGATGACCAAAAAACAAGATCAAATACATACATACAACACACAGTTACATGTTCATATACACCTCCCCCTTTTGTCTCTATTCACAATCATTCATTCATCCTTACTGATGTCGTAAGTGCATGCTACTGTGGTACTTCCAATCCAAACTAACTCCCTAAGTCATGTTTATCAGTTGCATCACTGAAGCCAGCATTACCCCACCTGCTGTCATTTTTCTTATACAGTACATCCACTCCATCTCAACCTCTCTAGTCACTCATTAATACTGTTGCTACTTGGATGTCTTACAGTTCCTTCTCCATCTTTTCTATCTTCCCTGTCCGTCCGTCCTTCCTTCCACCCCAAGATTCTCGCACTAATCATGCCAATCGTTCAATTCCCCCATCCTCTCAATACATTTATACACCCCCCCAAGCAGACCCTGATATCCTCCCTGCCCAACACTGTTTTTAGTTTTATATCTTATTCCTGTACAGTATTTCTTATTCTCTTAAAATCATATATATTTACCCCACATATTGCTCAGAAAAGGTATTATTTCTGTTGCCTTTGTTTTGTTCTTTCCCCTTGCATCTAGAGTCAATGTTTTACACCCCCCCCCCAAAAAAATGACAATGCCAACTCAACAATTAGCTACCCTGTACATCCTCCATCTTTGTCCCTCCTCTCTCTCTCTCTCTCCATACATTTTCAATCAACCTACAGCCCTTTTCTTTTGCACTGCTCTATGGAGTAATTCTTTACTCATCATTCATTCTGTCATATCCACTCCTAGATATCAACCATTCCACTTCCTCCAGTCTATTTCTGTCTAAGTTATCATTTATTTCTCTCTTTTCTCCTTTATTTCATCACTTAACATTTCTTCTTCATGTTCACTATACAGTATACACTTTCACTTTCCTTATACACACATTTCCAAATCCGTTCACAGACACCAAGTAACCTTTCTTTTGAGCTGCCCACCACTCGCTTACATTTCACATCATTTACCAAACTTGTGCCACTCTCCATCACTCTCTTACTACCTCACCCATGAAAATATTAAACAATGATCGTGACATTACGCATCCATGATATTTGCCAACTTTTACTGGGGGCCAATTTCCTCTCTTTTAAATTCTTAGCACATGTTCATGATCTCTATAAAATATCAGAACAGATTTCACAGACTTCACATTTAAGTTTTAACTCGCATATCCAAAACACTCCCATCAATCTACTCTGTGCTTATCAAAATCTGTAAATGCCACAATCAAATCCTTTCCCTCCAGTAGAAACTTGATACACACCTCCACTTCCATTTCTGAACCCACACCAATCTCCCCTAAATACTCTTAGTCTTTGCCATAAACATCTCCTTAAAACAAATCTAACAAGCTTATCTCTACACCTGTAATGGTCATATTCAATCTCATCACTTTTCCTCTCCCCTTCGGCACACTTCCTGCTGTCGCACACAACACACCCTTTCAAGCTACTACCCTGACACACTTCACTGAAAAATATAAATGGGCCTATCTAATAAAATGTTCTCCTGGAAAATGTTTAGTTATAACAAATGTGGAAGAATGTCAAGATCCCAGCAAAACTGAATCTATCCTATGGCATATTGTCTCGAGAGCTTCTTCTGGGAGTATAGACGGCAACACGATATCGTAAGACATCAGCAAAGTTTCCGACTCACTATCTTTGAGGCACGAAGTATCTTCCTCCGTCAAGTTCATTGTGCGGCATAACTAGCGAACAATATATGATGTCCATATTCGTTAATACACAGGATATATGTAACATACAAGATTAAAGTGGAAAAGGTACGTACTAAAGGCATGGCAGAGAGTATGTATAGTTACCTGTATAATGGGAGAAGTAATAACAATGAAAAATTACTATAGGAATAAGTATGTTCAGTATATGAATAATATGCATGACAGTTATCCTTGGGGGGAACTGTAGCAAACACATGAGTGTATTTCAACATATGCTGTGTGTGATTTTGTTAAGAATTTCTACCCAACTGCTGTGAACCACTAATCTGAATGATTACGAGATCAACTTACTAAGAGTACCTATGACATTTTTTCTTCAATTTATTCAATAAAATAAACATAACCCTTACTTTAATTCTATTTCCTACTCATCATTTTATCCAACAAAAACACGACTGCCATGGCTAGTTGACAGTTAGTGCGGCAACTATATTTTATCACAAAAACAGACTTCGGTGAGCATTAAAAATCATGTGGTTAAGGGACATTCCAATGCCAAAAGTAAATTAAGAATCTAAAGGTTTGAACTGTACCACCATTGTACTGTGAATCATCTTCAGTTGATGAGTAATGTATGCAGCAGTCTAAAACCCAGTACTGAACCAAATCCCTTGGTGATGTGACACAGAATGAGTTGTCTGTGAAAACCTGATGGCAAATCTCCTTGATGCACGGTCTCTTGCACCCTTGTCAGTTTTTTTTTCTCTCCCCATGCCATTCTAGGCCTACCCATAGCTCCCTCTCCCCTTCACATTCAAAATCCTACATCACTAGTCCCAGCTGGTCTCTTCCATTCTCTTCACATGCCCACACCATCTTGGCCAACCTATCCACAAAATCTTGCCAATACTCTCAAATACCCAACTGTCCTTTTAGCTCTGAAGTTTCCTTTTCTTCTGGGTCACATTAAAGATCCATCCCACCATCCTCATTTCAGCTCCAAGCTTTGAATGTCATTCTCTCTAACTGCCCATGTTTCACTACCTACCATATATCATACTTCCTATGTCAGCTGCACACACCTATCTTTTCACACAAAGAAAAGGTCCTCTTTCTTCAAGCCATTTTTTATTCTTAAAACTGGGGTAGCCTCACAATACCCAGTACTGATCTTGTCACCCAAGTCACCCAAGTAACGGGTCACATCAGGTCATGAATAAATAATATGGTATAGGATTTATCATGATACTGAACTTTTTTCTCAAATTACTTCATATGCAGTACTTCCTAATAAGAGCTTGTAACATGTAGTGATTGTATGATGTTACTTTAACTTAACCCAACACACAATTTTGCTCAATTATGTTTTACAGTCAATATAAACAATGATATGTAGTGATTAAAAAATTGAGTGTGTTTTAACAAGAACTAAGCTAAATAAAAACATTATCATTCCTTTCAGCCTAAAGCTAGAGATCTCCCACCAGGTGAATGTCAACTGAGAAGATGCAGAGGAATTTAAAGAAACAGAAGCCATGTGGAATAGAAAGAAAAATAAGACTACACTTAAGGCACATAACTTGTGTGCTGAAATTTCAGTACCCTGGAAGGGATTGGGTTACTCATTGACAGAGAAAATGCATCCCTGCCTCCCCCCTCTCCCAGGTGCATCCCTAAAGGTCTGCTTATGTGGTATACTGTAAGCATCCTGGGAGAATTGGGAGTTAAAGATCAATAAAAACGAGTCCCTACAAGTCAGAGATGGACGGTTCGTGGAAGACGACCATGGCCAAAATGGTTATACGTACAAGGATAGCAGAATGGACACCCACAAAGATGCAATGTGTATGAATGAGAGGATAGCAGGATGCAGCCAATTGTTATGCCAAATTGTGTGAAGTAAAGAGAATAAATTAGACTTGGAGACTATGGAAAGGGGGAATAAGCCACTGGCAACAAATTAAAATAAATATGAACGAGTATTTAAACAGGAAAAGGCTTGGTAGGAAAGATGAAGAAAAATAGGAAGATCTAAGTAAGCATGAAACACCTTATATTACAGTATATAGGAAGCACTTAAATTATATTGTTTTATTTGTTCATGTGTCTTTTCCATGTTGTAACACACACACACACAGGGCCATCTAATACTTACCTAAAAGTGTATTCCAACACATATTCATAAACAACGATTAAAAAATATAACGCTAAACAAATTTCCAAGACTAAAGATCACATACTACACATTTTTTGTCAATTTCTCATCATTTCACCAATCACCACTTTCATTCCTTAACACCATCCTCCACTTTTCATACATCTCACCCATACACCATCCTCATATTCTCATTCTCAATTTCATCATCCTCTACTTTTCATCCCCAACACCATCCTCCACTTTAATCACTTCTTTCAAAACACAAGGAAAAAAAATTGGGTCTTAATTTGTAAAGTTCATTTTATCTGTGAGGTATGACAAACCTGTTCCATTCAATTTAGTTGGGAAAAGATCCCAAGTGTTAGATATAAAGATAAAATAATCAAGAACACACAAATACCTTGCTTCATTGCTACGGTCACTGGGAACAGAAAAAGAAACTATTAAAATACTTCAGAGTGACCAGTCATGGTGGTCTTCTAATTATATTAATATATAACAATAACATCTAGAAATATTCAGAATTACCCAAGAAAATGCAACATTTTCCAAGTTAATCCCAGCAAATTAATTTTTTTTGTGCATTTGGCCCATTTCTAATGAATTTTTATCTCTTTGTAAACTTTAACTCTTGTTCCCAACTAAATGGGAAGGAACAAGTGCTACAGTCTCAAAACAAATTCATTTGCAATCTATTTCTGAATATATTAAATTGACAATGTTAATCATGACATGCGTGTTTCACTAATATTTTCATCTGACATACACACCTGGGTGAGCGGGAACGTGAACGCCTTGGGGAGCGTGAACGGGAGCGACCTCGACCACCACCAAAGCGCCGTGGAGAGCGAGACCTGAAATAACCAAAGACTTATCACTGTTCTATTTCAAATTATGATTTTCATCTATATGCTCTTGGACGTAACCACTTCTTGAGACAGGAACACTGCTTTAGCAAAAGAAATTATATTTTCTTTTTTAGAAGGATCAAAGGAAACTCATTATACTATAATATCCAAAATCCTGTGCCATGGAAAGTGAACAGCTGCAAAAATTATAATGCTGTCCAGCCCTCTCCCACAAACCACCTGGGTAACAACCATGAGTACCCTGCTAGAGATTCAAATGTTCAAGGCAAGTATAAAACAAATGAACCTTCTACAGGTAAACAATCACTCCTCAAGGTATCATCATCCTTAATGACAGGATGCATACCTACGCTTGATTGATTATCACAAACTGGTAGTTTGTGACAACTGATCAAATGGTCAAATACTGAGTGGTGTACCGTCACAGCAGGATGGTCGTTATGATGAGCCGAGGCGCGATGTATGTAAGAAAGTGGAGCGAGCGTTGAAGGGTCAGAGACCCAAGATGGTGGGTGGGGGGGCAGGCCTGACGGTGCGCAGGCAGCGGGCGGGCGATGGGCGGAGGGTAGACGCAGATGGGCGGGGAGAAGAGGACACGTGAAGCGCTTAAGGGCTGCCCGGGTGCCATGAGGTGCCGCGCCGTAGGAGGGTCATCAGGCAACGTGATGCACACCACCACCTCTGCCAGGTTCGGCTGACTAGGGTCCACCACCTTACCCAGAACTGGTACACAATACAACCCTCTGATTGTGAAGGTGCATTGTTCACCCTTCAGTAACCAAAGAAATTATTTGATTCACCATGAGATGCATCAAGTTGTGTCACCAGTGTGAGGTCAGGTGATGAGTGGAAGGAAGTCCCAACAGGAGCTCCAACCTCCCCTACAACCCAAGACTGGAAGCCCACTGTACAAGCGGGCTGACGCTGCTGCTAGCAGTGGTGGTGGTGGTGGTGGAAGTACTTGTGGTGGTGGTGGTGGTGGTGGAGTTCGTGGTGGTGGTGGTGGTGGTGGTGTGGTAGCAACAGTAGGAGGAGTAGATGGTGGTGGTGGAACAAGAAGTAATTTGGGCGAGATAGTCCTGTAAATGGGCCACACACCACAATTAACATATATCTTTCATAAACAAGTTTTCTTGTGCTCAAAATGTATGAGCTGTTATTTTGATGACAATATAATCATTTAAGAAAGTCTGGAAAATATCTCAGCAAACTGCATGCTTAAGAGCTTATAACTAAACACAAAGACAAATAAATAAAATTCAAATCATAGAAGACAGAGCCCCCCTCCACCCCACCCATGAACCTTAAGTCAATACCTTTCAAAAGATGGGGGAAAATCCTATAGACCCACATGTCCACCAGTGTGGCCTGTAGTGCGTGTATTATCAATGTAAAGTGAGCTTCCACCCTTGAGAGCTTTCCCAAACAAGAGATTATCACCAACCTGTTACCACAACTTAGCTTCCTCCACACAAGAGTTTAACAAGCTTCCACCAACTCTCCAAAATTCAGGTTATGGATATTATGGGAAGGAAAGTTTCATATTTTTAACTTCCATTAATATTTTTAGATCATATTATTAATGAAAGATAATATGACAGAAGTTGTGTTCCTAAAGTGAACAGCCGAATGACTAATATTATGGGCAAAGGCTAACCTGGAGCAGAATGACCTACAACATACAGTTCCTGGATATACTGGCACTCTAAGGTATAAAATTGAACAAGAGATAGTCTTACCTTGACCTTCTCCCACCGCCACCACCACGCCGAGGAGGAGAGTGGAAGCGGTCGCGGCGAGAACGTCCCGTTGACATCTCTACCTTCACTCGTACACCACACAAACGTCTGCAATGACAAAAAGAAAATTGTTTGAAATATTATAGTACATATTAAAATATACAAGGAACATAAAAAATAGGAAACGAACATTAAAATCTGCAATGTTAGGGAAGTCTGGTAGCATTTATTGGTACTGTACTATACCTTTATAGGATTAACATTTATAATTTGAAGTAGGCATATCATTCACACTCAACCCAGCAACTGCTTGTTAATGCCCTCCAGTAGTGCCTGCCATACAAACCACACTACAGTACAGTAGGTCTACCCGTCAAGAATTTTTTCTTCGATATTTTCATCTTGCTCCCCACAGACTCATCTGGTCAAAACACTGCCTATTGATGAAGCATTCACTCCTGTGCTATTACAGTACAGTACTACAGTAGCTACTTGGTATGACAGCATCAATCACCACCTGACAAGCCATGGCGCATAGTTATGTATATAAAGCTTCACAAGCACTGCTGGCAAATACTGTATTCCAAACAATTATTGTGCAAATTGTCACCAGATGAAACAACCAAAGAATCTGTATTATACCACAAACCTATGACTACTAAAAGGTGATACAGTACTACAGAAACAATGAACGAGTTGATAATTCAGTACATACTACACAGCACAGGTGTCAAGTGACACTACACCAGGACATGTGCCACTTTGAAATCTATATATACAGTGTGGGCAGCTTCAATTTTAACTTGCAAAGACAATACAAAAACACAAGCTTCAAGCATCTAGCCAACTGTTGACCGTCTGCCGAGTGTAAATATAGATTGCTCGTGTAGTTGATGGCTGATCCCTCTGCAAACAAGGATGACTTGACCTCCATTACCATGTTCTACAAATTTAGAATGTACTGCACCAGTACATCAAGAAAAAAAAGTACACAAGTTCAAATAAATCACTGTAGTACTGCACTTATGCAATGAATTTATTGATGGAATGGAAAATACTGAACACAAAACCCCATGCCGTACATAACGAATATACCTGTAATTTCGCCACATTATTTGCACAATGAATATGTATAATGGTTCCATAATCACAATTTGGAATGAAAAGGTTTAACCCTGATATTCCAATTTACAGTAGAGCCGTTGAGGGTAACTCGTGTGTAAGACTCCAACAATGTAATTACTGGGTAGTTTGGATCCATGGAACCCTCATCTTGCCAGTTGAAGTTCAACCTTAAGATTAGACATCTCCCTCACAGCAGTCATTGCCTTAAAAAGAGGTCTAAGAAATCAGATACCAGAGGTTTGGAAATTTACAAAATGTGAAACAGAGCAATTTGCACAATTTGTTCCAGCCAATTACTGAAGATACTCCCCCTCCCCTCACATCACACCAGGACCCACATCATTTATAACCCAACATCAATTTTAAATGATTTGTTCGTTATAAACAAATTATGAAGGGGGATGAAGCGGAATGAAAATTCTTAGTGCTACATTACATGCACCCCTTCAACAGATTAAAGAAACAACAATTGACTTTCATAACCCATAGGCCACAAGGTTCTCCTGCAGCATCCTGGACCTCATGAGAACCATTATCCATTCACTCTCAGATAGTAGGCCTCTTGAAAAGGGATTAAATAAAGTTTGGATAGTGACCAGAAATATTAGAACAAGGTGGCAATTGACAGAAGACATAATCAACTACAGATTCCAGGAGTAGTTCCATGCCCAAAACAAGAACTTATTCTAACCTAGGCAACACGTGTTTAGAAAAACCACAGATTTAACTTGAAAAGTGAGGACATAGGAACAAGATCATTTCTTCCGCTTTCTGATACTTTACAAAGTTGGAGATGGCAAGTGAATAACATTTGCCATAGACAAAGCTGAATCAAGAGAGGAACTAGATTCTACTGTACTAAAATGGAACCTCTAGCATAGTTACTGCTCAGAAAAGTTTTGAGGCTACTTACAGCAGTCTTGAGAGATGAGGTAATACAGATCTGATCCTGTTGTTCCTTTCCATTGAAAATACAACTACAGTACAGTAATCCCTCGGTTAACGAATGGTTCGATTAACAAAATTTCGGTTAACGAATTACCTCCCAAAAGGATCAATTCGGTTAACGAACAAAACTTCGATTAACGAAATCCTTACAACAAGCACGTTTTGTTGTGAGTATCAGCTGATCAGTCGATGGGCTAGTCTGCCAATTCAGTAATCTGTTCTATGTTTACATTCGTTTCCAGTGGAGTAAATATCAAGAAAGTTGTGCTCTTTAATATTTTTGCATTTTTTATATTAAAATTATTAGTCATTTTAAAATTTAGTTAACATATTGATAATATATGCAGTACAGGGAACTAGTTTTTTGTGCGCCCATCAGCCGCTTGACTCACCCACCAGGCGTCAGTTTGGCTTTGTTTACAGTGGCGTGAACATCGATTTTGTTGGTGTCTTGAATATTTTTTGCATTTTTACATTAAAATTATTGGTCATTCTGAAATTTAGTTAACATATTGATAGTATATAGCGCAGTGTAGTGTTGATTTAAACAAAATATCTCGAGTTACACCTAGTGAACTTTAAATTTTATTGGTGAAATTACTGCATCAAGCATGAGTCCCCTGAAAGGTGATTTCTCCTCCATCCCCACTTCTAATTCCCATCATCATCATCAACCAGGAACCTTCTACAAACACACCTCAAAGTAAGTGTACTTTACTGCATTTTTTTTACTTTGTACTGTATGTACCTTTCTGTGAGCTGGAGCCAATTACCCAATATCCCATTGAAACAATGGATTCGGTTATCGAACGACTCTGTGGAACGAATTGTGTTCGTTAACTGAGGGACCACTGTATTACTGTACTCAAGCCATCCTAAAGTATCATGATAAAAAAATTAAGCAATGGTGAATAACTAACAATGAATAACTCCGATAAAATACAATTGTCACCCATAAAATAAAAATATCTTTTCCCTAGAGTGCATCCTGTGAGCCTAAGAAAGAGTGGAACTATCAACCAACATGATTACATGCAAGCCCTTTTGAGTTGAAGATAAATCTCCCTTATCCTTGTATCCATTCAAGGAAAAGCAACCACATCCTGGCTGAGAAGAACCTGTCCAGACTAACAAACTGCTCTTGGAATGCATCCAATGTCCAGATATTTTTTTTTTTTTCAAGCAGTAAATGCACCTTTAAACCTGTTGCTGACAGATTTAAAGTCTCGGCACAAGTAAAAGTAGCAATAAAATAACTTAATTTTATTATAGTTTTAAAAACTAGCTTGTTATAACCAGACATATACAGTACTGATATATTGTATACCGATCCACTAAAGGAACATGGCAAGATGTCATCTCAATGACTCCTATTCACCAGAGATTTTTAATCATGACCAGGAGGAATCAATTGCATCACCTATAATTTTCCATAGAAAATGACCCACTTGGCATTTACAGTACTATAGTTATGTAGAAAGGATGGACAGCCATATACTTTTGCTCTCTGTCCCTTTATAGATCAAGGAAGAGCACAACTAGCAGTAGCTCTCAAACTTATGGGACCAGAAACTACCGGTACTGATGGAACAGTGTGACATACAAGACCACCCAGAACTCTTGTTTGGGGAAGAGTACCACCTGTCAAGGCTTTTGGACCATGAAGACTGGATTAAAAAAACCCAAGCTAAACTACTTAACGTACTGTAATGTGTTCTGTGATCAGGAGACACCCCCAATGACAGTAAGTCTTTAAACAAATAAGATACCAAACAGCCCAACTGGAAGGTTAGTTACCGAGGTCAATTCCACTAGTGTACCATCTTCCAAACTTTCACCCTTTAAACCAGAAAGAAAGGTCACCTTGTCTCCTGCAATGACATTTCCTCAAACCTCAACATTGCTCTTATGTGAAAGCAACATATGGAGGGAGCAGATATTCAAAATGGTATATTCCCATAATTTGTTTTTATACTGAAACAACCTGACTGATTAAACTGAATGGAGACAAGGGAGAAACATTTGCAGTCTGTATCATTTTTCTTAAGATATTAGGACTCCCCTTCAACAATAGATCATGTCACAGATTACAGAGGGAATCTCAACACGATGTAAATCCAATGGTCCTTGGATAAACTAAATGAAAATATGTTCTAGCCAAGAAATAATTCCATATACAGTAAGTATCAACAAAATCTGATAGGGTTACAGTATATAAATTACTGCCAAAATATCGAGTTTCCTAAATGAATAGAGGAAGCAGGTATGCAAAGGCCTACACCCCTGAGCTATGTGACCTAAACAACATTCCACAAGCCATGCATCTCCCTCAACACTTAAGAGGGAAAACAACTAAGAAAACAACCCAAAAGCATAATTCTGAGCTATTAAACAGGATTAGCTGAAGTAGAGTTCTCTTTTAATTATAAAATACCCACTCTCTCAAAACAAACACTGATCATAGGCCAAAAACAATCACATAAAATTTCCAATGAATCACGTGGGGTGCTTCTCAAGTGTCAATGAAAGCTTTCGTAGAATAAGCATTAGAGCTACCACTGCATCCTCAAATCTTGATACAAGCAGTGAAAGTGGCAGTCCAAATTCAGGGAAAACTGGGATGCTTCACAATTACTGTACTTGAACTTGAGGACTACACTCTCACCGAAATAACATAACCTGAAGCACTTGGTTACCTGGCTTCATGAAGGATTTTTTGTGGTTGCCAATAGAAACATGGTAACGAAAATAACGCCCGAATCCACAATATTACACCCAGGTGCGATTCATCCTGAATAGAACGAATGTGTGAACCCAAAACCGTTCCAGATTAGCATTTTCCTGTAATACTCTCCCAGAAACTCCAGTTTGTTCAGTAAACTGCAGCCACACTAGTGGTGAACACAGGAAGCTACAGATATTGTACAATGACTTCTTATACCACCTCACTAACTGCCCCCAGTCAGCTTGAATAACTTGCAAAAGATTTAAAATATAAGAATAAATCTTTATTGACAACAAGACCTCCATATGTAAGCATTGGCAACCACAGTCCTGCACTCTTTAAAAGTTCTCTGGCTGTTTTTACCAATTCTCTCAGGTTTGTATCTCTCTGGGGACACAGATTTAATTTAATTTCATTTATCCATCTCAGTCTCTGCCTTCCCCTCGTCCTCCTACCCTAAACTTTGCCCATCAATATTTCTGTCACCATCTCCCCATAGCCTGGTCCAAAACTCCAAGTGCCCAAAATATGGACCAGACACTTACTTTCTTTACAGTATACTGTTCAACGGTCACCAGCAGACAACCATACCTCGTCTAAATGAAGGTTATGGCTGGAGATGATGACGGCACTACAAGCCTACCTTAAGACTGCATCCATCAAACAAGAAACAACTTATGCAAAATGCTGGCTGGCTTCAAGACATATTATAGCCTAAACCTATAGGGTATCCCTGCCTTCACAGTCCTTGTTTTAACCTTTGGATGTTGCAATCGATTCAACAATTCCCCCAAAATCTTGCATTTTGAAAAAAAAAAAGTACTGGTATACATACTGTATAAGCAAAATACAATGCAAGACAAAAAAGAAGTGAAAGGCATGATAGACAAAAGGGATCACTGTTGGCCCAGGTCATGATAACATACCAAAATAATAGAATGTATAAGATTGGTAAAGTGTGTATAATTCAGCGAGAGTATACTGTACAAGGGAGAAGAGAAGACCAAATATGAAATGAAGGATGCACTAGAAAGGAGGGAGGTGGATACCCAGGAAACAGTGACACGAGTGATTGGCTAGAGAAATGCATTTTTTAATGCTGTTAATGGGTGATGCTAGATTGCATGATACTACAGGAGTAAATCAATTTAACTGCCAATTAACCACCAAGTTGTTAAGCAACTGCAAATGCTCCTGCAACACCTGAAATGACAACCAGTTGAGCTAAAGGTCAGCTGAGCAAGAGGCCTTTGTCATATCCTGCCTGGGTGGCAAGACATGCACAATGGTGCAATGGTTTAGACTCAGCCTTCTGCCAGCTGGTTCATCAGAGCAATTGATATAAAGTCTTAGTTTTACTGGATTCCTGGGGTTAAACCCAGAAGGTTACTGATAAAAGTACACTAGTCACTCAATCCACTGCATCAATTACAAAATTTAGCTCTTAGAATAAGGCCAATGCTGTAATTAAGTGCCATATACCATAAAAGCTCAATTTCAGGACACTAAATAACCAAGGTATCTCATGGATGAGGCCAATCTTGAAATAATATACTAATGTAATCATTTCCATTAAATATTAACCAATAGATGTGCACACCTCACTAATTAAGAATGGGGACAAGTTCTTCAGTTCTAAACACCACAAAAGTCTCACTAATCAGGACACCAGTGGATGGCTTGTATGAGAGTGCAGGCCTGTTGCCAAGAAGGCAGTACATTAAAGTCAAGACCTGAATATCACTGACTGACATAGAATAAGTCCACAGTAGTGCGTGGGAGAAGGACATCTGCAGTTAACAATGGAAATACCAATTGGCATTTGGATGCCAAGTCAGATAACACCATGCATACTACAGCAATAAGATGTCTTTAATTCAATTAGACTAAAAGTGTGGAGAGTACAGCCTTGGCTGCTATAAATGTATGTATACAAAACAATTTTGACCAGGTTCTTACTCTCTTTCATCTAACCTTCAATGAAGAGGATACCTGCTACAGGTACAGTGGCTTCATTCCTGACATACCACTGTAATTTCTGAGGTAGTGAGAAAAGACAACAAACTGCAAGTCGACTCTTATTTCCATGCCAAACTATTTTATCAAATAACCGAGTAAGTTTCAGCAACAACTGATTTTCAAAATTCGTTGCCCACCGAGACTGAACATCCATCAACCCAACAAAGCCTGATTACTTCACCATGGCAACCAGGTAAGCCTGTAAACATCACCATGACAAACAGGGAAGCCTGAGTACATCAAGGCAACCAGGTTCCTATAGCCAGCAGCACACCATTTAGAAAAATTATGAAATCTAAACAAATGTACTGTACTTTAATAAAAGTTATAACACCTAAAATTATACTGTAGTAATAAAGTAAATGGAGAAAGTACGATACCAACAAAACACCGTACTGTTCGTGTGTAAGAACACAAAACGTCCACTTTGAAGAATATGAAGAAACCTGATGCTGTAGTTAACACCACTAAGTATGAAGGAGACAGCAATTGAACCAAGCAACACTAGAACCATAAAACCACTGAACTCGTTCCACAATCTCATTAACCTGTCAAGCCTCATTAATAAAAAACCAGCTCAAAGCCACATTAATCTGACCACCAAATTCCCTCTTGTTTCAAAGTGGAGTTGCCAAATAATGATAAGGAAAAAAATATTCAAGTTCACAAAGTGTCAAAGACCTTAATAAAACCCCAGAGACCAAAAGACAAGAAACAATTATTTCTCCCCATGGCTGCCTCAGCACCAAACAGAGCCCGACAACCCAATTTTACAAGAAAACACAAAATACTCGTACATTTAAACATGAGAGGAGCAACAATTTCAGAGGAACATTCTCACTGTCTACATGAAGAGGGTAGTAGGGAATATATGGTTCGACGTGAAAAGAAAACTACACAGAGGAATGGAGGATTATTTGCCTAGAAAGTAGGAGTGGATAGATGAATGAACTGTAGACTGCGTGATGTCCATGTATACTACAAAGGTAGTCACATGGAGTGCCTAAATATTACTTGGTAGAAGCAGCAGTAATAGTGAAAGGAAAGTTCAGGGTGAGAGATTCAGAGTGCTATAGATGTCAACAGAGCGGAACATTACTAAGGTGGACACAAGTAAACGGGGTGGCAAAGGCATGGAGGTTGAAGAAGAATGGGTAATATTTAATAGTTCAATCTGAGATAAGAAAGCTCTGGATATAAGAAAACTAAAAGGAAAGGCAAGAGGGAAATAGCAAGAGAAGAGATTGGCTACGGTCAGTCAGGAGAAGATATGGGTCTTTAAGTACCAACTGTCAAAGAGAAATGTGTGACAGAAGAAGATAAAATCAAGAAAAATGTAAAGGCAGAGCAAACAGATGAAAGATGGGGGGGGGGGGGATGTCTTGAAATTTTAAAGAACACAGAACAAGCGGCTGCTTTGGAGGAAATACTAAATAAAGTAAACAAACAAAAAGATAATCAATATGGCCATTAAAACAAAAGACAAAACATCATGCAGGAAAGAAAAAGGAAGTAGAAAGAGTTGGAGAATATTATAAACAGAAGCTACAAGTAACAAGAAAGGGGAGAATTATCCTGCTAAGAACATGATGGCCTGGCAAATCGAAGCAAATGAGAGAGAGAGAGAGAGAGAGAGAGAGAGAGATAAGACGGTACTATTAAATATTAAGGATAGGTGGTGATACAGGAAGGAAAAAATGGACGACAAGAATACTGTACAAGAATCTCCCCCGCCCCCCCACTTCAGCAGGGAATATTTAGGGAAAAAACTCGTGTATTTTCCTCCTGTAGCCATAGTTCTTATATTTTATTCCAGAGACTGAGGAATAAATAAAAATACAAAAAAAAAAATACTGTACAGGTATTCCTATTTGGCTGCTGGAGAACGAAATTTGTCAATAATCATTTCCCTAGACATGGGACACAGCCCAGAACAGCCGAGACCTTCCCTAACACATGAAGACAGTTTATTCCCTTTTATGTTTTTACCTAATTTTTATACTTTTTTGCATATTCAGTATGCAAGATTTTAGTAGGAGTAAATAATTTTTTTTAAAAGAGTTGAAAATTAACCGACATGGCTCACAGCTTGGCCTGGAGTGGTAGGGAGAAAGGGCTAGGAGGATGGGATTACTGTACAGTATAATGAAGAGTGGTGTTACTATTACAAATACCCTGCACAAAAATATACAATCCAGAAAAACAAGCCAAAAAAAAAACAAGAGGTAAAGTAACAGCCTAGTAGCCTACACAATCATTCAAATGACTGAAACAAACTTTCAACTCCCAATACCTATTTTTCAGCCTTCATAAACCATACCACCTACCTTTATGGTTCCTTAACAATTGTGATACATTTCAAACATTTGTATACAATATAAATGGAAAAAAAATGCAGATGAAACAATTATGGAAAAAGTAAATGAAAGTTTAAACACAACCACCATTTGCATAGACCTTGTGTGCTTGGCCATTAGCAGTGCAGTCCGACTGTCCCTAACAACACCCCCATACATACTCCACTTCCTCCTCCCTCACTGAGCCCACTAATGCAGAAAATAAATGCTTGTTCCCTTTATAAGTGTGACCTTACAACTATTTCTTTACTTTACTTTGTACTTTCTGTATGTAGTATTGTGTGCATATGTAACCGAGTAAAAAATAAAATAAAAAATAGAATGAAGAAAGTTACGTACATTTATCCGGAATTAAGGGTTGAAGAATAATCATAAGACTCCCCCTTTATCCTGCAAACTCTGGCTGGTGCACAAAGGTATGTTTATTCCTCTTAAGTTTCTGACTGTGATAATTAATTATTTTTTGCACATCCTGTATGTAAGATGGTGAGATGGTGTGCATTTAATAGTTCATGCCTGGTAGCTACAGTGATGAGTCTAACTTGGCAACAATGCAACCAGCAATATTAACAGAAGCAAATGTGAGAAGAAAATTACTGTACAGGTCCCTGTAAATCTTCATTTGTATAGGGTATTTATAAATTTAAAGATGGTAAAGCTTGCAAGAGTTGAGAAACTGTTACTGCTTAGCTCTGAAGTGTTGGGTGCCTGCTGCACGGATGCTAATTATCTTGGGATATCATGATCAGTTATAAATCCAGCTTTTATATTTACAATAAATCATTTTTTAATAAATTAATAGTAATGTATTTAATAAGCAATAACGTATTTCTAATTCAGCGGTTGGGCTAGGTAGAATTTAGCCTACTGTAGACAGCAAGTGAGGATTTTATTAGCCTTTGGGAGACCGCAACTTCATTTATAGGGCGCAGGCTGATTAATTATGCTTAAAACCATTTTTCAGACAAAAGTGTCTTATGTGCCATAAAATACAGTAGTTCCCCTGTACAGTTATACAGGTATAGGAGTTAATACCAAATCTAAAGATCACCAACGAGTATAAACAAGGAGTTGTAAGGTAGAGTAAATACTGTAAAGTGTAAGGAAGAGTAAATACTGTAAAGTGTAAGGTAGAGTAAATACTGTAAAGTGTAAGGTAGAGTAAATACTGTAAAGTGTAAGGAAGAGTAAATACTGTAAAGTGTAAGGAAGAGTAAATACTGTAAAGTGTAAGGAAGAGTAAATACTGTAAAGTGTAAGGTAGAGTAAATACTGTAAAGTGTAAGGAAGAGTAAATACTGTAAAGTGTAAGGTAGAGTAAATACTGTAAAGTGTGAGGTAGAGTAAATACTGTAAAGTGTGAGGTAGAGTAAATACTGTAAAGTGTGAGGAAGAGTAAATACTGTAAAGTGTAAGGTAGAGTAAATACAGTACTGTAAAGTGTAAGGAAGAGTAAATACTGTAAAGTGTAAGGTAGAGTAAATACTGTAAAGTGTAAGGTAGAGTAAATACTGTAAAGTGTAAGGAAGAGTAAATACTGTAAAGTGTAAGGTAGAGTAAATACAGTACTGTAAAGTGTAAGGAAGAGTAAATACTGTAAAGTGTAAGGTAGAGTAAATACTGTAAAAACTGTAAAGTGTGAGGTAGAGTAAATACTGTAAAGTGTGTGTAAGGTAGAGTAAATACTGTAAAGTGTAAGGTAGAGTAAATACTGTAAAGTGTGAGGTAGAGTAAATACTGTAAAGTGTGAGGTAGAGTAAATACTGTAAAGTGTGAGGTAGAGTAAATACTGTAAAGTGTGAGGTAGAGTAAATACTGTAAAGTGTGAGGTAGAGTAAATACTGTAAAGTGTGAGGTAGAGTAAATACTGTAAAGTGTGAAGTAGAGTAAATACTGTAAAGTGAGTAGAGTAAATACTGTAAAGTGTGAGGTAGAGTAAATACTGTAGTGTGAGGAGGTTATTACTGTAAAGTGTGAGTAGAGTATTACTGTAAAGTGCAAGGTAGAGTTATTACTGTTAAGTGTGAGGCAGAGTATTACTGTAAAGTGCAAGGTAGATATTACTGTAAAGTGTAGGTAGAGTTATTACTGTAAAGTGTGAGGTAGAGTTATGACTGTAAAGTGCAAGGTAGAGTTATTACTGTAAAGTGCAAGGTAGAGTTATTACTGTAAAGTGCAAGGTAGAGTTATTACTGTAAAGTGCAAGGTAGAGTTATGACTGTAAAGTAAGGCAGAGTTATGACTGTAAAGTAAGGCAGAGCTATTACTGTAAAGTGTAAGGTAGAGTTATGACTGTAAAGTGCAAGGCAGAGTTTACACAAAGTGCAAGGTAGAGTTATTACTGTTAAGTGTGAGGTAGAGCTTACATTATGAAGTGCAAGGTAGAGTTATTACTGTAAAGTGTGAGGTAGAGTTATTACTGTAAAGTGTGAGGTAGAGGTATTACTGTATGCAAGGTAGAGTTATTACTGTAAAGTGTAAGGTAGAGTTATTACTGTAAAGTGTGAGGTAGAGTATTACTGTAAAGTGTGAGGTAGAGTATTACTGTAAAGTGTGAGGTAGAGTTATTACTGTAAAGTGTGTGAGGTAGAGGTGACTGTAAAGTGTGTGAGGTAGAGGTATTACTGTAAAGTGAGGTAGAGGTATTACTGTAAAGTGTGAGGTAGAGGTATTACTGTAAAGTGTGAGGTAGAGTTATTACTGTAAAGTGTGAGGTAGAGTTACTGTAAAGTGTGAGGTAGAGGTATTATAAAGTGTGAGGTAGAGTTATTACTGTAAAGTGTGAGGTAGAGTTATTACTGTAAAGGTAAGGTAGAGTTATTACTGTAAAGTGTGAGGTAGAGGTATTACTGTAAAGTGTGAGGTAGAGGTATTACTGTAAAGTGTGAGGTAGAGGTATTACTGTAAAGTGTGAGGTAGAGTTATTACTGTAAAGTGTGAGGTAGAGTTATTACTGTAAAGTGCAAGGTAGAGTTATTACTGTAAAGTGTAAGGTAGAGCATTACTGTAAAGTGTAAGGTAGAGCTATTACTGTAAAGTGTAAGGTAGAGCTATTACTGTAAAGTGTGAGGTAGAGTTATACTGTAAAGTGTAAGGTAGAGTTATTACTGTAAAGTGTGAGGTAGAGTTATTACTGTAAAGTGTAAGGTAGAGTTATTACTGTAAAGTGTGAGGTAGAGTTATTACTGTAAAGTGAGGTAGAGTTATTACTAAAGTGCAAGGTAGAGTTATTACTGTAAAGTGTAAGGTAGAGTTATTACTGTAAAGTGTGAGGTAGAGTTATTACTGTAAAGTGTGAGGTAGAGTTATTACTGTAAAGTGTGAGGTAGAGTTATCGTAAAGTGTAAGGTAGAGCTATTACTGTAAAGTGAGGTAGAGGTATTTCTGTAAAGTGTGAGGTAGAGGTATTATCAAAGTGCAAGGTAGAGTTATTACTGTAAAGTGCAAGGTAGAGTTATTACTGTAAAGTAGGTAGAGTTATGACTGTAAAGTGCAAGGCAGAGTTATTACTGTAAAGTGTGAGGTAGAGGTACTACTGTAAAGTGCAAGGTAGAGTTATTACTGTAAAGTGCAAGGTAGAGTTATTACTGTAAAGTGCAAGGCAGAGCTATTACTGTAAAGTGTAAGGTAGAGTTATTACTGTAAAGTGTAAGGTAGAGCTATTACTGTAAAGTGTGAGGTAGAGGTACTACTGTAAAGTGCAAGGTAGAGTTATTACTGTAAAGTGTGAGGTAGAGTTATTACTGTAAAGTGTGAGGTAGAGTTATTACTGTAAAGGAGGTAGAGTTATTACTGTAAAGTGTGAGGTAGAGTTATTACTGTAAAGTGCAAGGTAGAGTTATTACTGTAAAGTGTGAGGTAGAGTTATTACTGTAAAGTGCAAGGTAGAGTTATTACTGTTATGTGAGGTAGAGTTATTACTGTAAAGTGCAAGGTAGACTTATTACTGTAAAGTGTGAGGTAGAGGTATTACTGTAAAGTGCAAGGTAGAGTTATTACTGTTACGTGGAGGTAGAGGTATTACTGTAAAGTGTGAGGTAGAGTTATTACTGTAAAGGTGAGGTAGAGTTATTACTGTAAAGTGTAAGGTAGAGTTATTACTGTAAAGTGTAAGGTAGAGTTATTACTGTAAAGTGTGAGGTAGAGTTATTACTGTAAAGTGAGGTAGAGTTATTACTGTAAAGTGTAAGGTAGAGTTATTACTGTAAAGTGAAGTAGAGGTATTACTGTAAAGTGTGAGGTAGAGGTATTACTGTAAAGTGCAAGGTAGAGTTATTACTGTAAAGTGTAAGGTAGAGTTATTACTGTAAAGTGCAAGGTAGAGTTATTACTAAAGTGTGAGGTAGAGTTATTACTGTAAAGTGCAAGGTAGAGTTATTACTGTAAAGTGTGAGGTAGAGGTATTACTGTAAAGTGCAAGGTAGAGTTATTACTGTAAAGTGTGAGGTAGAGGTATTATCAAAGTGTAAGGTAGAGTTATTACTGTAAAGTAAGGAGAGTTATTACTGTAAAGTGTGAGGTAGAGTTATTACTGTAAAGTGCAAGGTAGAGTTATTACTGTAAGTGTGAGGTAGAGTTATTACTGTAAAGTGCAAGGTAGAGTTATTACTGTAAAGTGAGGTGTAGAGTTTTACTGTAAAGTGTGAGGGAAAGTTATTACTGTAAAAGGTGAGGTAGAGTTATTACTGTAAAGTGTGAGGTAGAGTTATTACTGTAAGTGTGAGGTGAGTTATTACTGTAAAGTGTGAGGTAGAGTTATTACTGTAAAGTGTGAGGGTAGAGTTATTACTGTAAAGTGTGAGGTAGAGTTATTACTGTAAAGTGTGAGGTAGAGTTATTACTGTAAAGTGTGAGGTAGAGTTATTACTGTAAAGTGTGAGGTAGAGTTATTACTGTAAAGTGTGAGGTAGAGTTATTACTGTAAAGGTGAGGTGAGTTATTACTGTAAAGTGTGTGAGGTAGAGTTATTACTGTAAAGTGTGAGGTAGAGTTATTACTGTAAAGTGTGAGGTAGAGGTATTACTGTAAAGTGTGAGGTAGAGGTATTACTGTAAAGTGTGAGGTAGAGGTATTACTGTAAAGTGTGAGGTAGAGGTATTACTGTAAAGTGTGAGGTAGAGGTATTACTGTAAAGTGTGAGGTAGAGGTATTACTGACATACTGGTAATAGAACCAGAATAGGTATTAGGAGCTGAGCAGTGTGTGCTCAGGAAAGAGGTGGTGTGGATTAAGTCCTTTCCACCCAAGACCACAAGCGTATAGTTTCTAAAAAAGTGTGTGTGTGTGTGTGTGTGTGTGTGTGTGTGTTTTAATGACAAAAATTCATGCAAGAGAACATACAAAAGGAAACTGGGAAGAAGTCTAAATGTATGAGATAAATGGATACAGTACTTGTTGAGAGTTCCCCAGAGGCATTCGAGGGAGTGAAACACATGCAGAGAAAAATATATATTGATAGTAGTACTACATCAAGGGTAAGCAAAATTTTTTAATATCTTAGAGATGGGGTAGCAAGAGATGAAGTGCCATGGAATGAGGCACAGGTTTGGTGAATAATACAGTATTATGCAAATGACATTTATATACAGTATACTGTATTGTCTGTTGAATGAATGTGCTTGTAAGCGTGTGTGCAAAGGAAATTTGAATGTGTGAACAAAATTAGTAATAAATATAGAAGAAAGTTGACAATGTATGTAAACAAAACATAATGGAATGAATTGCTTTTTGTTGCAGCTCTTCCTACACAAATATATGATGGTGATGGAACCCCTGTCACTGCCTGGGAATTGTTATGGATGCTATGCTGAATGTGTTGAAAGACTGTGTTGGGTTAATGTTCAACAAGTAGGGAATACATGAAATGTAGTGTTTCAGGTGACACTAATATGGATAAAGTGGATTCTGGGTGTTGGATATTGTGAGGACATCAGTTTATTGAACGGTGATGATCAAAGCTATTCTGTCTAGATGTATTGGTATATTACTGTACGCTCATTTCTCTGTGAAGAGTGGCTTCTAAGGTGTAGATATCTGGCAAGGTGTATACAGTATATTTTTGTTTAAGAGTCCTTGCAAGGTGGAGGTTGTTAAGTTGTTGGAGCAAATGTCTGTAAATCTTGTGTTTGAAGGTGTAGATGGGTTACTGTTGGGTTTACTGGGTATAACTGTGTTTTGCCAAGGTGCATCGTTTGCCTTGAGAAAAGAGTTACAGAGATTCAGTACAAGAATAACACTCCTTCCATAAAATAACAACTTTAACATTGGTACTTACGTTCTCCAAGTGCTCGCAATTGAGTCTTCGGCATCCCGTGGGTCTTCAAATTCCACAAATGCAAATCCTGGAGGGTTACGGGCAACCCAAACATTTACTAGTGGTCCATACTTTGAAAAAGCAGACTCTAGTTCATGTTTGGCCCTAGTGTTACCAAGATTGCCGACGTAGACCTTGCAATCCGTCCTCATCCTTCTGTAAAATAGAAGGAAACCAAAATGACATCATCATAATCCTTATATAACAACAGTATGTCACCCAAAGATGACATATCCCCCCAGCTGTGGTTTATCGGACAAAAGAACAAGGATTAAAGTATGAACACTCATTTTATGGCAAAAAAGAGCCACACATAGTGACCTGTGACAACCCCACTAGACCATCCTTTAACCAGGCCATCATCTGGTCAGGTCAGTAACCCAAGTCTCAAGTTACCGGCTCAAACTGGTGGTTATGGTACTCTGCAGACCACCATAAACCCTATGTAAATAAAACAGCCCAATGCAATCCAACCAACTAAAAGAACTCCTCCCATGCCCTACATCAGACCACCAAGAAATCACAAACCCATGGGTGGTATTTCAGTTAAAGACTCGTTCCAGTATACAAGGAGTCTTCAAATCATATTTCAGCATCACACAAGTCATTCCTACACACCTAATATTCACATCAGATTAACAAAATGAACTTAAAAAGAAAAGCTGTGATACTTGAATGTAAAATCAGGTTCTCCCCTTGACATAGTTTGGGTAGCAGTCCACAAATCAACTTACTATAGTAACTATAGAAGTGATTAATAACTGAATGAACAACCCTTGCAACCCAGTATAAATTAAGGCATGAATTTGCCCAACTGTGATACTATACAGGACTGTAGTTCAACCTTAAACATTTGTGGATATATCCTGCAACAGTTGGTGTACGGAGGGTCTCGCCATTCTGGACATATCCCTAGTACCAGATATGGGGGTCAATTATGAATTGAATTGGAATTGATTAAAAAAATCCATGAATTGGAATTAAAAAAATACAAAATTAAAATTAATTGAATTGATGTGAATTGATAAAATAATATATTATACTGTCATGACTATGACAATGAAGTGCAAGACATTTGTGACCTGGCTGTGAAATACAATATGGCACGCAGTGTTGATCCTACAACAACAGACACTTTCCCTGCTGAACGACCACCGATGAAGAGGAACAAGTTCTTTGCCCCAACAGGTCATCTACACCAAGACCAACTCCATCACTGAGGTCTCACTCTACCTCAACCAACCATGTCTACAGGAAGATGGTGATCCCCTTGGCTACTGGAAGGCCAAGCAACCTGGGTTTCCTGTCCTCACCAGACTTGCAGCAAAGTACCTGGCTATTCCTGGTACATAGGCTCCTGTGGAGCACTGTTCTCCATTGCTGGCAAGCTCTTCAGGCCAGAGAGATGCAATTTAAGTGATAAAAATATTTGAGAAACTTATGATGATCAGATGCAATCCTCAGTAACTTGGAATCATTCATATTTTGTGTACTAATACAGAGAATTAAACCATTTGAACTTTTAGTTGGTAAAGAATGTGATTAGTTTGTGTGGTAGAGCATTTTTGATAAAAAATAAAGATAACATGAAACCTCAAACTTTTATTTCTTTCCATTACATTAACGGTAGATTATAATTGATTTTTAATTGAAAAGAATTTGAATTGAATGAAATATCGGCCATAATGAATTGAATTGAAATTGAAAAGCTTGTGAATTGAATTGAAATTTCTTTTTTTGAATGAATTGAATTGGAATGGATTAATTCAAATTTTATTCTAAATTGGAATTGAATTGAACTGACAAAAATGAATTGACCCCATCTCTGCCCGCAACTGTTGCAATATATTTCTCACGAGCCAAATTAAAGTTTCCCATACATGTACAGTACTGTACTTTGAATTTGACGATCATTTTTTGTGGAGGCTTCTAGCAACTGCCTTGAGGCATGTGAAGACCTCTCACCCATCAGTAATGGTAACCATGGCCAAGTCGAGACTTACCACATCCGCTCGTGTGTAGCGTCCCAAGTAGGAGGAAATGGACTCCTTTATACATGACTCCAGAGACAAGGCCTTTCATGCATGGAGATAGTGATGTAAGTGAAGATCACAACCTTCAAGATTTGAGACAAAAATCTAGTGAACCTGGTGGTGATGTGGCAGCTTCTACATGCTACCTGTCCACCCATGAGGTCCCCACATGGGATTGGAGCAATTTTTGTTAATCATCCTCAACCCCTGAACTTTTATGGTGTAATCAAGAGTTTCTGGTGAGAACCAAACCATTCTTATAATTTTTTCAACCCTATGACATTCCCCCATACAGTGGGTAATGACCACGAGTTGCCATCACCATCCTCAACGGATTAATAAACTATCCAATAGTGACAAGAGTAAACCTGCACTGGACTGGCATAATGCCTGTACTGTACTGAATTGGTATGGTCCTAGAGCTCCACACATGGCTATAGAAAGGCAAAGAGTGTACAGCTTTTGAGACGTCTCATCACCCTTCTGTGGTAACCCTTGTTACCGAATGTAAATCATAAACCCATTAGGACATATGTAACAATGTATGTGCCCTCCTATTGAGAGAGAAAAAAAAATTATATATATATATACATATATACAGGTGCTCCTCTACTTAAGAACACACAACTTACAAACTTTGAGATACAAACATCATTACTGAGGGGGGTTACCTGCCAGAACAGATGTTTAATGTGGATGAAACTGGATTATTTTGAAGAAAATTCCAGATAGAACAAACATTACCTAAGAGGAGAAGAGTGAGCCAGGTTTTAAGGCTGTATTAAAGGGTATAGCTGTACTAAATATCCATATCTTTTAATTTTTTACAATATGTTTGGTATCTACAAGAGTAGAGTTGGACTTACAAACAAGCCCCAGGAACGTAACTCGTTCGTAAGTAGAGGAGCACCCATGTGTGTGTATATAATTATATTATATTATATATATATATATATATATATATATATATATATATATATATATATATATATATATATATATATATATATATATATATATATATATATATATATATATATATATATATATATATATAAACAGTACACATTATAAATAAGACAGTACACGTTATAAATAATGCAGTACACAAAAAGAATTACGGGAAAATGATTGGGACCTTGGTAGATGACCAAGACATGGAAATCAACAAAGGTGTGAGTGTAGGGTGCATGATGTGAGGTGATACATGGCACTGAGGCCCCAGGTGGAAATACCAAGAAGGATTATTAGTATAGTAGTAACAAGCAACACTTAATGGGGGCATGCAAAAATTTCAAAGTAAATGTGTGAAACAAAGGAAAGTACAATATAGCAAGTCACATCCTGGTCCCAACATTTTGATTCAAGTATTTTTAGCACTCCTTCCCCAAGGGTTAAGGGATGTGGCTACAACATACAGTAATCAATGAACCAGTCTCAACCATCAATGTACTGCAGATGGTTTACCCGGGACTTCAACACTAAGCTTAACTTGTTGGTGACTACACAAGAACCACCTTGGACAAATGTGGGCTTATAAATGCTTTCGTAGTACAGTATAAAGCTGGGCAAATAGATACGTACAATATTTTAGAAAACAAATATGAATCAAAATAGAAAAGAACAGAACAGTACTGTATTCTTTACACACAACTTAATCTTTTGTTAACCAGTTTCATAACTGGAAGTTCAAGAATTCATCAAAAATATACTGTACCTGTATTTCTTAAATTGCTTAACTATCACATACTGTACAATCTCAATTTGCATTATTCTGAATTAATTATAAAATTCTTTTAAATTCCAAGGCTATGCTAACATTTTGAAATCTTAATACATTTTGTATCATCAATTGTATAAAATAAATCCCTTTCACTCAGCTTACTCGGCAATGTAATTTTTAAAATTATATATATTTTGTTTTGTTTTATCGTTTAAAAGGGCTAAAAATTATTTTCGGAGAAGTTTTAATTTTTCTCGATTTGAAGGGGGAGAGGGGGGAACAAGCACAGGACCAGGGTATTAAACATATGACAAAATCACTTTCTCTTACCCCTGAATACACCAAAATCTTTGTGATCTAACTTTTATGATTCAAGATGTATAATAATACAGTAATGTACTTTTGTCGAGACAGGGTTCAGACAGTCAAGTTTCAATTACATACAATGCCCCTTTATTTTACGCATAGCTATATAAAAATGGATGTGTTGTTATCAGTACCCGGGAATAACCAAGTGAACCTCAGCCTGTCCTTTACACCTAAATGATATTCTTATCTGTACTCTCACTACTCTCACTGATTACAATAACGGCTTCTTACCACCGACTAACCTTACATTAACGGCTTCTTACCACTGACTAACCTTACATTAACGGCTTCTTACCACTGACTAACCTTACATTAACGGCTTCTTACCACTGACTAACCTTACATTAACGGCTTCTTACCACTGACTAACCTTACATTAACAGCTTCTTACCACTGACTAACCTTACATGAACGGCTTCTTACCACCGACTAACCTTACATTAACGGCTTCTTACCACCGACTAACCTTACATTAACGGCTTCTTGCCACCGACTAACCTTACCAATGAATTTCTCAATGCATCTACTGCATCCCCTGCCTCCACAAATCTTTAGTACAATTCATCAACCCTTTCTTCTGCTGCCATAACCACTCCTACATACCTAAAACATAATATTTTCTCCCAATCGAATAACAATATTTTCCCACCCAACTTCTCTGTGTTGATCAATATGCTCTTTTTTTCCCCACTTGCATTCTTAGTCCCCATTCTTCTCACTCATTCACCAACATCTGTTCTTTCACTTTCTTCACTATTCTCCTTACTAATTTCATCTTTCCTTTCTTGCAACTATCAATCAATACTGTTTTGTCATTTTCTATCACCCAGTAAGACCTTACACAGATGAACCTTACCCCAAATAACCCTGCCAGCTTACACTATTCATTGTGATGTCAGATGGGAAACCCAAGACACCACAGGGTGGTATTTCACAAAACTAGGCGAGTACTGAACACAAAAAAAGAACTATAATTTCAAACATAGCTTCACCCTGGCTGACAAAAATTCAATTCCAAATTATGATCAATAGTGTAGAACACCGCTGACAAGCCAATGAACGTATTTTCTGTAGTTGTATTTTCGTCAATTATTTTTGCATACAGTACTGTATTAGCATTTCACAGCAACGATTTGTACAGACCAATAATGTAGAATAAATGAGTTGTCCAGGCTTCTTACATTTTATCAATTGTTTATGCAGGTAATTAAGCCATTAAGGTAGGTTAGGCGAGGTAATTTACCTTCTTTGCACTCCTAATTATGGCATTTAGTACTTTATATAACAAAATAAAAGTTTCTGTAACCTTCTCAATATTACAAGTTCTGCATACTGTATGTGAATTTGTTTACTGTACAGGTAAGGGCCCTTTTCTACCAGAAATTCAATACAGTACTGTGGAAGATAAATTCAATATACAGTACTGTAGAAGATAAATTCAATGCATACGGAATCATGTTCTACACCACTTCTTGAACCAAAAGACAAATTGTTCATCAGATGCGAGTCTATACAATGTGAATTTGCCTACGGTATACTGTCTGTGTAAAATTACTTGAGGCCACTAATCTGCCCATAGCAAAGGTCTACATACAAGTTGGGGTGACTTGTCATTTGACTGACATTTAAAATTTGGCACACACCAAGACCTACACAGCCTGCCACCCACACGTCCAAGCTCCTTCCACCGAGTTATAACCAGACTAAATATTCCACCGATTTATAAAAAAAAATACCGTAGTAATATACAACACACATTAATACATGTACTGTCCTGACAAACGCACTGGGGGGAATATCAATTTGGGTACCTTATATAATTTCCAGAGTGTCTATGCACGTGTCTAAAACAAAACACTCGGGTTACCAAGAGCTTTTAGATCTAAATATTTTAAGATCTGATGGGTCAGTTTTGAAGAAATATAATCATTTATAAGTACCGGTAAACCCTCTCAGTAAGCGACTTCTCAATATCGGATACAATATTCTCAAAATGGGACGTCCTTTTGTCCTTTACAATACTTGTACAACAGAATCAACTGGTAATACAAGTTGTAACTCTGCCCCAGCATGTTTTGAATATGGCGCCATTAGTTTGCAGGGCGGAAGTATTAGCAGCACCATGCCACCAGGTTTCTTTATACAGTATCTCCAGCCAAGTACAGTATTTTGGTTATACAGTCTCTCCCTGACTTACGACAACCCGGACATACGAGCCATGGTCGTATAAAATATTTTTCACATAACGTATTTTCGAGCCCCGACTTTAGTGATCGCTCTGTGTACGGACAAAATTTTCGTTTGTAATTCACTTTAAAATGGATGGCAAGCGTAAAAGTGAGAGTTCTCGTGGTGCTGAGAAGAAAAAGAGACACCCATTTTAGAATTTCTATGTATTATTTTTGCCAGTCGAGGAGAGACTGTACAGTACACTCTTGTCTTTCCTTATATTCTGACTATATTTCAGCCCTACAATATGTCTTCCAAGAGACCAGTAGGTCACACCAAGAGCACCACCACTAATTTTCCTCTTGGGGGCCATGAATGTTGAAAAATTCACGAGTAGAGAAAAGCTTCACCAGCTAGAATGACTGGGAGATGTTCACAGAACCAGCACGAGACAGGATACCGGAGTTATGTTCGTTGTTTTTCAACTCGTAATTTCGGGTAGATATGAAATTTTTGTTCTACTCTGTTACATGCAAACACAATCTTTCATATAAAATGTGAAAAAAAAAAAAATAAAATTAATTAAATAATATTAGGTCAAATCATAAAGGAAATCATATCTGGGAAGGGGGGAAGGACGTGGGAGATCTCGGCTGTTCTCGGTCTCCTGTGTTCCATGTGCAGTGAAATAATTGCCAAATGACAATGTTTAATTTTTTCCTTTTGTGGTATTTTATTTACTGTATTAGTATTATACAGAGTATTTGTTTATTCCTCACATTTACTGGCACAGTATATTTTATTTTAGTATTTGAACAAAGATTACCTTCTTCCACACTCAAATCATCCTCTGTACTGTATTATGTAACAGTTCAGCCACCCCCCAGATACTGCTTACTGCCTCCACAGTCCACACACATGTTCACTTCCCACACATACACACCCATGCTCTTCATTTTTCTATTTTATAGTTTAACATTATACTGTATACTGTATTTTCTTTACTTCTAAGCCACATTAGAGTATTGTAATGATTTTGTCGTTTTTCCTTTCAAACAAGCACCGACAAAAGATAAACACACCGAGATAGCGAGATATTCTGGGTGGGTTGGCTCACACAAGAGCAAGACCCAAGCGTAAGGGCGATCGAGAGGGTCAGATGCATACAAGCGGAGTCATGTACAGTGTTTCCTTTATTCACAATGCATACTTGCACAATGAAATTACTTTCCCACAAATTCAATGATTATTTAAACAGTGCATTTTGTTTTCCCTATACAGTACATATGTAACAGAAAAAAAAGGGGGTTATCAGCATCCTTGGTAGACCAGCTTTGAGTATCCCAAATATTCTGGGACAAACTCATTTACTTGTATATCACACAAACCCACACTCCATCACAACACTTCTCTCTCTCTATTCCTCACTTGTCCTCACCTCATCTCTCATTTATCACAGTTTGCTTTGCACAAAATCTCTTATATAGGAAAACAAATGAAATGCCAATTTTCAGTACAACTCCATCCCAGACTGTGCAGATAGGCCAATTAGGCAGATCATTGACCCACATAGCATCCTTCCATATGACCTATTCCATCCATATACCATACATTAGACATAGTAGGTAGTTGGCACCTACCGCCTGAGAAGATATTGGAAGCATAATGTTTTGTCTAATGGTAGACCCTGCTGCCATGTGGCATCACAAAAATTGTGACCAGGTCCCAGGTTGCAGATCTGACTTTCTGCCTCATTTGCACACAATTGCAGGGTTTCAATTGTTTCTCTTACTTTGACAACAATAAATACATAAATCATTTCTCACTCTCGATTATTTTTGTTATTTTGTATTTATGGCTCATTATTATTACTATTAATTTTTATTAGTAGTAATATTTTCTTTTATTATAATTGTTAATTAATTTTATTCATTTTATTCCCTGTACAATATTATTATTATTGTTGTTTTATTATGTTTTATTATGTCTTTATTTGAGTCCCCCATCTGAGGAGTCCGTTTTCTCATCGCTTCGGGACGCCCAAGTCCCTCGTTTTCTCTAAATCTAAGAGTGCACCCGAGACTTCGTTATTCCTTGGTAATGACACAGAATTTGAAATTGCAACTGGGGTTGCAATTGTTGAGGCAACTTAGATATGTCTGATTATAACAAATATGTTATTACCAATTTGTAGGTGAAAGATTTTATCCTCAATAGATAGAGGTGAAACAAGGGGGCAACTGTGTGATAACAAAATTCTCGGCTTGAAAAATGCGCTATAACAGCAGGTGTGCAGACTTTGGAGGAGTGACAACGAAAATCGTGATAACCAAAGGATGGCTGTACATTATATACCAGACACACACATACAAATAAAAAATATTGTAATGAAAAATCCTCTCACAAATAATAAAAAATATAACAAGATATATTAAAAATCTTAGGGTCTACCCTCAAGTCAATCCGTGCTTTGTTTATAACTTTAATAAAAAAACACGGAGTTTACTTGAGGGTAGACTCACATTTTTAATACCCCACGTGGGTACAAATAAAACTGTAAATGCAAAGAAAGTCTCTATCCTATCCTTGTCACCATAAAAACCAAGTTGATCAGCAACTGTTTACAAAATACATCGGTGCCATCAGGTTAGAAGCCCACCAAATAAGAGGCAGAAATTTACTATAGATTGATCACCATAAGCACCAACTACTTACAGTTTCCCCTAAATTGAATACCATTATATTCTAATATGGATTAAATAAACTTGATACTGAACTGTACTGCTTATTAATGCTATAATGATTAATATAGTGGGGTATGCTATAACGAACGGATCCTACTACGAATATTCCTATAACGAACGGTTTTACCTATAAAATTGAGAATGCTATAACGAACGAAACTCCTACAACGAACATTATTTAATTTTTTTTTTACTTATTTATTGTTTTTTTATTTTTTTATTCATTCAGGGGTTTAGATGCATATTTATGCACTTTTTTAAAATTTTTACAATTTTATATTATATTTCTCAGAGTTAAGTGGTTGTATTTGGGGGCCTGGAACGGATTAATCCTATAACGAACAAGGTTCTAGAACCAATTAGATTTGTTATAGCATACCCCACTGTATAAGCCTTTAAAGCATTGTTCCCATAAAAAATTGCTGACCCAACATAAGAAGAACAATTGATGGTCCTAACTTAACAAGACAACACCTATCAGCCACGACCTTCGGTTCTTAATCCCCGACTAAAAAACAATCACATGTAACCAACGGAGGAACCAGGTGACTCCAGCTATCCCATGAGCTCTACGTAACCCCTAATTATGTACTGTGTTTGTGAATCACTGGTCTATACTATACTAATTATATTATGCAAAATTAGCTTTGTATTTCATTTGACTAAGGAGATGTGCCTGAATCAATACTAAGATAAAAAATATATCGTGGCTATAAGAGTTTATGATCAACACCTCTGAACTTGCGCTTGCCCAGAAGTTGTAGAACTTACTGCCATCTGGAATTCCTCAACAGCCTCCCTTATACTGTACACCAAAAATTTGAATTATTAATTTGTTTTCAAGGAAAGCCTTCTATATTATCTGATACCAAAAGTCTTCATTACAAACTCTTCCAAGGAATATAGGATGCGAATACACACAAAGGAATATGTGAGAACAATATGAACATTTAAAACAGCACCAAGTTAAGAGAAATGGCTGCCGAGGCATGAGGGCACTCACTGCCAAAGTTTAACATTCGCAAGTACTATAGGCAGTTTCTCAGTGAACTCCTAACTACAGTAAAACCACAATTCATTAAGTGGGACTTTACTCAAATCTACATCAATTATTACTGTGTAGCTGCAGTACACCCTCTAAGTGACTAAATTGCTGTTTTGTTACTGATTAAATGCTTTTATAGCCAACAATATAAAAAAAATTGCTTTGGAATCGAGAAGAACTCCTAAGCTTTCTTCATTGTGAGCCCAACCTACTATTAAGGTAAAGAAAAATATAAATTTGAAGTTAACTCATTTCTTAGATCAAATCACAAGTCAGGACCCTGAGGTTTGGGTTTTTAACTTTTGGTCATGGCTTTAATATAACTTTACCAGTTACAGATTGATATACTGTACTGTATCTACCGTTTCTCTTTTCACTAATGATGAAACGAATTGAGGACACTAGATTTCATAAATTTGAAACTTCCTACACAATTAAGGAATTTGGTCCTTTTAGTAGGCAAGCACTGCTAAAAAGCAGACCCCAATTTAAGAAAGGAATGTGTTCCTGTAAAATCTTTCATAAATGAAAAAATTGTTAAGGGAAGCATTCAGTATTTTCAATGTAATTTCAATTATTCAGAAGTTAAGCACACTAAAGTGAGACCCAAGTCTATTTAGACATTTCTATGGCGGCTGCCTGCGGGATGCCTCCCAATGCTATCCCACTGTACAAAACGTACCATGGTTGCCCACAGAAGACTAACAAGGGCAGAAACCACCTACTGCAGCGAGAAGTACAGTACAGTACTTAAAGTCTCTTTAAGATTAGTCACTGCTGCACATAAGCCTCTCCTGAGAGGCCTGTATGCACAAAACATCAACTCAATTTGGGCAAAACTGAACAGCACCTTCAAAAACTGGATACCAGAACAGCGGAGTAAGGTAAGGTGGTCAGAAGAAAGCACCTTCAGAGGCATATCAGGGCAACCAGGTAGTGCAAGACGACCATTTGGGGTAAGCAGGTACAAACCAGCATACACAGTGAAACAGTCAATCAGTCATGATCTGAGGTTGTTTTAGTGGGAAAGTTGGTCGGGGTGTATTGTATTTTCTCCCCCAAAATGTGGCAATGTCTGCTGACCGATACATTGATGTTCTTAAAAACCATTTGCTACATTTCCATGACATTCACAGGGTAAGAGAGTGACAAAATGACTTCAGAATAACAACATTGACATTCTACACAGACCAGAAAAGTCTGACCTGAATCCTATTAAAAATGTCTGATATTATCTCAAGAGGAAGCTGGCAAACTGCAACACCTCATCCGTCAAGCACCTGCAGGATGAGATCATGCGTATCTGGACTCAAGACCTTGACTCACAATATTGTACTTCAACAACTGAGCTAATGTGCCACAAAGGATTAAAATGGTCATCAAAGCAAAGGATAAAATGACAAAATACTAGAGAATTTTTGTGCAATCTTCATTTATTTTCATGCCTATGTTACATAACACAAAAATTCTTGGGGGCCCAGTCTTTTACAGACAATGTATGAAGAGGGGGGAAAAAAGTACAAAACTAACCTCATTCAACAAATGCTACTGGGAAGAGAGCTGCCAATTACACTAAGTCCTGGCAGGGGGAGCGCTTCCAACTACAGCACATACCATTTATTTTAATTGAAGGCCACAGTATTGTACAACAGTGTGAAGGGTAGGGTGGGATGTAGTCACAAACACCACCATAATGATAAGTAGTCTTTCACCATACCACTGACGGTGACTACAAGTGCATCATCAAGTACAGTACTGTATTCATAACTAAATTAAGGGACCATGATGACCAGACATCTATACGGTACAAATAATGCAAATTTGAACGAAAAAATTCTTATAATTCCTAACTCCCAAATAGTTCTGGTTTTGGGCTCTGTTTTGGTGGAACCTTCTCTTTCATCTGCCTTGAGCTTAGAGATCTAGGCAGAAAGAGCAAATGAAGGAGATGAAGATGGTGGAAATAGTATCAAGGAAGACCTATCCACTCACCATTGTAAAAACCTTATAGAAGAACTTAGTGATTGGAGCAAAAGAACTGTCATTGAAGGACACTTTATTTTGTGCGTAAGTTTCAAGTACTGTACAGTACTGCTTATAAAAGAAAAGCTTAAGTACGTGTCAAACAAAGAGTGACATTTTCAGGAAATTATCATGACAGCCAAACTTGAAGGTAACTTCGGGTTTAGCTGGTCATTCAACTATGCCCCAACACCCCAGACAAGACAGCATGCAAATTATGATACAGCTCTCATCAGTCGACAGCAACTCCCCTCAACATTCACCATGGGTTGAACTAAACATCTGTACAGTACTCACCCAGTAAAATAAAATACATGCTGAACTTCTTGTTAAACATGGCACAATTTCATTTAATATTCTGAGTGTTAGAGCTAGTGTGCATTGTATTGTATTCTGTCCCTTCATACAGGATGTTGTGTTGTGGTTTTTTACTACCAGTACCAATTTGTTCACTATACTTCATTTCAGTACTAATGTATTCTCCAAAACTCGCTTTGTAATGAAGGCAATAAGTAAGTTTCTGGTGTCATCATTTTCCAACAACCTCCATATGGTACAGTACAGTATATTATTCTTCACACTCACTGCAGACAAATAGACATGTCTCCACTCAAGTCACTCGGCCAGTTGCCCGATTGTTAAATTATACCCCAATGGTAAATTATAGAAAAAATATTTAATTTTCTTTCTTAATTTGGCAATACAGGTTGTACCTCTCTAGTCCGGCATTCTGTGGTCCGGAAACTCCCGTGGTCCGGAACGATTTTAGTTTGTCCAATAAGTAGATAGGCAGCTTTTTTTTTACCTTATCTGAACTATTATTACAGGAGTATTAAATTTTTGCCCCTCAGGCCCCAATGTGGGTCAGTGACCTATGCCCGGGTGGGCTAATCCCAGTAAAAAAAAGAACAAAACCGCGGGAAATTAAGGTTTGTTTACATCCGGCAGTTCGGCTGCTCTCTCTCTGCTTGTCTATACAGAGTACAACATTTAACCCTTCAATATATATGAACAGTAAATAAGTGTTGCTTTCATATTCCTATGTAGAGTAATGACGATATGTTTTCACATGTGCGCACTTACATACGCACCAAGATGGGACCACTCTGCTTCCTTATGCTCATCAATGATGCCCAAAGAGAAACCCCTGCTCGCTGGAAATATGTCGACGACTCCACCATTGGGATCAGCGTCAACAATTCTGCTCCCAACTATACCGCCCTTCAGGATTTATTGAACAGTCTCCAAAACTGGGCCACCAACAACCATGTCACCATCAACCATACCAAGACCATGGTTATGCACATCAACCTCTCCTCCGACATTGTCCCACCTCCTTCCATTACTCTAGGTCCCAACACACCCAGGTTGTAGATTCCACAAGCTCCTCGGCGTCACCATAGACAACAAACTAAATTGGAAACCACACGCCAGTGAAGTATCAAATCCTCCAGTTTCCCTCCACCTCCTCCGCCGACTCAAGTCCCTCGGAGTTCCTGCACACGAGCTCCTCAGTGTTTACACAACATTCATACTTCCCAAGCTCACCTATGCCTCCCCCACCTGGTCTTCCTCCCTAAATGCCACACAACGTAAACACCTAGAAAAAGTGCAAAAGAGGGCATGCAAGATTATTCTCTCCCCTTCCTACTCCACATATAAGAAGCGCTCAACACACTGACCCTTTCGACTCTCACTGACCATCACCACGACCTCTCTGCAAATTTGGTAAGAAGCTTCTACACCATCCCCGACACCGGCTCCTACTACCACCTGAGCTCCCTTGTCCGAGAATTGCTGTTCGACACCACAACCGCATCCAGCCCATACGTGCACGAACTGATCGCTATAAGAACAGCCCAGTCCCAACCATTGTAAAAATTATCAATAACATGTAATAAATCAGTGTATTCACTCCCAGTAAACACTGCTCCTTACACTGTCACTATGTTGAAATGAACTGTAGTTTGAGCTTTTCCACATCTAGTTATTATATGTCTTATTTGTGTCACTTATGTTACTTGTATATTATTTGTAATTCGTAACCCATTCCCCAAATATGTAACTGTATATTTTCAGCCTTCTGGCTGCCAAGCTCTTTCAATAAACCGTTAATTATTATTATTAGTCTCACTTTTTTTTTTACCATTAATGGTTAGCTACTTATATTGTTCCATTTATTAACATTAAATAACGTTACAGATAATTCAAACAACCATATTAATTTTCTTACATTAATTTTACTACAGCTACAATCAGGGTCTTATTTTCTTCAGTTTTATATGTAGAACCAATCAGTCACTGGTTTTGTAAGCTTTAACATAAACAATGCCGGCAGCCGTCTCGTCCTCGTGTGTTTTAATATTCCACGTATTATTAATAAATTGTATTGTTAATTTTGCACACACAAACATTAATTCAATAAAAACAAATTCAGAAACATTAATTAAAATATATAAGAACAGTAAATAAGTGTTGCTTTCATATTCTTATGTAAAGTAATGACGATATGTTTTCACGTGTGCGCACTTACATACGCGATCTCTCTTTTTTCTTTACCATTATCGTTAGCTACTTCTATTGTTCCATTTATTAACATAAAATAACATTACTTAAAACAACCATATTAATTTTACTACAGCTACAACCAAGGTCTTATTTTCTACAGTTTAATATGTAGAACCAGTCAGTCACTGGTTTTGTAATCAATGAAAACAATGCTGTGTCATTTCCTCGAGTGTTTTAATATTCTACGTATTATTTAATGAATTGTATTGCTCATTTTGCACACAAACATTAATTCAATAAAAAACACATTCAGTAATAAACAATAATGAATCTTTTGTAAATAGGAGAAATGACGACGTTTACACGATTATGCACGTCGTCTGCACGTTGGCGGGCCGTTCAAACCTGTCGAAATTAAAGTTTCCGCAGTCAAAATTTTTATTTATTTATTTTTTGTGTTCCAATAAAATACGTTGAATTAAAAACTCGCGAAATTTGACAAGCTACTATATGACATTTAACCCTTCAATATGTCTTCAAAGAGACCATGATGCAGAGAAAGTGGTGCTAGTGCTTCCAAGCATAAGCACAAGTCACTATCTATCCAGGAAAAGGGTGAATTTCCATGGTCCGGCACCGGTCAGGTCCCGAGGTTGCCAGACTAGAGGGGTACAACCTGTACTGTACTTTAGAGGTCAGACCCTTGAGATGAACTTGCCTTTGATAAATTTTCGATGGAAAAAAACCTTTCTTACCTCAGGAATGAAAATGTGAAGAAACTAAAATTTCCAAATTTTGGCTTTCCAATGTTTTCACCCTGAATATACTTCTCCGTAACTCGGGAACAATCGGTTACGGCGTTATTACTTTTTATGCGCCGGGAGGTGCTACCACCTAGGAAGACATTGGAAACAATGTATTGTCTAATGGTAGACCCTGCTGCCATATGGCACCACAAAAATTGAGACCAAGTTCCAGGTTGCTGATCTGATTTTCTGCCTCATTTATACACAATTGCAGGGTCTCAATTGTTTCTCTTACTTTGACAACACAACATACATACTGTATATCATGTCCCACTCTTGATTTTTTTTTTTTCATATTTATTTATGGCTCTACAGTATTATTACTATTACTGGGTATTATTATTTTATATATTTATTATAATTTATATTTTTATTAATTATTATTATCATTATATTTTCGCCCCAATGTAAGTCAATGACCTATGCCCTGGAGGGCTAATCCCATAAAAAAAGGCAACAGCTTATATTAATTATACAATAATATTAATTATACAATAATATTAATATTACACCAAAAAATTATATCTGGCAGTAAATTTCAAACTATTAGCTTTAAAGGTACAGTAGTTCAGACTTAATCAGCAAAGACTTTTCTCCTGCAGCAAATTATTTATTGTAGACAAGATAAATCAACCAGACCTTAGAACCGAAAGGTTTATTTCGTCAATCTATCTTGGGTTACATTTGGTAACGTACGTTGTCTGGGTCAGTTTATTTACTGTATACAGGGACTCCTTGTTGTTCATCGCCCCCTTTGTGGTGTCGTTAATTCGGCATTAGAAAATAATACAGTTAATTAAAAATAAGTATTTGTCCATCTCTACAATAATTTTACATAATTTCTATCTGTCCAGCGTACAATACAGTAGTTCTGCCCAGTTTGCAATTGCTCCTTGTGGCAATATTGGATTCGTCGACTCATCAATAAATTTTACCGACAAAAAATTCTACTACTGTATATCTAATTTCAGTATTTTGTACTGTACTACGTTTATAAAATATTGAAAAATATCTCCACTTAAACAAGTAAAGAGAATCGCCACAAAATTGTAAAATTTGTTTCCCAGAACTTCGCTGAATCAGACATTTTCTCTATTACAAATTTTAACACAGTGGCACCTTGCTCTTCCCCCGTTCGGTTTGTGTTATGTTGATACTAACTCTTCTATTTGTGATAAAATACTGTACCTCCCAACATGACACTGCAGCAAAAGATGAAAATCATAAAGTTTGAGGCTGGTGAACATTTGGAGGATTTAATATGGGGTCAATTATAAAATGAATAGCAAATTATTGGAAAAATGCATGAATTCAAATTTAAGGAAATATTTTTAAAATTAACTAAATTGGAATGGAAACTATGATTTCATATCAAAATAATATAATGTGTATTTTTGGTGGCCAACATATTATTGATATTATTTCAAAGTTATTCAACATGACCAATGTGCATAACTAGTTTCACAGTTGAATGTTTAGAAGTAAGAAAGTATATTATTTAATGTGTGAATCCAGTACAGTATAATTCATTTAATATCTTGCCGACTAAATTTGGACTAATATCGGTCAAACTGTCAAACATTAAAACTATCAAAAAAGGACTAATATCAAAACTCAAGTTGAAATACAGTTAGCAACTGTCAGCATGGATGAAAGTTTTGAACTGTGTAGCAGTGAATAATGATCAAGATATAAACAATATGAACAATTGTGTGGCAGTTAACATAATTTGTGAAGTGCGTAGTACAGTACTGTAGTATACAAGTATGCTGTTAACGTGTATGGAATTAAAAGGGTTATGAAACGTCTTTTTTTTTTATGAAAATTAAATACAAATAATTTAATTGAACAGCACATGAAATGAATTGGAAATGATAAATTTTTAATTTGACAATTGGATTTGAATTGACAAAACGGAATTGACCAAATCCCCACGGAGGATATTGCATGACATTTCTCTGTCCCACCTACCACAGCAAGATCTGTGATGATGGCAAGTACTGTAGTGTTCAAAGGTGTCATAACAAAATGCTATTTCCATGAGTGCAACTAAAGTTACAAGAAGTAACGTGTCAGATTATCCTCTTCCCTCCTCTCCCTAGTAACACACCCCCCTGCTGATGATGTCAGCAGTCACACCGTGGCAAAACAACATCGACGCATCAGTTCCAAGACCATCACCGGTTAGGGTTACACCAGCTTATGAATTATTTCCGACGTGCATTTTTATTAATTATGTTTATTAGTAAACGTTAGAGAACAAACTGCGTTAGTCAGCAATGATTGCATCACACAAACAAAGCAGCAGGAATTTACGGTGACAATAACTCATCAGCGGTCAAGCATGGGATTTTTTTCTCATACACCATTATATAATGAGTAACTATAGAATATAATTACAGGAGACCCCCCCAAGTTCGCGGTCCTATTATTCGTGGGTGACACCCTGGATGTACCCAAGAATGTCTGTGGGTAGTTTTAAAGTTGCCAGCACTTTTGCAACTGGAACAGGGAGCCATTCGTTCTAGACACAGTAATTTCCTTTACCTGTTTTGTAAATATGTATGTGTGTAGACACACACACACACAAAACCCATACAAATTAATAAAAATTGGAAAATCCTCTTACAAATAATCAAACAAATTAATTAAAAATATAGCAGACTACCCTCAAGTCCGTGCTTTATTAAGAGGGTAGACTCACATTGTTAATAAATTTGTTTCTGATTATTTGTGAGAGGATTTTCCAATTATTATTTATTTGCATGTGTTTTGTGTGCATGTCTACACACACACACATATACCCTGTATGTACAATACAGGTAAAAGAAATAATTGTCATAAGGGCAAACACAAAGGGAATATACATTTCTTTGTACACAAGTAAAAATGTACCCCCCCTCCCACCGGTCTGCAAATGTTATTCGCCGATTCGCCACCATTTTGAGTTCCTACCCCCCACGAATTTGGGGGGCCCCTTGTACTATAGATATTGGCAAAGCAGTTCCTATTGTTTATAATTTCTCATAAGTACAGGTACAGTGAGGTATGCTATAACGAACGGATTCTACTACGAATATTCCTATAACGAACGGTTTTACCTGTAAAATTGAGAATGCTATAACGAACGAAACTCCTACAACGAACAGTATTTTTTTTTTTTTACTAATTTATTGTTTTTTATTACAAGTATTAATGATATTCTCTATTTCAAGAGTTTAGATGCATATTTATGCCCTTTTTTACAATTTTTACAATTTTATATTATATTTTTCAGTGTAAAGTGGTTGTGTTTGGGGGCATGGAACGGATTAATCCTATAACGAACGAATGCTATAACGAACAAGGTACTAGAACCAATTAGATTCGTTATAGCATACCCCACTGTATACAATTATTATTGTACAGTACAATACTACACAGTATAGCATGTATTTTACTTACGTTTATTAAAATGGCTTATATCCATTGTGTACACCATAATGTTTCATTTAAAAAGTGTGGCATTTTAAGTTTTTTTTGGGGGGGGGGATATGTCTTTGATATGGCATTCAAAGTTAAATATAGTACAGTACTAGTTTAGGACCCTGAGGAACCAAAATTGATACAATGGTAGTCCGAGAAAACACCATCCAAAACTACATACTGTATACTTTGTGACCAGACAGGAAAACAAGATTTGGGAGGGGGGAGGCTTTGGCTTCGATACAGATGGAAAAAAAAAAAGAATATTAATAATCAAGTGAAAAAATTCCTAAGCAAAGAGGTTGTCTTTGGCCATAATTATGTGGATGGAGTTTTATAGCAACACAGTATTCATAATATTTATGCATTTATGTATGGTTTCTCCCACCCATCCCCCCATGTGGCCTTGGGTAGATGATTGGATAATCTTGGTAAAATACTTTTTAAATAAAAGTGGGGAGAAACAGCACAAAAACGACACTAGAAATAGATTCTTGGCAACTTATTTCTTCTCTGGTGTGTGGTGGGAGGCATAGTGTTATCAGTGGGTTCTAGCTTAAGAAAGCTTATGCCAAGAGCAGAGGTATCCAAGAGGAAGAAAGACAATATTGCTCAGACCGATGAAGGTAGTGTGACACCACCAGGCAGTTTAACCCTCCCTCTCACCACAGCCTCTCCACAAAACTCATCATGTTCATCTCTTTGAGTTAGATTGTTCGCAGAATCTAAAGACGGCAAGTCTGACAGCAACAATGAACATGTTATCATCACCAAGCTCTTGAAAATTCACCGAAAACCCAAGGCATCAATGTCAGAGGCACAGAACACCGAAGACAAGGCCTAAAAATGGAAAGACCAGGAAGAGAAGCACACCAGACTATGCACCAGAAGCCTGTTGATAAAAGCTGTCAACAAAGAGGAGTGTAACCACCTCAAACCGTATCAACCAAAATAGTACCCTGCCTCAATTAAGTGGGGGGAGGGGCATGAAGAATAAGGAATATAACTGGAGTTTAGTTGGAGATGTAAAAATACATGAAAAATTCACATTGTGTATAATTCGCTTGGAATGAGCACTTACACAGGGGAGAAAGGTTGACAAACTATCAAGCTGTATCTTAAAATTAACTTTTCCAACACCTGGATTGGAATTTCTCAGCTCGTTTTTGACTGATTGCAATAACCCAAAAACTTGACACAAGAAGAACCTTTCTTCAACATAATGGTGTCATCCAACATTTTTTTTTTTTGTAAGACATGTTTTTGGTTGAAAATTTATTTTGGCATTTTGACAAAAATTTCCATAGGGTTTGAAAAAATCACATATCCCTGAAACCAAAGCTATATACAGACATTTTGTGATGTAATGTTCAAAGACAATAATTGAGGTCTTAATACCAATTCCAAGGCAAAGAAAAAATAATACAATGGAAAAATTCTGCCTTGAAAATTTAGAAAGGGTACAAAGTATTGAAAAATTGAAAAGGTAGAAGGGATTTATGGGGCTAGAATTGATGTACAGTAGGACCCCGCTTAACGCGGTCAATTGAACCCACAGGGTAACGTGTTAAGTGAAAAAACCGCATTAAGTGAACAACAGAACATATGGGATTAATTCCAATAGAGACTGGCCGGACCCCCAAACTCTACTTTTTCCGACACAATACCTATGTTCTAGTAAAAATAACATCTTAATTTTATGATGGTACATGCACACAATTAATACTTAAGAGAAAGAGAAATACAGTCGCCAAGTTAATGTCCATTCAAATAATGGACTCGACTCCCTCCCCCTCTTCTCACACTACACTCCCTGGCTCTTCCCTCTGAGAAATTTTGGGGGGAAAACCACTAAATTTTAATAAATAATACCTCAAACTAAAGTTAGGATAATATAATTGACATTGCTGGATTCCTTGTAAGACCAGGAATATTTTGAATATAAATGTCATATTTTGCACAAAAGATAACATATTTACTCAGAGTAAACATTATATCTAAAATTTGTATGTCTAATGCAAAATCTATGATGTTTATATTCAAAATGATCATCAAATTGTAAGAATTCCAGCAATGTAAATTATATTCTGGCCGGGTAATTTGTATGAATTTTATGAGCTAAAACAGGCAGGCAGGCAGGCGGGTGGGTGGCGGGTGGGGCGAATCTAAAAATAGCGTCTCGAGCCAGACACTCCGCGCGTATACGAGGAAAAAACCCGTGTTAAGTGAAAGTTCGGCTCTGGCGAGGCACCGCGTATACGTGAAATCGCGCTAAGCGAAACCGCGTTAAGCGGGGTATTACTGTACAGTATACACGTTGTCCTCGATTGATGACAGGAATATCACAACAAATTAACACAATTAAATCCATCTATGCCTTAAGCTGGACAGGGTTTTGTAACCACAACCAATTGATTGGTGGACTAAATGTGTTTGCTATAACATAAGCAGAAAATGGTCACTGATAGTTGTGATACTTTCAAGGTGTTTGAGAACACAAAGTCTTTATTACCATTTCAAAATCTATTATTGCAAAAGTGAGGGAAACTGATAATCAGTAGGGTTGGATTTATCACCTTTCTTCAGAGTTGGATGAATAATAGCATCTTTCCATGAAGTAAGGAAGGCAGATGTGCAAAGTGGCAGCAAGTGGAGCAAAATCCTTTGTCAATTTTTTTACATCTCGTTTTAATTTTGCTGGCCAAAGTTTCAGCACCTCCAGATTTAGGCGAGGACTCACCGACTCGTCCACATAAACCAACAAAACCTAGTACTGCACTGTAATACCTCCGTTAGCCGGAATCCCTCAAACCCGGAACTCTCCGACAGCCGGAATTGAAATTTTCTCGGAAAATCGTTCCCAAAGCCGGAATTTTCCGACTTTAGGAACAATTTTTTGAGGGGCACATATTCCGTAAAATTCAGAGAAATTTTTCCCGGTACTTGTACCCGGAAAATTCAGGGGATGAGGGAGTTTTTTTTCCCCGGGTTTGACATGAAAATCAAGTGCATTTTCTGGAAATTGCATGAAAATTTTTACGTTACCCATAAAATTCTCGGGATGAGATTTTTTCCCGGGTTTGAGAGATGGTGTAATAGGCAATTCCTGGGACTTCGAGAAAATTTTTCCGTTACCCGGAAAATTCTGGGGATGGATTTATTCCCGGCTTTGAGAGAGTCGTCTCATTACCCAGAAATTTCTCATTCTCGGAAGTGCTCTGCACCAAATGTTCCAGGTAACGGAGATATCACTGTACAGTACCGTACTATACTGTAATTGGATTATTTTTCATGATGTTAGGTAAGGTTGGGTTGCCTGATTTAAGATAAATAAACACTAAAATTTCTAAGAATCAAAATTACCCAAAAACCAAAACAAGAAATTTATGAAGTGGTGGGCACCACTAAACTACCAGACAAGCTTGAGCAGTTTGTTTATAGAGCGCTGTGTTCTTTAAGTGTGCTTAAAGTTAACAGACCCTTTGTTGTAACTGCTAATATTACTTTGAATTTACTCAAGGATGATGATGTCACTACTTACACAATCAACAAGATTGGCTAAAGTAATTTTGGCTAAAAATGGTAGCATTTCAATGTAGAACATTGAAAGTTTAAAAGGCTATAATTTTTCTGCAATTTATTTCTAAAAAAATAAATAAAAAATCATATTCTTGGAATTGGCATAAAATCCTGTGCACTATTAGGAAAAAAATTTAAATTTTGAGTGTGGCACAGGAAACCAAAAAGATCCAAATACTATACAGTACAGTACAGGTACTCCTCGACTTATGACCACCAGGACATACGACCGCCGCAGTCGTATAAAATATTTTAAAATTATGTATTTTCAAGACCCGCCGTTAGTGATCGCACTGTGTACTGACAATTTTTTTTTTTAATTCCCTTTAAAATGGCTGGCAAGCGTAAAGTGAGAGTTCTCGTGGTGCTGAGAAGAAAAAGAGACCCATTTTAGATTTTTTATTTTCGACTTACGACCTGGTCGTCGGTCCCTAACCCTGTCTTAAGTCGAGGACTGACTATATGAATTGCAATTCCTCAGTGGATATGAACTACAGTACTATCAAGATACAGAAAGTCTTTCATGAAATATCTCTCTGAAATAACTAGTTTGGGCGAGAGAAAAAAAATACACGTAGTGAACATTATGAAAGTCAAGGTTTCTTATGTTAAATTATGTATGCTACTGTGATACAGGCATAAGATATTTTGTTTCTTTGGCTGATTAGTTTATAACAATACAGCATATAAGTAGCTGCTTAATTTTGACTTCCTTCTTTTATATTCTGTACAGAAAAACCAAACAGACTTCGCGATTTAAAAAAAAAAATCTCGATTTAATCATGATTTAAATCAACCAATCCTGCAGTGCCCTAATTGTGAATTACAGTATCATGTCACTTTAGAGAGGATAGGCATCAGTGGTATTGTGGAAAATACAAAGTTATTGCCCCCCCCCCCCAAAATGAGAGCATCTTTTCCATGGCCGATTTCAGCGATTTTTTTTTAAGGTGGCATTTTAAATCCCGGAAGTTTATTCAAACAACTTTGAAAAGGAGATTCATTGCCTCATGTACAGAATGCAATTATGGCATTGTCTAGTACTGGAAAAACCGTAAGTTATTGCAAGGCATCTGTGCTTGTTGAGGATCAAGACCATGTTTAACACTTAATAAGTGATCACAGACTTCTTGAAAGAATGTTTAAGTGTCCAAAAATGTGGCAGGGAAGTGACATTATTAGTTTTGGTGTAACATGTGACCTTACTACTGTTCATAGGTAAGTTCCTTCTGTTATAAGAAGGTCTAGGAGGGAGGACACGTTAGTAACTTAATACGGTTAAACAACTGGTAAAGGTGGAGAAGACCATGAACACCAGAAATAATTTCCAGTATTGAACCAAAAATTTCTGGATATACTATATGAATGACACTGACAGAAAAATGGAAGTGAGAACACATCGAAGCTACATGGAGTATTACAAACTGACCATCTTACCTAACCTATCTAACCCCCTACCAAACCTCACCTAACTTAACCTGTGCATTATCGTTTCGATTCCTCTTACTATCATCCAAACATCTCTCAAAAAAATGAATGAATTCAACTCAATATAAATCATAATACAGTATATGTAAATATGCCCAAATAGATCGTCCTTCCTTCCTGACATGTAAACGAATACCATGGATGCTCCCACATATCAGACAATGTGAACCAAATCATGGTCGCCACGGGAGATCCAACGGCGCCATAATTACAGTAATTATTTTATTTTGTAACCTACAAAGGACGTAGATGTGAAATTATTGCTATATGATCAGTGTCCACATTGTTTTTACCCAGTTACTTCTCCCTTATCTCACACCCTGCCCACTAATAAGTAATTTATGATTGAAGAATAGGCTAAAAATCGAAAAAAATATTCTGAGGTTGCCACCTCAATTTTATGGGTGCTGGATAACTCGTACCCAATTTATGAGATAGTTCGTACCAACCAAGTATACAATATATAGATGGGGGTCCAAAGTAATTAGGTAAGGTTGTCAGGTTTTGTGCACTGTCATACCAGGTATCAATTTTATTATTTAGGATCATGCAAATAACCTTAAGAAGCTTTGGTGAAATTCTGAAAGTTCGTTCTGATAATTACCGTTTCCTCCACCTTTACCCAATGGGACTACCAATTGCCAATAAATTTGAGTGTACATTTCTCAATTCATTTCTGCTGAAATAAAATGCAATATTTTCAGATTTTGGTTTTATGTACAGTATACAGTATTGCAATTTCAACTAAAGTGGCTATCAAGTTGAGCAATGTGTCGCTTATTATTTAATTACAAGCAAATGTAGGGTTCAGAAGATAACTCCACAAGATCTATTCATTTGTTAAGTAAAAGACCTTTGGCTGCATATTGGTAGAAAATGCAACAATACCAAGGTCCTCATTCTAGGTGAGGTTTGTTTTTGAGTTGAGCAAAGTATTTTTCCCATGAATTTTTTTTTTATTATTATTAAATTATTTTTGTTGGAAATCATTTTTGGGTAGTGCCATATTGGTTGAAAATACAAATTTACCCTATTTTTTTAGTGGTGTACCTCCAACTCGGCCCACCTTGCACGCTTCAAACAAGTAGCTGACTAGAGGTTCTGGAATGAGTCTAAGAGATATGTTTTAGGTCTCTTTTGGTTCAATGAAATACGAAGAGAGTGAATGAGTGAATACCAGGGGTTCAATCGGCATGAAGGACGAATTTTATGAGTTTTGTTAGTAGAACTTGATCAGCAAACCATGATTCACATTCGTAACTTGTGCTTCTCCAGGTGATTTCGAATAGGGTTTGAAATTATTGCTTCCAGCAATTTGCGTACAATTGATGTTAAACTGATTGGACAGGAGTTAGAGGATAGTGATCTATCTCCCTTCTTGAATATCGGTATCACATTCCCTAAGGGAATAGTAAGCTCTTCCTTACATTCCTTAATACTCTGGCAAATATCTCATTGGGACCTGGTGATTTATTTGACATTAGTTGGTCTATTTGCTTACTAACATCGTTACTAGTCACTACTATCTCACTTGATCTACTTTCTTCACTATCTGTATATAGTCGAAGCGTCGGGTATCACGTTTAAATTTTCGGTGCTGAAAACTGATAAAAATACCTGTTCAGATTATTGCTAATTTCTCCGTCATTATCAGTCAGCTTGCCGGTATTGGTCCAATCTGGTCTCGTTTTAGTTTGATACATTTGATAGAATCCCTTGGGGTTTGACTTTGCCTCCCTTGCTACCTTCACTTCATTATTCCTCTTTGCTTTTCTTATCTTGGTCTTAACCTTACTGGCCAATACCTTATAATAATCTCGGAGGTAAACTTCACGATTTATTATCCTTCCTTTTGCCAATAATATTCTTAAAATAATTATTTATCCATTTGGGGTCATTGTTATTTGATCTGAGTTTTCTGTATGGTATGTTCAGCCTTTGTGCATTAAGGAACTCATTATTTAAATTGTTGTGGAACTCGCCAACCTCAAATCTCGTGATCAGGTCATCCTCAACAGTCATTTTGTGAGGGTGTCGTTGTGAGGACTCCAGGTAAAGTGATCTTAATTGTGAACAAAATAGACAATATAAAATTATATATAAAAGAAAAAAGATCACCTCTTCCACATACTGTATGTACAAACCCATTCCCCCCCTCCCCTTACAATCTATGATGCTTTTTATCATTCATGTTAAAAAATTTTAACTTTTACTTTTTAGTCCGAGTTGGTTAACCTAAGTGGTCCGAGATGGTATGAGTTGGACTGTAACCTTTTTTAGTTCACCAAAGTATCATGCTTTAATCTCTAGGCTAAATCCAACTGTCCTTACTCCAGGGCTGGATTTGCATTTTTGTTATTATACTTTAGGACAGCGATTCCCAAATAGGGGTAAATTACCCCACTGGGGGTAATTTCGCATTCAACGGGGGTAACGACAGCCTTTAGGAAAGTTTAGGTTTAAGGAAAAAACATTAAATACAGACACACAAATATTCACATGTATCATTATTAACAATGATTTAAATCTCCGCGTATGTCCAGTAGCACTCACCACCGCCAATCCATTGCCTCAGAGAAGGGAGGGGGTGGGGTGGTATGACAGAGGGCGGGGCAAGAAATAGGGAAACATAACTTTTATTCATAACTTGTCAGAGGAAGACGGACGTACATGATAGTCTGGCATTTTTGAGCAAAAAGGTAAATATGGCATTTTTTGACGATATCTTACGTAATGCTATATTTACTCAAGAAGTAATTTTTCTGTTGCCTTTACTGTACTTTTGTCTCATTCCATTTATAGTTCAGAATAAACCAATATACATATATTCGTCTCTCTCTCTCTGTGTGTGTGTGTGTGTGTGTGTGTGTGTGTGTGTGTGTGTGTGTGCAGGTCAGTATTCTCGTTTGTTTTATAATTCGTCTCTTTGACTGTTACCTTGTTCATTCATCTGTAGATGAATAATTGGGAAAGTGGGTTGAATTTTATGTGCAGGCATAGAAGTTATGTTCTGATTTATACAAGCGAATTTATTGTTTTTTGTGATGAAATTTGAACATATATTCGTATGTGTTATTTTATTTTATTTCCCTTTTATTTTTCTCTCCCTCATATGTTTCTGTCTGTAAGTCTGTACTTCTTTTTACAGCTGTCCTCAAGAAAGCGTGTGTATTCCGAGGCTTTTCTGGAGCTTGGGTTCACTGTAGGCCTGCTATTATTATTTGATTTATTTATTTCAGAGAGTATTTGTACTTATTGTACTTTGCAATTATTGTTTTATTTATTTCAATAGCAGTGAAAGTGTCATTGCACTCCTGAAATTAATAATTGATTTATTTCCAACAGAAAGAGTAATTGTAATTCCTGCATTTATGTCATTATTGTTCTATAAAATACAGGAAAGTCCAACCTAATAAAGTTATATTTATTGCACATTAGCGTGTAACTAATAATAACAAAATGTTGTGGGGTAATGAGCTTGTTGCTAAGCATGATTTTGGAAAAATTGGGGTAATGGCCAAAAGTAATTGGGAACCGCTGCTTTAGGACATAGCACACCCGAAAGTTTAAACTACTGAAACATTTAGTTCTCCATATTCTGAGCATTTTGAACCCCATATATACATGGCGGAAACGGATAATAGCGGCAATTGAATTTAATTGATTTTACGTAGTTTTCAGTCTTTGTCTATGCGAGGAGATGTTGTCGGCACACCACGCATATGCAATATTGACCGACGTCATCCAGTCGTGACCAATGATGTATCGATATCATCGCGCGAATTTTTTTGGGCCAATCACATTTGATTTTTTTTTCAAAGGAAACATCCTGGGTATGATTTTATTTTCATTGACCAGTCTCACAATGGCCGTGGTGGAGGTTGGTTGTCTTTTGTGAGCCTACTATTATTTTAAGTTTATTGCAGAGTTTCACGAGAAAGACGACGATTCTATCCAATTCTTACGTATCCCTGGTCCTTCCACTTCTAACTATGGCATTGTACTTTCGGACATGGCGCGCCCAGTGTTTTAAACTACCGGGTTAGGTTAGGTTTTGTTAGGTTAGAGGACTAGTTCTTGTTTTCTCCCCCACCCAAAAACCCCGATTTCCCAGGCTCTCCTCCATTGTCGATGGGTGGGACAAGCAATTTCCGCCAAAAATAAAGGTCAGATTCGTTTAAAACACAGTGGAAAAACATATTGGTCAACCCTGAGGGACTCCTAAAGTAAAAAATTTCCGCATTTTTAAAGATAATCCCTAAGAAAACTCGACAATATGACAGGTATTTTTTTTTTAATTTTCACTAATATATTTACCCGACTTTCAAAAGTTAAAAATAAATTTCCTCTAACAAAATCTGAAGAAAATAGAAGACTACATAAGGAAAGCCCAGAATTGCCCAATTTGCTATCCATCAGATATTAAGATTTATATGAAGCCTTTATTCTACAAGCCAGTTGGTCCCATCTTAGATACCGTATATTATTGGAAATTCTCATCACGTCTAGATATCCACGGCTTTTATTATAATCCAAATGTTTTGAAATATGCAACAACAAACGCTTCCCCTGACAGACAAAGGCAGCTTTTGAACCATAATGTCTGACACGAGATTCTCACCCAACAAGCTGTGGTGGAATCCATTTTGTTTTCCCCCACAGGAATATCGAATCCTATACTTATGTCCACACAGCTACGAGATAAACCTTTTATAAACTCTTGAAATTATATAAAAGTTAATCTCGTGATGAAATAAATTAACTTCATGCTGGATTAACGGGTGCAACAAAGGACTTAAAAAATTGGAAACGATATTCTGTATAAAACATGGATGGCGTCGTTTGCAAATATCAATAACCTAAAATTAAAACCTGAAAAGTTTGAAACATACATTAATTATACACAATGGAAATATAATATCAATGGTTAGTAATTATTCCAGAAGGAAACTATAGATAAAACAAAAGAATTAAAAGTTTGGTGGAGAAGCGCTTACTTGGTAATGGCTGCCCCCTGGCCCTCCATCCTTGATCCCAGCCTCTGCGCCATTCAACACGCCTAAACAACTAAACTAACAACGTAAGCACTGTGTCGTACACTTAAAAACACTTGAATGAGAATTAACTAGGTGGGAGATGGAACTTGCCTGAAGGAAACATGCACTTCTTAGAGAAAATGCGTATATGGACTCAAAAGAGCTAGACAGACGAAGCTTGCTTGGTGAGCGCACACTTGCAAAGACGCGTAGTGGTGGGCGAGGCGACGCTCATCACCGCCGACCTCTGGCAACCGTCACCAGTTAATACTATCACTAGATGGCGATAATAATGATCTTTTATTCACTTAATGCATTAATTGAGGAGATGAGCACAGTCCAATACATGATACCGTAAAAAGAAAGTACTTTTATTTGTAATATCGATCATAGTTAAAATATATGTGTGCATTTACGTTCTGGTAGTATCTATAAAATTCTAAAGTTTAAATACAAATAAAAATTATAAAATTTTGCATGTATTATTCAGGATAAATGTACACTATACGTAGCATGTGCTCCAAAAAAAGTAAAGTCAAGCATTTCTTGTAATCATAATAAAATAGCAGCAAGGGAGGGAAGGATGAAGGTAACACCACCCAAGGGCTAAATTCGACTTGTGTTGCGCAGGAGTCGTAGATCACACCATAACGTTATCTGGTGATTTACAGCAACGTTAGAGACCGTTATTGTAATGTTATTGTTATGTAATGTTATTGTTTTCCAAGTCCAACTAGTGTTCATCAAAATTTTGTAAACACACTCAGAGGATACAAGGAAGATAAAGGATAAAAGTAAGTTCTGGTTAAAACAGATACAAATGAAAGAAACCGGGAATCTTTCATTTTCGTTTATTTTTTATTTTTTTCCTATACAGGACAGTATATTCAGAAAACCACAAGATAAATTTGTTTTAACTGTGTTCTCAATATTTTTTTAGACTATAAATAGATCTTTTGATATTGTTCAGTTCTTATTCCATTTTTTTTATTATACAAGTAGACTGAAGACGGTACCGTATTCCGATTTATTCAAACACTTGCCAATTGTCACTAATCAATGGTCTGGAAGAAATTTTGCCTGCTGAATGGAAAACGTTTTGGTTTGCATAGAATCATAGCCCATTGGTCTTAAGTAAATTCCTTGCTGTAGTGCTGTACAGGGGCGGATCCAGGAATATAAAAAGGGAGGGGGTGTCCAAGAGCTGAGTGGCTGGAGGACATGGCGAGCTCTCTCGGCCTTTTTTTTTGGGGGGGGGGGGTTGGCAGTAAGCCTCCCAGAATTATTTTTGAAATGTGACCAATATCTTGGACATCTTAAGGCCATTTTGAAGCTATGGCACTTCATATTAAAAGATATTCTGAGGCCAATAGTAATTAGTTTTTACTATACAAAAACGCCAGAGTACAATATTGCATTTACGAAAGAAGTATTGGAATTTTCTGATGAAAAGGGGGTCTAGACTTCCAGGAGCCCCCCTGGGCCCCTGCTGAACGTGAACGGGGGTTTAGTCACATGAACATAATTGCCATTGATAAAAGCAACTACAATATACTTATCGCACATACTGTGTACAGTATATCATTATTGTTCATTTACATGGTCCACCATTGCACTTTGGAAGCTAAGGTGTCATACTGAATGAATATAAGGAAATATTTCTTCAGAGAGAGGGTGGTAGACCTATGGAACAGTCTACCAGCTCAAGCTGTGGAAGCGAGAAATTTTTTTTGGTGTAAATCGCCACCGCCTCTGGACACAGGGTGTCAGTGAAGACAAAAGAAAAGGCACTGATAAGCATTTACTGTACCATTAATGTACAGTATACACTATAGGCACAATTTGCTTAACGAAACGTTACGAAATGCAATGCATGATGTAAAAAAAAAATTTTCAGCTAGAATATAATTTTCTGTATTCTAAAAATATTGAACAATAGCTTACAGTCCAAATACTCATTCCACATCACTTGAAAACAAATCCATTGCCTAATTTTTAACTTTAAAAATGAACCCTCTCCTGTTCCTCTTCACAGATAGCAGAGATGTAGCTTCAAACTGTACTATACTGCAGTGTAACCATTGACGGGACGCAGACATTCGACTGTATGTATAGCAACGTTCCAGAAGCTTGTTTAACATCGAATTAGGAGGAATGAGTTTGGTGTGCTTTTCTCTTATGTTCAATATAGTGAGTTGGAATTTGCATCCTCCCCCCAAGAGACTGTGCCCAGGGGCTAGTGACTCCCACTCATGCATACAGGTCAATTTTCCTTTTAATGAAAGATTACTGGAAACAAGAGCAGATACAGTACAGTACATTCAAACATATTCTTTTCATTTGTGTAAAAGATGTGCTCAGCTATGGTACTCTTATATAAAGTGGGTCCTATAAGCCAGACGGCCCATTTGGGTTGTGTGGATTTCGCACACTGTATACTAAGCCTTCAGTACTTAAGTTATCAGCCTGGCTAACATCGCACTCAACAACTTCCATTTCTCCAAATGTAAAGTTTGGTACTTCTGTATACTCATTTACAGCTGGGTGGACTGGCCTGGTTGTTCCAAAATTTTCTTTACCTCTATAATTTGTTTAATTTCTTATTACAAAATAATCGCGAGACAATGCAGCCTGAAAACCTGTAAGTGATCATGACTAACAAATGCATGTGTCAAAAATAGCTGTAAAATGTTGATGAACTTGAGACCACTACATTTTAACTCCTTCACTATGGGGATGCCAGGCAATTTCATTCAGCAAAGAGCACCATACATAAGGGGTTAATTGTTTAGCATTGTTCTTTTGACTAAAGTTAATTAAAACTATATTCACAAAATTAAATTTTTATTGAAAATTTAATGTTTATGCATGAATATCTTTCCTAACATGAAAAAGGTGTACAATATATGGATATCTGCAATCTAACCTCTAAATTTTTCTACTAGTTGCTGGCTTCAGCAATCATCTCGTTTCTTTATGTCACTGCACAAAGCACACAACATACTTTCACTTGTCTTGCTCATTCGTCTGTTTTCTATGTAAAATATACATTTTAAAACTTTGTCTATACCATAGTTTCTCTTGGTACAGTTAAAACATATTCCATTCTAAATATTCAGAGCCTGAAACTTCATATACCCCTCTAAATATAATTATTTAATATTTTTATGTTCTTTGGCAATCTTGTAGTTATTTCCAATGCAAATCATTGGCATCACCATTTGCACTTTATATCTTTATCCATAATAACTCCAAGGTTCTAAACAGTGTTGAATATACAGTAAACTGTCCCCAAGCAAGAAGTTTTGTCATCACTAGTGCTTGGCCACTAAGGCTCACTGCAAAGTTTGGACCTTCCGAAGAGCCAGGTTTTAATTTAATTTTTCTTTTCACATAAACAGTACTACTGTACAAGTAATTAATCTCTACAGTTATTTTGCCTCAGGTTATACAACATATTCATTGGCAAGGTTCTCTTCCACTTCAGTACTGAAGATGGATTTAAAATAAAAGGTTAACCCACATGGGTTTTAAATAAAAATTATTTTTAAATAAATAAAAATCATTTTAATAGACCTCTGTGATTGTGTAAACCCTCCAGAAGATTTAAAAAATACTGTACTATAACCGTTAACACGCTGCCTATAATTGTAGTAGATATAGCTGTTGTATGGACATGCAATTTCTTTGTTAATGTAGGGTTTTTACATAAGGTTTGATGTAAAAAATTTATATAATTAATATTTGTAATTTTCAAATACAGCACACCTCCATTCAGTCACTACACATAAAAAATATCTACTCAGCACTCACACCTGAGTTTGTAATAAAACAAGAGTAAGAATTGTGGAACTTCATTGTTCACAAAACTTATGAAAAACAATCCATACCTTTCATTTTAATTTGTACTTACAAGCTTACAAATGTTATAATTATTATCTTTAAGGAATTGTAATTGAAAGGTATGACATACTATTATCATTCATCCATTCTCACCTTATAAAAACTGGATAACCGTAAAATGCAAAGTAATATGAACCCTACTTAAGTCTTAAGATGGAACTGAATGAACTAGAAGTTAGTACAATGTGTGTAAATGACATTCACAATACTAAGGATCCAAGTGACCTTTATTAAAAAGTCAAGTGTTGAATGATAAACAAAGAAATATACATTTATAAAATGAAATTAGGTTTTATGATAACTGTAAATTGACAACAAATTATTGTCAATCTTGAAGAGTGATCATAAAGTTTCTCATAGCTAGGCATGGTGAGAAAATATGTTCCGTCACAGGTAGCTTCTTCATGAGCTCCTCCAACACAGCAACTTCTACGTATAAATTCCCAAGTCTTTCTGAAGGCAAGCTACTGTCTTCATCTTCACTTGTATCTGAAATGAAATCATAAAAAGTAAATTAAATCCAAAGTATTTACCAATAAACATTATTACTTTCCCACCATCTCCACACAGCCCTCTCTCTAACCATGACTAGACACTCAAACTAAATACTGTACCTCTCACCCACTCATACATACTACCAGTATTTCATTCTTGCTTCACTGTAACTGCATGATCTGGCCATCCATCATCATAATACTCTTGACCTTTCATACTTTAATGTCTTGACATTAAAAACTTTATATTCTCTTAATGATTTACACCATTCAAAAAGTTGAGCAACACTACTTCTCTCCCTATTAATTATTGACCTCCACACACACAGTTTGAGAAGAACAAACTCTTGTCGTACTACAGTACGTACTGTATTTAGTTTTCTGGTACTGCTTTTTACATTACCCAATAACCTTTGAATAGCTTAAGTTCTTACCATTGTGCCCTCAATTTCCATCTTGTAATAAACAGAAACATACATCATTTGTTTTACAAAATAATGATTAATACATTTTTTATAAATATTGTACATGCTGGTTTTACTCAGTTCCCACCGCCCTACAGATTAATGGGAATAAGGCTTGCAAGATTAAATCTTTCAATAAGAAAGTGAGTGCCCCTGTACATGTACAGTACATTATACTGTATCAAAAACATAACAAAATCATTATGTAGTAGAAACAGACTGAAGAATGATCGTATATAAATCGGCTATTTAACTGAAAAACATAAAAAATTTAATCACAGCATCGTTAGGTGTACCAAGAACATCAGAAGGGCCCAAGCATCAATCACCAGCCATTAACACAGCAATCATGGGTCAATCAGGGTGTGTCTAGAGTTAGTCTGTTCACAAGCCATATGTGAACACTTCTTGTTGCAAATGCAGTATCTGACCTTGATGTGCAGTATTTTGTGCTAAACTAATAACATGGAGTTGATAAAAAAAGGTATATTAAAATCAGTAAAGGGCACACCCAGTCTTAGAAGTGATCTTTACATACAACAATGGAGTGTCATCAGCAAAGCCTACAATACTGTACTGTACAGTAAGGGGCATTTTATTTTTGAGCATTAAAGAACAATTAAGATTCATAAGAGAAAATTTATAAAGCAAGTTTCTTTGTCATATCACATTCTCCCCTGAAAAATGCCTGGATAATTGAATATGATGTAATACTTAACAAGGAGATACCATGGTGACTTGTTAATGCACCTTGTTACAAAATTTCCCTTTTCACGGCCTACTTTTTTCACACAACTTCACTTGTATAAAAGTAATAAAATAAATAAAATAAGCAAACAAATTCACAGAAATAATATATTTCCAATTATGATGATTTTGTTAGGAAAATTCTAAGCCTCAATCACCATTCCAACAATGGGAGTTAGGTTAAACAATTCAATAAAATAATTTTCTTTCATACATGGTCAAAATATCTCATTATCTTCACATTTTTTAAATGAATCCATTTTCTTTACAATTTCATGATAGCAAATGTTTAGAAATTTTAAAATAATAAAAATAGTGCGAGTTCTTGTTCTTTTAGCTTCTGTGTTGTTTTGTCTGCTATTTGTTCTACTAGTTGTCATGTTTTATCACAATTTCTACTATTTCTTATGTTGTGGTTAGTAATATTCAGTATTTTGGTTACAGGGCTAGACATGTACTTACATTATAACTATTCTAGATTACACACACAAAAGATAGTAATAAAATAACACAAGTGGAAATAAACTGTTGTTGACCCAAATTTGTTGTCCCACATAACTTAAGAATCTTGAGTACATTTGACTGCCTTCAATGGAGTGCAGGCATTGAACCTTCTGAATCTGCTAGTTCCCGCCATATATATAAATCCTTAACAATAAGTTATATATACACACACACACACAGATACCAGTATAAGGTACATTATTCAACATATTGGCTATGAAGAAAGGCTTAATACAGCACCGAACAGAAGTTATGATAATTACTATTCAATCACCTTTCCTAGAATACTGATTTATTAATAAGTGGATGCTCAGATACACAAAATAACCCAAAGAAAGAAAGAAAGAAAGAAAGAAAGAAAGAAAGAAAGAGTAACTTTACTTTCAAAACTATAAAATTTACACATGCCGATTATTATTATTAAAGAACAATGTCACCCTCTAGGATATATATTTCTCAATACAGTAAATTCTGAATGAGATACAAGTTAAGAAAGGATAGAGATGCACACAAGAAAACAAAACCAGGCAATTTACATGACTGGCAGCATTTAAGGCCTACAACCATTCACTACAAACAAAAGCATCACAGAGTATCACATGCCAGGTGTCACATTTAACCTTTGACGCTGACACACAAAATTGTTTCTCGGTGATTCATCAAGTGACAACACACGCTTAAGTCAGGTTTCATCAATGCATGACAAGTTATTTGTAGAGTTGTGTTCGAAACAAAGTAAGGTTTACAGACACTCGCAACACAATGCAACTAGTTCTCTGTTATACATGAATTTATCAGCTGGGATCAAATAACCCGTTATATAAAATTTAGAACACAATTTCTTGAAGAGTTTGTGCAAGTTTCCCCTTAAATAGTTAGTAAAGAAGAAAAGGTCTGAGCAGTTGGTTCAGTTTGTTGGTGGTACTTGAATTCAGTTTACGGTTGTCACGGCCATACAGTATTTTAACTATACAGTACAGTACAAGTATTCAGCCGCTTTTTAATATAGAGAAGCACAATGATTGCATTGTCAATATTAGGACAAGACTAGTCACTGTTGGGAGGGGTTACCCAAGAGATTGTGCATAATGAAGGGTGGGATGAAAGAATCAGACTTCAAAACTATCAAGGACAGCTTCATATATTTCTCTGTGAAAATGCTTCAGGTGATGAAGTTAAATCCAGTGTTTTGGTATGCTAGTACTAATGCTTACATGGCAGCAAATTTATCTGAGCAATGATTTTCAGTGTGCAAATGTACCATTGTTTCCTTCAAGAATCATTTCAAAAGGTATGATAGGAAACCAAGATCAATCAAACAGCCATTAGAAAAAGGAATTCTCTTAATCCTTTCACCAGCCAATGATGCTATTTACATCACCATGCGAGATGTCTCCCATGACACCGAGTGCTTACACTGGTGCGTAAGATATCTCTCCACAGTACATGAAGACATATCAATATGAGGATCAATGAAATCCTTTTCCTTTACCAAATTTCTTAACCCTATTGACACCTTCTCCCCTACCACTACAGTTGCCGCTGCCTCCTTCGCCAACATCGTGGCTACTGACATCCTGTACTGTACTTCATCATGTACTAAGCCTAAGTCAACATCCTCAAATTGACCTCCACCATATTCAGATACAAATAATACACAAAACAGACAATAGAAGATCCTCATCTTCAATATCAATGGCATCACCATGAAGGAGCCAACCAGTGAAGCATCAAAGGCCTACGTAAGAGTGGATGATAATGCAAGCAGGAAATTACTTGCTTCATTAGTGTCCATAGTTTATTTCTATTATTTTAAATATCCAAGTGGCTGTGCAGTTCAACTAGATAGTGTTTACCCCACAGGCAAGTCACCAATTTGATTCCCAACTTGAGAAAACAACTGTGTTCCCTATGCGTACACAAGCCAAGTGCATTAAGCAATAGAATGATACATTATCCAGGTGGGCTTCCTGATGATGGAGCAATCCTTGGATAGATTAGTATCCTGCCAAGAGGATGGGAGTAAACCAGAAGCTGCTGATGCAAGGATTCAAAAGATCAGTACCACTAAGCCAAGCTGCATCATAGCAGGAGCAGGCTTATATAAATTACTGTTTTTAATGTTATACAGCATAATTTTCCAACACTGTACATAATATTGGAATCTTAGTACTGAACTTTCATATTAGTTAATCACGTCTTTCCTATCAGTAATCCACCTCAAGTAAGAGTAATTATGATTATCTTAGGACCTCATGTAAAACAGAGGACAAGTTGCATGCCAGTCTTCAATGAGCAGAGAATAGTGAATTTAACAGGAAATCCCATGTGTCTATTTACCAAGAATCCTCTGATGGGTACAAACCTTCCTATGATCGTGATCGGGAACGTCTTCTGAAGTCTGGAGAGTCACTTCGTCGGCGGTAATCATCATACCTAATAATAGGTATTTGGTAATTATATGAATTTTAAAACAAGATAATTCATTTTTTTTACAAAGAAAGATCTTCGTTAATGTAAATTGTGTATCACCTTACGTCAATGTTGAATCATCAGCAGAGATACTCTAAGAATAGTTAGAACACTACAGAGTGAACTCTACACCTTAAAGTACATGGTTAATTGGCTTTTATGGTATATTAAAGTTGAACATTGTAAAAGCAAGAAATGTTAAGAGTTGTTTGAAAAACAAAAAAATAAACAAAAAATAAACATGTCCCTACAAAGTTACAAAACAATAAAGGTAAAAAAGTGTGAACATGACCCATAACAAACTACACATATCCACTAACAATATAAAATATTTATGCCAAATTTCTGAGATTTCGTAGTAGTATACTGTACTGATGAACTATAAGAGGTGATTTCACTTTGTGTAAACTTATATCCATCATGATTTGAGCACCCCAATATTAGAAAGAAGCATAATTACTACTCCATAAAATGATTACAGGAGTTATGAGTTCATTGTAACCCCACAGCTCAGTATGCAACCTAGTTATAACAGAAGAGCCTTCCTAGCAGAGTACAACCCCAGACTCCCTTATGACAGATGGTGATACTGTCTACTGTACTATATCACCAAATCCTGGCAACCATCATGTGGCCAACACAAATCAGGGGAACATGTTTCTAGAAAAGTAAGACTCAGAATATCCTCTTGCTCTGAAGTGTGACAAAATGCAAGTCATATATGTGTGAATTGAGTAAAGTACTGTACCGAAACAATACTAGATAAATAATATATACTATTTAATGTAGGAGATACAGGCAAGAGGTTGGTGTTAATGGGATGTTGCATGAGGCAGTATATAAATATTGTCAACCAATTAGACAACACTACAGTATATTCTAATATTAGTAAATCAGATATAGATAACTACCACTAAGTGGTGTATGTGTGTAAAATTAGAAGATTTCCAGAAAACAGCTGTTTGGAAAAGGTGAATGGGGTTCAGAGTACTGGTAGAGTACAAATGAAATGATTATCTGTGGGAGTATAATGTGCAAACCTTTGTGTTATGCTACAGGGATTTCACTAAGTCTATCTTGTAAACTTAAATTAGACAAACCAGCAAGTAAACAGTCTTGTAATATTTGACCCCAAAAAATTAAGGGTTAGGCCTATGAGGGTTAAGAGAGCTTGAGCTTGATTACTTCAAACAATTACAAAAACTTTGTAATGTAACAAAGCAAATACAAAATATTCATTACAGTATCATCTAATAAAAACCCACACTCAAAAGTCCTAAGTAACAGTGCAAAAACAGACTTTGTGCAAGCTTCACCTTGTATACTGTTTGCATAAGCTTAAAAAATGTTTTGTTACCAAAAATTACAAATATATCCATCTCTATATGACCAACTACACACATCTTAAATATTGCTTTACTGTCTTCCACTTTCTGGGAGCAGCATTTTCCAGGAAGAAAGGTTAGTTCCCCATGGAACTCCTTTGAAGAGAATAGCTCACTGCACATACTATGAAAGAACATCGTACAACCATGCCTGGCAATGAAGTCAAACTTGTAACTTGTGTTTCAAGAGTAGTGTGTTACCTATATAAAGGCATTCTTTAAATACACTATAGGAATAACGGAGCATTAAAAGACCTTGGCAGGCCTAAAACCTGACAAAATACTGATATTTCACAATGAAAATAGCACAATATTTTTAACTGACAATTAAATAATTGACTTCAGAAATCTACATGATTAAGGTCATTGCGGTCATGGATTTGTGAACATCTAGTAATCTACTAACAAGAACAGTGTGCAGATGAAGGCTAGAACAGAAAAGGAAACTGTCATGGGGTACACTTGCAGGGATAAAAATTTCTGAATCCACCATAACTGATTTGATTTTTTTGTGCCAAAGTAAATTTTTTGCCCATTACAATTAAAGACTCATAAGCTTCAAAGGTTTTATGGGTTTACTGCCTTTTGCAAATTTACTGATAATAAGCAACACTGGTATTTACAAGGCATCAGTTTATTGAGTACAACAGACCTTGATTAGTACTTTAACTCTTTTTTCTTTGTCACTGGAGTTCTCTGTTCAATGTAAACACTGTAGAACCTCTTTAAGACTGACTCTTGGGCAAACATGTGAATTTTGCAAACCAAGTCTGAATTATAACATGGGTGCAACAGACCTCGAGTCACTGAACGTAAAATATTAGGCAAGTATAATGCTTCTATTTGGACCCAAAGGCCAAAAGCCAAAATTTTTCTCAAACATACTACACTTTGATACAAACAAAATACCAAGACCACACAAACATTTACAGGTTGAAATACAAGCTAAATTGCAATGTGTGCTCACCATCCAGAACAAATAAGCCTCACCCAAAGAATAAGCTATCTGAATAGTTTATCCCATGACATTACTATTCAGTTTATACATGATAATAATTTTCTGTCACAATGAGTATAACAGCTTGTAAGCTGTCTTTGCCTAAATATTAACCTTTAACAATTACTATCTAACCACCAAATCTACTATCCTATGAGAAATATAATATTAATTATAAAGGAAATCTACTTTAAAAACAGTACATTTACTGTACATAATTGTGCTTTACTGTTTTTGTGTGTGTAATGTGACTTTAACATGCCACAGGCCTCCAAAACTAAGACAAACAGCACCCAACTTTGACTGGGATGGGGAGGGCAGAGACTAATTTGACAGCAGAGGGCCAGTCTTGATTGTTTGTTATTTCTGAGAATGTGTCAAATTTGATTACCTAATTAGTGCAAAAATTGGTAGTACTCTATTCATTATAATAATGCTACTGATAGTGTTGTGTTTACACGTAAAATAAAATACTAAATATAAAATACATACCGTGAATCTGTGCAAGGTATTTAATGTACTTGCAGTGCTTCGAACATACATATACCAACAACTACAGTGTACAGTAGTGCATTATTATTGTTTGCCATTTTTATTAAACTTCACAAAATGCCTCTTCCCTTGAAATTTTATTGGGCAAATTTCTGTTACTGAACAGTTACAATTGGGGAAGTTTGCACAAAATTAATAATAATCATAATAATAATAACTTGCATGCAGGTTTTGGAAAATTTGCTACATTATTATCTTTTTCATGAACATACCGGTAGGGGTTAGTGCTTCATGATGATAAGCTTCAACAACACATGATTCCCTAACATTGTTATTTCTAAATATAAAGATGGTGATTAAGACATGCTGAAGTTTGGTAAGTAGCAGTGTATGACAAGCCAAACATCTTGTTTTTCATTAACTTGATAAAAGTTAAATACTCAACATGTGTTGGATTAAGTCCTCAATGTTATGGGAAGTATCTTTGTTTTTCACTCACAAAATTTACAACTTTTCCTCAATACAATTATTATAGACTACAATTCCAACATTTATTTTCTATCATTACAATATTCCTTTTTCTAAAACTCAATGCAGATGAGGACAAACATCGACCATCTTTGTATATTCTGGCTACCAAGCACTTTCCCACTTTAGGAAGTTGCAACCTTATCATTAACCATTTGTTTTCATAATATAATAACAACAAAGATATAATAACAACAAAGATAAGTAAAACACAAGGAAACTGCTTCAGCAAGTACACTACAATTAAGATCATGCATAACTTGATAATCAAGGAGCATGGATATCCATCTTATATGAGGAGGGTAAGGAGTGGAGTAGTGTTTCAGGCATGAGTGAGTGCTCATTTAAAACGTTTGATAAAAAATATATTGATGTAGAGAAAATGCGAGGATCAGTAAATGCGTACTACACTTAAAGGAAGGGTTGAACAAGAAGCAAGCATCCATTACAATACCACCCACTTTTCAATACATAGCACCACGGCCACATCACAACCAATAATGCCCTACCAATTCATCCTGGCATTATGTTCAACCCTGTATTCTTTTGTCCCAAGATGATAATTATTAAGTGCCACTGTCCCAAATAATATATTTTAATGTAAATTGACTAATTCTTTCCTTAATTCTTTTGACTGAAGTTAATGAACTTGCTGTGGCAACCTTATTTCTTAAAGGCTTCTTTTCTTGCTAAAAACCAAAATTTAAATGTTGTATCAAAATGCAGGATTTATATTCTTTATCGCTAACTGTAGTTAAAAAGTTCAGGAGCCGTTTCAATCAGGGATGCACCGGAACTTAGTTCCAGCTGGTTACTTCTGGTTGGAACTTCAATTTTTATGAAGATTCGGTTCCAGCCGGAACTTTGGCAAAATAACCGGAACTTTTTATAGTGGCAGCACCGATTACTGTTTCATAAAGTATAATTTAATTAAGTGTTAATGCCTCTTATTTGTAATGGATAATGCAACTAAAAAGTACTGAATGCTTAGTGACTATTGATGTCGCAAAAATATCATTCCATCATAAATCATATTTATTGTATTGTATTGTAATGTACATGTCACCTGATGCATTTAATATATAGAAAATAAAACCCAAATATGCATAATTATAATGATGATAAACCTCTGATGTCCACTTTCAAAAAGGACAGAAAACATTAAACCAGAGAACCTGAAATACATTACACTGTATCTTCGATAAACTAAAACACCGAAAGTTTCGTTTCTGGCTGGAACATTTTAAAAGTATCTGCAAGTTCCGTTTCCAGTGCATCCCTAACTTCAATAAGATGGTACATTCCCAATGATAAATGAAAAACTGTGCATTAATTATACAGTTTAAGTATAAATTTTAAGTGCATCGCTGAACAAGCTAAGATAATCAGTAAGAAAAATGAAAGTTTGAGAGTTACAGTGCTTTAAGATAAATTTAACACATTCAGAACCTGAAGTATGATGACATTCACAAGAAAAGACTGACCCAAATAGACCATCACCAAAGATGCATGAAGCTTCACTATAAATGACAGAACACTACAACACAAGATGGCTAGCGTGGTTACCGCATGACACAGACCTTGGTGATCGTGAAACAGACCTGGGGGAGCGGGACCGTGAGCGTCTTGGTGACCTGGAACGAGAACGGCCAAACCTTCTGGGAGTGCGGGACCTGCAATAAGGAATGAGTTAACACTCACAATCTTTTGAGTATAAAAATCAAAAGTGTTATTGTTCTTGGAAGTGGCCACCTCCTTGAAATTGGAATACTGGTTTAATCAGAGCACTTTCCATTCCCTTTATTCAAATATCACTAATCACTACCATACATGAATCCCTGAAAAATGAGTGTGACTTGAATTAAACAAAATTCTGATTCCTTGAGTACATGATTGTGACCAGGGATTAGACCTGCCTCTGTCTGCGGTTATAAAGCAACACATTCTGTCAACTGTGCTGCCCTTTCATGGGACTTGTTTCAGTTGGCCAAGGTAAGAAGGAACCCAATACCATCATACTTGAGGAGGACATGCTGGCTACATTAATATACTCATGAATGTGTGAACACTTTTACCAAATGTAGATTAATTTGTAAGGAAAAAGGATGTTAAGAGATGCAATTACAAGATCTAAGAACTTTAGGATGATCAAAATTTCTATAATGGAAAATGCTCCTAAATGATACAAATGAAGAACTGTAAAGAATATGATGCCTCAAGCTGTCCAGCCCATACCCACAAACCACCTGGGTGACACTCGTGAGTACCCTGCTAGAGGTTCAAATGTTCCAGGTAAGTATAAAACAAATGAACCTTCTACAGGTAAACAATCACTCCTCAAGGTATCATCATCCTTAATGATAGGATGTATACCTACGCTTGACTGACAATCACAAACAAGTAAGTTTGTGAAAAGTGATCAAATGGTCAAATACTGAGTAGTGTACCGTCACAGCAGGGTAGTCGTTATGATGAGACGAGGCGCGATGAATGTAAGAAAGTGGAGCGAGCGTTGGAGGGTCAGAGACCCAAGATGGTGGGTGGGGGGGCAGGCCTGACGGTGCGCAGGCAGCGGGCGGGCGATGGGCGGGCAGTGGGCGGAGGGTAGACGTAGACGGGCGGGGAGAAGAGGACACGTGAAGCGCATAAGGGCTGCCCGGGTGCCGCGAGGTGCCGCGCCGTAGGAGGGCCATCAGGCAACGTGCCGCTCACCACCACCGCCGCCATGCCTTGGCTGATCAGGGCCCAACACCTTATCCAACACTGGTAAACTCTACCACCCACTGACAGTAAAGCATGAACACTATGAAGGAGAACATGCTTCACTACCCAAGAGTGTCATTTGACTCACTTTATGTCATCAAGTTGCATCACCAGTGTAGGATCAGGTGATGAGTGGAAGGAGCCCCCACAGGGAGCTCCAACCTCCCCTACAACCCAATACTGGAAGCCCACTGTACAAGCAGGCTGATGCTAGCAGTGGTGGTGGTGGTGGTGGTGGTGGTGGAAGTACTTGTGGTGGTGGTGGTGGTGGTTGTGGTGGAGTTGGTGGTGGTGGTGTGGTAGCAACAGTAGGAGGAGTAGATGGTGGTGGTGGAACAAGAAGTAATTTGGGCGAGATAGTCCTGTAAATGGGCCACACACCACAATTAACAAAAAAAAATTTTAATTATAATTTTTATGCTCAAAAAGTAACGAGCTGCAATTTTGTTGACAATTAAGGCAAACAGTATTATATCCCATTAATCAATGTGTATGAACTTTCAAGATTAAAAATCATAATAAATAAATAAACTAAAAAATTAATTTCTATGACTAGTGTAGGGGAGCATCCCCAAACAAAGAAAACCAATGAAATACAAAGTGAGAGAATGAACTACAACTTCATCTTTTCTGCAATCTTAATTTAAAGCTTTATATAGACATTATAATAGAGCAAGGTACGTATGAAGTCATCAACTACAACTAAAAGTCAAAGGAATTTACGGAAACGCAAACCTCACCTCAAAGAGCTCCAGTCTAGCATCTACCCACCTTCAAAGAGTACATTAGTCCTAACAACCTACTTCAAACAACACCTCTGTCAAATCAGCTAAATCATTAAATAGATGCATTAACATCTGTCCCAGAATGCTTTCTTATAAATTATTTATATACATGGCAAACTTTGCATAGGTAAGACAAAATTTAAGATTACGATAAGCTTAATTATAATCAACAATTTAATGTCAATAACGTTCGATTGAGAAGGCTTATGATATTTTCTATAGCTATAACAACAAAATTATAACCACACAAAAAAAATTAAAGTGTAACCTCAAAACTTGTTAAAGATATATGAAATAAAGATGAAAAATATCAAAGAAAAATCAGGGCTGGTACTGCGATGCTATATTACAACCACCATACACAATACTTAACAATAAAATCAGCAAAGATTTATGAAAAAATGGACGAATGAGGATAAAAAAAAAATAATGGATAATAAAGGATATTCCAACCAACCTTTAAAATTCCTATCCATAACCCAAACACCTATGCCTTAATATCCCATGTAACTCATGGCCCAAAACAATGAAAATAATAACAAAAACAACAACCATAAAGATGGAGTCTATACCTGGATCGCCTGCTTCCACCTCGTCTTGAAGGAGAACGGTAACGGTCACGGCGTGAGCGGCCGGTGGACATCTCCACTCTCACACGAACACCACACAGTCGCCTGAGAAGAAACAATGCATATATTGATAGAATTTTTTATGGTAAAAATTTAAAAAAGCTGGACAATATATATATACACACACATAGTATTCACAAATGGGATGTAAGAAACATATTTTATGCATTTCAAATTAACATTAGTTAAAATAGTCAACTTCTAACAGCCCAACTTTGAATATCCACCAATTTTCAGTCTTCATAGACTTATTGTCACAATATATACTGTATTGGCCATGCTAACTTGGAAATTTTTTGGCAAGTTTCTCTTTAATAAACATTTTCTCTTGTATGGAAGGCTCTCCCTATCCTTGGGTTCATATCTTAACCAATCAAAACTATTTGTATAGTAACACGGTCTGCACTTGAGTACCGGTTCAACATCAGACCAAACACTCCCAAGCAATAACGAGCCATCATAAATTTTCACACAAAACTAAAATTAATTCACTGAATCTATGGAAAGTCAATGAATGGAAGCCAAATTTGTTACAGTTAACCCAATAACTGTACCATTTGTGAAGTTGACGGTACCCAATAAATGAAAAAAATATAAATAATTAATAAACTTTTCTCTTATGAAATTGAAGATATAATATTTAAAAGCCATAAAAACCATAAAAAAATTTGTACTCATCATGGGTGGCGAGTTATGAGTCTATGAAGAGGCGGTGAATAACTGGCAACTGTTGAGCTCTGGTTGTTGCTGTGGTGACAAACGACGTGGTTGTGGTGGAGCAGCGGAGGATTTTTGTGCTGCAAAGTGGGTGGTAAGCCCTTACATAGGTGGTGAGCCAGGCTGTGGTGGTGTGGGTGAGGGGCCACTGAGGACAGGTTGTGTTGGGGAGGTGATGAGGCATATACTGTACAGGATATTTCCAAATCAATCCAAGATGATGATAAGTTGATTTGAGGCTCCACCAGCCTAATGTCTCACTCAAGAGTGTCTACCAATCATCGACTTTCCATTCTTAACGTGATTTTTTGGCACACAGCTTTAAATTCATGGTGCCAATTGCCTTAAGATGACGATAGCGCGATTTCGGTAAATCATCTGAAGACGATGATGATAGCAGTTAAAGGGTAAAGCATCACTTGGCTGGGGATTAATACTATATAGTGAAACATTAAAATTATAAATGTGTAGTACAATTATTCAAAATAGGTAGCTCTGCTGGAGAGATTTATATCAACTACAGTATTTTGTTATTATGAAACTTACGTTCCATCAAGGGCCCGTACAGCATCTTCAGCATCCCTTGGGTCTTCAAATTCCACAAATGCAAATCCAGGAGGATTACGTGCCACCCAAACATTCACTAAAGGACCATATTTGGTGAACGCTGACTCCAATTCGTGCTTTGCGGCGTTGTTGCCAAGGTTGCCCACATAGACCTTGCAATCCATCCGCATTCTTCTGTGAAATACAGTAAGTAAAAATATACTGGTACCAGGAAGGCCACTGGAAACAAAAAAGTTTCTTTAGTACTCAGTCAGGATAATACAGCACACATTATGAAGCAGAACAGGGGTTAACTACAGCATTTCTTGACAACCTCAACATATAAAATGCTTGCATTTTGTGGTGAATGACAAACAGATCTACAGTATCAGTCTCCAAACCACTATTTTCCACCCTCACAGTTGGATGACAAAGTTCTATTCCTTCACACCCCTGTCCCTGCATCACTCCAGACTGACAACCCTCTTATCTATGTACTGTATGCCCTCACCTCATCAACCACCATGCACAGTACAGCTGACCCATAAACAGAATACCAGACTGTTGCTATTATAATACAGTACAGAATGTGTGATCAGTCATGTTATAATAAAAGCTAATTGAGTGGTCTTTTATTTAATACAGTATTTATTTTTTCTATAATATTGAAATTCACAACATAAATAAAGATTACAAAACTACAACTCTAACATAATGCTGCAGATACAACACAAATACAGTGCAGGGTATATTGATAAAAATGGCATAAAAAGTGCACACAATTCTTTTTACCAAGGCCAAATACTGCAGTTGCTTTCATGTGGAGTAAGTGAAAAATTGACAATAGAGCTCAACATATACAGGTTACAACAGTGAACAACTTCATGCCCAAAGGTCACTAAAAATGAATGGCAGCTGGGACAATGTCACTATACAATATCATGGTTACTTATAAATGGAGTTTTAGAAAGAAATAAAAAAAAGAACTGAAATCTACTTGATATTTTTTAATAAGTAAAAACTATGTATGTTTTGGAAAAGAACTATTTAAATGACCACTCTCTCTCCCTACATCATTAATTCAATAACTATAAAATACAAGTCCCCAGAAGAAGAATTACTGTACCATCACCAAGCACACATTCCTTCATCATGCTTTGACTTCTTCTACCATCACATCTTGGAAGGTCACACCAAAAATTTATTTGTATCCATCCGGTTATTTTCAAGGTCAATCAGGGCAAATTCATCAAATAAAGTTACTGACTAGAGGAACCAACCACTGTTTTATATCTACCAAACAAGACAGTACAGCAATCAGTACTTTGCATTGTATTATTCTTATGATATTTCCCTATAAAAATAATACCAATTTAGCAACAACAAATCCAAGATACTCATCATTTGACTTGTAACAATTGTGTACCAAAGATCTTCATCCCTGAAAAACATTTTTTTTTACAGGGCAGTATTTACCAAGCAACTGTATAGTACTTAATACTCTGAACACCCCCCCTCCCAGCCCATGAAAATAATCCAGCTACGACACTGTTGAACTGTCTTAACTTGACTTGCATCAGTTGACTACCAAAGATTTCCATCCTAAAAAAAAATAATAAATAAATAAATAAATAAAATAAATATAAAATAAAAATTATTTTTTGTTTACAACACCAATTCATTATTACAGTTCTCACTTCCTTCAATCTCAGTACCTACCTCTACCTAAGATTGGACACTTTAAAACAAAAAAACAAAAGTGGAAGCAAAATGGTAAAAATGAGACACGTTAAGAACTTTGGTTGGTGTTCCAAGTAAGGAAATAAAGTTATTGAGCAAATTATGAGCTAAGGATACTTCAAATTAAACTTCAGTTATAAGTAAGGTTAAGGAAGGGTAGGGTTAGGACAACTACTGGGTATATAAATCAAAACCTCCCTTTTACAATGATCACTCAACAACAACAAAATATAAGTGAAATCTCCTGGGGTATATCTAATTTATTAAAATATATATTTATGAGTTAAAAAGTGTCCACACATTAAAATTAAACTTACAAATATTTTAACAACAACAACAGCAATAATAATAATAATAATAATAATAATAATAATAATAATAATAGTAATAATAATACAATACAGTAATAAACGTACAAATATTTTAATGTCTAACACAGGAATATGAACATAGTACTACAAGGTAGCAGCTGTAATAGAACATTACCAACAAAAATTTGCATGCTCGAGTTAGTATACAGTACAGTTATCTACATCATACACCTATACTGTACCTACATACTGTAATAGGTATCTGGGCATCCCATAAAGGCATTTTGCTGTTGTGTAAGTAAAACTTTTGCTTACATACATAATGTGTAGTGTATATGTACAGTATACTATAGTATTCAGTACAGTTGACATCATCCACCTATACAGTGATCCCTCGGTTAACGAGCGCCTTGGTTAACGAGATTTCGGTTAACGAATTACATTCCATAAGATTCTTAACTTCGGTTAACGAGCAATCCCTCGATTAACGAGCTTTCAACGAGCGCCCCTCCACATATTTTCGCTTGCATTTGGCGGTCCACCAGCTGTAGTATTAGCCCGCCAATACAGTAATCGGTTCTAGGGCTTAAATTCCTTACTATTTTAATAAATATCAAGAAGTTTGTACTATTCAATAATTTTAAAAGTTATATATTAAATTTTTTAGTAATTTTAAGAATTATTGAACATAATTGAAGTACAGTATAGGAAGATAGTTTTTTGCGCGCCAAACAGCCTGTCAACACACCATACAGGCGTCAGTCTCTGTGTCTTTTCAGTGGAGGTAACATCTTGCTCGAGACTCTCTTCAACTTAAACGCCTTTTTTCTGTGTTTCCAAGCAAATTATTGGTCAATTTGAAATTTATTTTACATATTGACAATATATAATGCAGTGCAGTGTTGATTTTAAGAAAATAATCTTGTATTACACCAAGAAAACTAAAATTTTATGGGTGAAATGGAACCATGGGGTGACTTCTCTTCCACACCAATGCCTTCTCTTCTCCCTTCTCCTCCACCCCCATTCTAATTCCCATTATCATCATCATCATCATCATCCAGGAGCCTTCTACATACACACCTCAAAGTAAGTGTACTTTACTACCTTTTTGTTGATTTTAGGCAATTTTCGGTGACGTGGAACCAATTACCCAAAAACCCATTGAAACAATGGTTTCGGTTAATGAGTTTTTCGGTTGACGAGCAACCTTCTGGAACGAATTGTGCTCGTTAACCGAGGGACCACTGTACAGTATTTCAAGCAGAGTATCACCCTCATTTCACACTAGGTACAAAAAGCCTATGCAGCTACTGCAAAATCTTTTGAAGCAAATAACACAACAGTACTGTATAGAGAAACAACTGATGAGGCACAGAGAAATAGGCATACTATTGGTAGAGAAAATGAGGGACAGGACAATCTGAAGAAAAAAGTAATACAAAAAATAAAAGAAAACAAAGCTTGATTAACAAATACAGAGCAGCCCATGAAAACACACACAGAATAGTTCCATTGAATCGTTGAAGGTGACTGGAACATACAGAAGTTAAAACAGCAAGCACAACACAGGTACAAATTGGAACAATAAAGGCACATAAACTGTAGTGGAGTTATGAGACAATATTGAAAATGATGATCTACTATACAATGAGAGGGCAATAAGCAAGGAATACAGAAGCAAACACAAACCATCACCAAGGACCTCACAGCATACATACTGTATTTGTATAACTTTCTCAAATTTGACCTGCCATCCCAATACTGTACCCTTACTTGTGGGTGATCAATTTTGGCTTCAAGCATTCTTGCTTAATCAGTCTATGTATGAGGAAATTAAGCTGACAAAGCAAATGTGGACAATGATATTGCAACTTGTCCCCAGTAACTATGATCTAATAAAATACCCTGTACTGAACTTGTGTTGGAAATTAAGGTCCAACTACTGAGCACATTAGAACAAAATATCAACAAATCTTCAGTTAATTTAGAGACTCAAACATAAAAGTAATATAATGTAGTCTATGGTTCTGTTCACCTCTTAGTACAAAGCAGACATCAGGGTGATATAAATTACATTGCACTGCACTGTATATTGAACGTTTGCTTTCTTAACAAGCTGGATAAGTCTCAAGAGTTAACCATGAGGTTGATTATCAACACAAATAGACAACAACTTGTAGTTAAACCAAGTTATTACAAGCCTAATAATGACAGGATGTACAAATATTACATATCTTTAACCAGTTTGCAGTGAGAAAAAGAACATGTGGAAAGGATGAGGACAGCATCAGGAAGCATACACGAAAGAAGAGTGTAGAAAAGCATGAAACAAGCACAAGTATGGGGAAACAATAAAACTATGGCTGACGATGGGGATATGCCAATACTTGAAGGGTCTACATATTTGATATCAAGGAAGTGTGGAAGCCCACCACATGATGTTAGAGTCAATGTAAACAAAGAAAAGAACCATCAACAGGAATAAGGGCACCATCCTTCCTTCTCCCATGGGGAGACCAAGGCCAACTGGTCTACAACTAGGATGTTAAAGCAAACTTTTGCAGAGCTTTCTGAAAAAGTGAGATCCAGGGATAGCACAGTAGCCCATAGAATATATAAAATTCCCTCTAGATCTTCCTTCCACCCCGTGAGAGCAGATGTGACCCAAGGATTAGCATGCAAATTAACAATACACATCAAGTTCTCCCAAATCCGAACCATTGTCAAAACCCGAGAAGAAAGCTTTCCTAAAATGATTCAATACAATAATTTCTCACTTTGGTGTGTAGTTGCTGACTCCCTCCATTGTTGATCAAAAGCTCCAAGATTCAAAATGCCAACATCTGTTGAAGGGAATATAATTGCTAGAAAACTGCTTCTTAGCTCAAGATTAGCAATGCTAACAAACAAAATACTGTACAGTACTGTAGTCAAAAGAAGCTTTAGAGTAATGAACTTGATATTGGGGGAAAATAAACCACCTAAATCCCAATTACCCTGTAAGTAAACTGGTGGAGCCTGTACCCAGGCCACTCACACAACAAAGGACAATATACAAGAGGGAACCTGGTGTTCTTAGGCAAGCCCCCAAGATCTAAGTCAAATAAATCTCCTGATCCATTTGGAGATACTGTACTGTATTGTACCAATCAGCCTTCCCTCCCCCTCAAATGTGAGAGAAATGGTGAATCTGAGATCTTTAATTCTTGATCAATCTGTGTTTGTTCAGTTTCATCTGACTATTTATAAACTCAGAGGAGGGAGTTTCTAAGCCACCTGGCAATGGGCTCCCCCAAATAAGGGGATTTTAGGTTCAATCCTCCATTTCTGGCTGCTGCCCTTAACCCAGGTGACTCAATCTTAAGCCAACGAAGTCTTACAAAAGCTCTAGGATAAGATGTACACCTTCTATATGTGTTGACCTATTGTATTCACACTGCCAGGGAGTTAATATTGTAGTGTACTCCACAACTCTCCTACTGAACAGATCAGCTGTTACCCCCTAATAAAATGCTGTCAGAATCCAGAGGCCCAATCAACAATGAAATGTATACGTATTGTGCAGGTCTGAAATGAAGATTGGAATTACTGATAGTAACTCAAAGAAGGAACCCAAGAAGATTCCATTCCACCACCAACTCCCCTCCCTATGAACCACAACCAAACTTAAATTTCTCTGTACTGTATGTCTTCAAAAATTTGGGAAAATAATTTCTAAGCCAAGACAGCTGAAAGAATTATCTCTCTCCTCAACCTCTGAAATAAAAAATAGTAAGGAAATTGGAAAAGGTTTGAGGAAAAGTTAATTAGGAAAAAATAAATAAAATAAAATAAATAATAATAAAAGATCACACCAAGTCATAGTTGATCCTGTAGACTAAATGATTCATTGGGATCAAATTTAATATGTCATACCCTGTACTGTACTAAAGAACTATGTAAGCCTTTTGGACACAAGGTCATACACTCTGTATTTACCAAATATTCCTCACCCAAACAAAATGTTAGGTCCCCAATTTAAAGCTGGGTTCACTGTAGATGCCCTAATCACCAATCAGCTGTGATATAGAAACTGGCAGCCCACTTGCTCCCAAAGATACTTTCTAGCGGGATCAACCGCCTAATAGAGAATAAATCTAAGGAACACATCTATCACTTCATCCCCATACAAAGCATTTATTTAAACTGTCAAAGGTACATTTAGTGGGTATAGCAACAAAAATCTCTTGCTGCTTAACAACAGTACTATACAGTACTGTACATTACTCTCTGTAAAGGGGACATAGGGAAAAGATCTAGATAACTGTACTAGTTAATGCTGAACAGGTAAAGGCAGACAATGTCCACAAAATCAGATTCCTTTCATTAATGCAGTCTCCTTAATGCAGGGGTCCTCGTTATCCGAGTCATCAATATCCAGGGTTTCGCCTTTATGGGGCAAAATTATTGCTGAACTACGTAAAACGTTTCCTGCTGTAAAGACGCTCATCCCCCATACCCCTGCTGCCCACTTGTTCTCAGTTGTTTTGCTTAGTGTAAGCAATGCCTAACCCCCCAGGGGTTTCTCTTTTTTTTCAAAATTCTTGAAAAATCATTGCTATTGTTCTATCCATGAATTCAACTCATAATGTTAGTGCTAAATTAAGTGTCACCCCTAAAAGGAAGGATAGCAGCTATGGATAGAATGTAAAACTAGATGTTATTCATTGGAAGAAACGTGGTGAGTATGATAGACATCTCATGTGCTCTTCAGATCCCCGAGTATAAATGATAAAAGGTATAAAAAAAAAATTATTTTGCGTGTCATTTAGAATTTTATGGGATCAATCAAACTGTATTCCCCTAATTTCTTATGGCCAGAAATTCCTTGCTTTAAGGGGCAATTTTCCGGTCCCTATTAGCTTCAGATAATGAGGACCATGTACAGTACAGTACTATGGGAAAAAGAAAAGAAGCTTCATCATCTTATAAGGAGGCCATTTCCCCTTTGCTTGAAAATGGAAATGAATAAAGTCAGATGCACCTTTCCACAATGATAATCCATCATGTAGTGGCAATTCTCAACGTGTTCTGTGTTCTTCCACCACTTCAATACAGCAAAGTTTCTGCAGAGAAGATACGGTACCACCAAATCTAAAGGCTTCATAGATTGGTCAAACCTTACCTGACCAGTTCCAGCAAAAAAATCCCAGCCCCACAACTTGAGCTATATACAGTACATCAAAACCTTACCATTCACTCGCAGTCTTTAAATAACCTCACTGAGAGGAATAAAAACCAATCACCATAAAAAATGAGCCAAACTTCTCAGTAGGAAGGTGAAATAAATTTTTCTAATATCCAACAGAAAATCTAGTCCACATAATTGATGAGGTGCAGCTTAAAGTTTATCATTTTCTTATGAGATATGTGGACCGTATATGAGTAGCCCCCAGCCAGATGGGAACAAGCACCAAACAACAAAAACGTCAGAAAAAGCAGTTAAACCTTTCTCATTGTCATTAAGGGCAGTAAGTCACCTTAGACTTATACGATTTTGGACCCTATAAACTCTGAGCCAGAGAGGCACGAAAGCCACGGACAAAAAGAAGATGCAATGAGGTATGTGTAGAGACCAAAATTGACTTCTTGTGCTGGGTGGCACTTGTTAACATCTGGGGGCTACTCATATGTGCTCAGTTAAGACCAATACTGTATACAGTATATCCCATGAAATCATTAAAAGTGTTTAATGGTGATCCACGTTATGGTACTACAGTATTTCAATTGGAAAGGGAACACCTTAGATGGGAATAGACACATCCAATTATATATATATGCAAGTAAATCACTGTAGGTGCATGTGATCCGGGTATATGCTGATACCACAAGGAAAAAGAAAATACCAAGTTCCCAAGCGCTTTCGTGTAATTCACATCTACAGGGGTGAGTACAAACTAAAGATGATTATGTGAAGATGTGAATTACACGAAAGCGCTTGGGAACTTCGTGTTTTCTTTCGTGTTTTCTTTTTCCTTGTGGTAATCAGCATATATATATATATATATATATATATATATATATATATATATATATATATATATATATATATATATATATATATATATATATATATATATATATATATATATATATATATATATATACACACAAAGCCCTTGTAAATAAAGTGTCGGAAGGTGTCCTTCAATTCAATAAATCATACTGTACAGATCAAATTCAAACTCTTGAAATTCAACCTCATTCAATGATACTATTTGTGAGTGGCTTCTGATCCACAGTAAACATGTACAGTACAGAACTGTACTAAAAATTGTGAGTGACCACTCATGTCTCAGGAGCATACTGCACGTGTTGCCTTATAGATGAACAACTTACCAGCTACAAATTTCTCATGGACCTTCAATTTCTTCCCAATATGGAAATATATTAAGTGACAAAATTCTTATCTTCCAACCCTTTGACAGGGAAATACACAAATATTGCATCATAATTACTCTATCTATGATTCAAAGCATTTAGCCTACAGTACCATGTGTAACCTTGCATGTTATCAACAATGAAGTACAGTACTTATTTTTAAAACTCTACAAGAGTTCATGATTTTCTTCTTTGGTAATCAAGGGCACGATCAAAATCCATATCCACCATGGTTTGCTGAATATTCAAATTTACCTTTTAAACTTGAATACACATACAGTACAAGAATTATCTCAATGAATCAATATAATTATATAACCACAGAAATGAGAACAACACTGAACAGCATGCAGAAACTATCAACAAATTGATGTACTGTACCAGTAAGTTATATGACCACAATTATGAGTACAACATTGAATGTATTGTATGCTGAAACAGGCTCTGAATTAACCACTCTTTTATTCAACAAATATATTCTAGTGGTACTGTACACAGAAAAAAATTAAAGGCCCCATAGACCATTAATCAAAAACTGGTTAAGATTCGGAAAAGGTCTACCACGGAACTTTACACAGTACAGTAATGATATGGTATTTATATAGATAATTATTATTTTTTATATTACGTGTCCATCGCAAATTTATATTTTTCAATTACTTTAGAGTTTTTGATTCAACTTAAGGCATTACATTTAGGTGGGAGACACTGTTAATGTCTTACTCACATAACTGTATGTCCTACCAATCAGCATTGCTCTCAGTGACGCATGCTACTCCTATACGTGCTCAGAGCTTTGGAATTTGCTTGGCAAATCACTTCCTTGAGGGGAGGGGGGGAGACACACCATTCATTGTGTCTTTGAAAATGACATTTTAAGGCTCATGGTATTCTGTTGCCTTCTGTGAGGTGTGCAGTGTGTTTCAGACTCACTATCATCAAGATAAGAACATTTGGTTTTGTATTAAAAGACGGAAACTCACCAAGACACAGAAATCTCCCCACAGCAGTACAGTACTTGGTTGAACAAAGTACAGTACTGTAGCTACTAGTAGCATCAATTTATCCTCTAGCATCTGATAATCATTGTAAGTTAGGTTTGGTTAGGTAAGAAAAAGTTTTGTGTTTTACCCCACAATATCCTACAGTACTTCACAACAAGCCCTGTCCACTTTGTGTAATCAAAAGTGTTGATAGGAGAGGGGGAGGGATGAAGGAGACTCAATTAAAACACCACAAAATACACTAGAAAAACCTATTCTTGTTAGTAGTTGATGGCTGGTCCTCTCGTCTGCTGGTTCCCAGGTGTAGTGACCTGCCATCCAGGAAAGGTGCAAAGGGCTATGCGCCCTCCACTGCGTATCATGAAATTCTGAACAAAACTGTACATAGGGAAATAGCAACTAGGCTGTGACTTCCACACCTTTAGAAAACTGTCAAAACCATCACTGAATTATGTACTGCATTATCTAAGCATAAAGAAAGAATTTAATAATGTTAAACTTGAGCATATATTGCTGTGGTTCTTTCCTGCTATAATCAGGAATAATTTCAGATATAATTTTTGTAAATTCAGCAAATGAGTGGAGGAAAGCCTAGTTGTCATGGTACAGTACTTGTCAAGGTCCAGTAACATCCTTTCTTTAGGTGTCACATTAATTTATTTAACAATATTTTTCTCTAGATAAGGGTTTATAATTACTTCACTTGTCATTAACCTCCAGGAAAGTAAAAAGTATTTTTCTCTCGTTCTCACCACCTGTGCACACTTGCAACGTCAGCCAGTAAAGGGGGAGATGGTTAACACCAGAAGGACTTTATAGAATTGCACCAAATTTTCAGATGTTTGCATGATGCCGAGTAACAAAATCAAAACGACAACATTGTAATATTTTTGTTTCTTTTTAGTCGATCCTTTGATCATAAATTACAGTACTTGTTAGGGGGCAGGGCATGAAAAGATCGAAAGAACAGGGTAAAAACACTGCAAATAAATAAATAAATAAATAATGCAATTGTGACGTCAGATCTCCCATGGCAACCAAATTTTGATTCACATGGTCTGCTTATGGGAGTGTCCGCGGTCTTTGTTTACATGTTAAGAAACAAACCACGATCTCATCAGGCATGTTTAGTACAATTTATATTGAATTCGTTAATTTTTTTCTAGAGATGTTTGGATGATGGTAAGAAAATCGAAATGACAATACACAGGTTAGGAAGTTAGGTCAGGTTCTAATAGGTTCTGTGCATTCTCGTTTCCAATTTTCTGTTCAGTATCATGCAAATAGTACCTCCACAAATTTTGGTTCAATTCCATAAGTTATTTCTGGTGTTAACCGTCTCTTCCACCTTTACCCTTCAGCCAATGAACAAGATATTTTAAACCAACAGTCATTACTTCAACAAAAAAAATCTTCTGAAGAAATTTTTACAAAACATATGTGACCATCAATGATGCTTCCTTCTGTTTAAAACTGACATAAAATAGGCAGTGGACATTTTACCACGCCCGGTAAGTTCCTAATAACGCTATTTTACCGTGCGTGCGCTATGATTGGCTAATCAACCATTATCGGCGAACAACATGAGAAGTATATTAGACCACGACTCTGGCAGTATTTAGCATTTCGCTGCGAGTCGATTGCTGTGTAGCTGTAAACCTACCTAACCTTACCAACTTCCTAGCTGGGGGGCAAATAGTACTAAGCCAACCAAAGCACACTAATGCTAAAATAGAATTACAGTAGTTGGAACTTAGCCGGTCACAGTAAAATACCCACTATGTATAAAATATTAATATTTTAATATTTGACATCTACATTGGTCTTATAAAATGGTATCAAACCAGCTTTTCTACAACAAAAAATGAAAAAGAGAGAGAAGAAAGTAAACTACAATATTACCAAGATTTATAATCCAAACTGGCTTTGTTTACATGACCATGGCATTTAATGTGGAAATATAATTTGTCTTTACTCCCCGACTACCATAGTACATGCACTGTTATTTCTGCAGTGTTCTCTTATAAACTTGGATGTAAAATTTGGGCTAGATCTGTAGGATGTTGACTCCCTGAGTTATACTGGGCCCTTTAACTCGGTAGGTTCCACAGCAACAAAAATAAACATTAGGAAAACACTAGTAACCTTATCTTATGCTGTCAGTACATTTCATGGTACCCATACATAAATAAACATCATAAATTCTGAAGGCTACATTTTACACCATTCATCACAGTGACTTCTTTAAATGAATGTCAGCCTAGCCTCGATACATACATGACCCATCAACTCCACCCCCTGACGTGACCACAATGTGTAAAACAAAAATTAGTAATTTAGCTTAGTGCAAAACATACAGCAGAGCACAATATATCTCATACACTCCTAGCTGGCATGGCACTGAGTCGCCCCCGCCATGATGGTGATCGAACACAGACCATCCCAGCTGGAGTTTTCCTCTTACTTTTCACACTAACTGTGAACGTATAATTAATAAGATAACACATTAGTCACCCTCTATGACAAACCATAAGACAGTACGACTCGTACAGACATAAAAGAGACTTACTAGTGAAGGACTTGGATGGTAAAATAGACGAGCGTCAGCTCCACAGTCGTCTAGATCAGGAATTTTCAACTGATGACGTCATCTTGTGAGCTGCGCAGTGCATACAATACGGATGCTGAACATTTAATTCCTGTAAATTAATTAATCTCAAAATTTATATGTAAGTTATTAATATTGAGTATACAAGTCTCCACAATAAAATATTACACCAAATTAAGCTTGTTTTAAGAATTTATTATTTTCTGTGATAACTATGAACTTCACATTCTCTCGTTTGTGTGGAATGAGCTGCGCACTGTGGAATGGAGGAATGTATAATCCGTTACCCTCCTTTAACATTTTCTGTTCGGTTCGTTATTTGTTAGATCAAACTGTAACTTACTTATACTTTATTATGATCTTATAAAATATTTACTTTTATTTATCGATTTATCTGCGCTCTTCTTTTTGGTTAACCTGTATATTAATTCATCTACCTGTTTGACTGGTAGACTTAGTATAACTAGATTATTCTATCTAAATATTAATCTATTAGTCTGTTTATAGTAATCTAGATAACACATTTCTCTTCCAGTCTTTCATGGCCTCTTTTGTACTTCGATCCAAATGATATTGTGTACGGCTTAGTTTACTGTACTGTACTTAATTTAATAGCCTATCATTTGATTTACATCTAGTCGAGTAAAACTTATTTACCACTGACTTACTACCTCACAAATTTATTTTTCTAAAGCCAGTCGTCACTATATCGCTGCACTTTCTGGACCCTACAGTGATCTACAGAACTTAACGCTGACATAATCTTATCTCGGCTCGTAAGTCTAAATGTATTTTGTGTGTGTGTGTGTGTGTGTGTGTGTACGTTTCCCACAATTTGGTTGGTGCTAAGTAAGGGTTTCCTGTTCCCTTAAGGTAGTCGCCCTTTGGACCAGTGCTAATGAATATGATGTATTTCTTTGTGTACGAACCTCTGTCCTGCATGGCAGTGACCAGTGACATCACCCACATGACTAACCTACAGTATATACTGCTACTGAATATGATGTATTTCTTTGTGTATGAACCTCTGTCCTGCGTGGCAGTGAGAAGTGATACCACCCTCAGTGTCAAGAACTGACTGAATTACTCAGAATAGGCAAGCATGAACTTATCATGCTTCCCTGTTGGGCGCTGTAAACGCTTCATCTTACACAAGAATGTAGAGGGGGATGCCCAATAAGAAAAAAAAAGGCAAACTGTACTCCAGACTTTGTCAATAAATTTGTTAAACTAAAAAAAACTGAACCTGGACCGAGGTAAGAAAAGTCCACTAGCTGACTAACAGAAACTTTCTTGGCGTCCTCTTAACCCTTAGGTATTTTATTCTGGCTAATGCTAGACGATTTTATTCAGCTGAAAGAAACCCCTGCTCTCTATAGGGTTAAGTTGTGTTTGACTGCGTGTCTACTGAGGATTTGCTGCCCATTGGGCGTAATTAATTAATTAAAAGATAGTGTGACGTACAATTAATGGAGTTTCAGTATTAGCTATTTCCAGCTCTAAATCTTTTTACTTTGATCCAGGGATCATTCTTATTATTATTTTAATTCTCAACAATTTTCTACTTGTTATTCATATTAATTTCAAATTCTTTCAGTTTTTATTTTCCTTTTTCCCCTTATTCATATTTTTTCTTCTTTTTAGTAGCTTCGTTTCTTCATATTTTTCAGCTGTTCCTTCATTATCATATCCCCATTAATATTTTCTTTTAATTTATTAATTTTAATTTTATTATCATTATGACTTTTATTTCTCCTTTGACCTATTCTTGTTTTCTTTTTTCTTCTTCATCGCCCTTTCATTTCTGTTCCTATAGTGAAGACGTGCTTAATCTTATAGTTTATTTTTACCTTTTATTTTCCCTCTTCTTGTTCTACTTAATCTCTAAATTTTAATTTTTCATCTCCCTTAATTGTAATATAATATAGCATCATAACTAAAAGAGATCATCAAGCCTCACCCATTGAATACCACAAGACCTATTGGTAACCTTTGACCCCTGTAAAACGGCCATAAACACATAGCAAATTCATCTTAATGTCGAAGTCTAAGTTAATTCAATGACGCCAGAATTATGGACCAAAAACACAAAATATTTATAGCAACTGAAAACATTTATATCAAAAGTCCATAGATATTTATACCTATATTTAAGACTTGTGGTAATGTGCCTTTTGCACCAAGTTCCATGAAATTTAGTTGAATTATGGTAGAATAATGAACTAACGGACACAGGAGTAGTGTACTCTAAATTTTGTCTTCAAGGGAGCATTTTTTGCTAAGGTAGAGTATTTGTATTTTAATTTCAGGCAATCAAGTGAATTTCTACATTTTCATTAGTTATTCGATATTCGGCATTATAAGAATCTGGGCAAGGTCTGTGATGAAGGTTAGTAATTTAGTAAACAACTGAAGGTGATGAAGCCATAGCACTGCGGGTGAAGTAATCGAGGCTTTGATCATAATGTTAAAGGGGGTAATGGTGATGTCTTTAATATCACCACCATTAATAATAATAATACTAATAATAATAATAATTCCTACAAAATATAAATAAGTTAATAAATAAAAATACTTTAAAATGCATAAAAAGGCACCCTGTAAATTCATTCCTTGTTTTTTTTCATCCACAAACTTTTAGTAACCCCGACTTGTGCAGCACTCAGCTTCACCACAGCACTCACACTGCCCGAGAGACACTGTAACATTGTCTGGGTCCAGCGGGGGTTTATTTCGGTGGTGATGAATCTTGCATGTGCAATCTTGCTTTTTTGTAGCGCTGGGAGAAATGTCGCTTGTTACTGCTGCTGATACTGGCCGATGCCTTCCCTCGCTGTCCAGGCTTTATTCTTTTTTTTTTGTCTGGCTTTATCCTTATTTTCAAGTTTTATCCTCAGTGTAGTTTTATCCTTGTTTAGTTTTATCCTTGTTTAGTTTTATCCTTGTTTAGTTTTATCCTTGTTTAGTTTTATCCTTAGTGTGTAGCTTTATCCTTTTTGTCAAGTTTGATCTTATTGTCCAGTTTTATCTTTATTATGTAACTATTTATTGTCTAACTTTAGCCTTATTGTTTAACTGGTGACCCGCTTTATTGGTCGGATATATCTGTATTGTCCAGTTTCGTCATTTTTGAACAAGTTTAGAATATCAAAGACAAAAAAGGTACTATCAAAGGCGCTACATAATTCAGTGACCAGTGACCGTGATAAATATTATTTATGTCCAGTTTACCAATGCTTTGGTGTATTCTGCACTGATAATTTTTATTTTATATTCTCAATTATGCGATATATTAATGCATTTGAGAATAAAATGTCATATAATGCAGATGTGAGAGTTTCACGCCCAATGTGACGCATGACAACATTGATCTTGTCTACCTTTAAGGTATGTGCAAGTGACGTCTTTAAGCGAGTAACAAACTTAGTACATTAGATTAATTAAGAGACAACACTATTTTATTCTTTAAAGGGAGACAGGAGTTCATATTTTCAAGAAAAGGATGTAGTGTAGATATTAAATGTATTTTCATGCAACCTACACATCTCTACGTCATCCGTTAACTGTTTCAGTGTTTTTATGTTTTACTGGAAACAGTTATGGAAACCTTACCTCAAACTCGCCATACAGGTACACACCAACGTCAGTCGCCACCACAGCTGTCCCTGCCTCACTGTGCTGCCGCATCTTGCAAAATTAATAAAGTTGTCGGTTACAAGGTAGGAGTGATGGCGTTCATGCCTGGCCGTAAAAAGCGCTGTGGTATTCCATGGCGTGCACACATACACACATGTTCATACACTGAAGAAAATATATGAAGTTTGCAATGAATATCTGATGCATTCCACTGATATCAGAGTTCTTTTAATTATAATTTAAATGTAATTTTTTCGTCACTATCGATCACCGTGATGCCAGCTGGACCGAGTACGACCATTATTGAGTGGGGGCTTACCGCCTGTCAATGAGTTGTTGTTTACTGCTATCGCTGAGCTTCAACATCGGAAAAAAAGAGAAATCCTGGATGCACTGTTGATGATACTACCTACTGCTGTGATGAAATAATAGTTGTTGTTGTTTGTTGGAATAACAATAATAATAACAAATAAAAGTAGACTGGGTAGGGTAAAAATTTATATTTTTCATATACAATACTGTATAGTGTATACTGTACTTTGTTCAAGAGCACTTATAAACCCGAAGTAAAAAACCCACATTAATAAAAGCAATATGTCTGAAACCGTTCGTTGGGATGGGGTAGAGGGGTGTGTGACGTTAGTATGGGAAAACAAAATGCACACATGAAGGGAATGCGGTAAAAAAAAAAAGATAAATCCTGTGAATGTAATTACTGTAACAGCCTTTAGTAATAATGATACTTATGGCGAGATGATGACAATAACATAATTCTAATGTGGGCCTTTAAGACAGTAGGGAGTTGGGCGGATATGAGATAGTCTATCGGTTATTACAATAGTCATTCTTCAAGGTATTTGGAATAACCTAATTATATCCTAATCTCTTCCTATGTATCTATATCCACCTCTCTCTTTTTTCTTTCTTCCTCCAAGCCAAGACCATAAAAGAGCTAACGTTCCATTTACGTAAAGTTATTCATAAGGGGAAAAATGGTGAATTAAAGGAGATTGGATACCTTGTCTCGCTCGTGCCCAGAGGTTCTCACCTCACGACAAAAACGAATACGACCCCATTTCATCCCGGCACAGGTTGGGTCCGACGAATGAGACCGTATATTAATTCACTTTAGAAGACAATGTAGCCAATTGCGGTTCGAAGGGTTCAGTTGGACCCACCGTAGTGCATAAGCGGGTGGTTCAAAGGTTCAGTTTTAGTACAATGCTATTTTTGGAGACGTTTACAATATACGTACAGTATTATGTCTATAAGTCAAAACATCTGTGCCATGTTAACTTTGAAGCTTTAGATTGATTCCTAAAAATTGATTAGAGATCAACTGAGGTTCAAATTTGGCAGGATATATTACCCAAAGACATACTACAAAACCTACTTCACACATACACACACGAGCTCCAAGAACAGTACAGTATAATAACTTTGAATACCTGAAATGACTTCCTTCGTGTTTTCGTTGAGGTTTAATATAAAATTATGAACAACCGCGCAAGGAAAGCACTATTATACTTTGCTCGTAAATTGCAGATTTACTGAATAGGCTTCAATACCCTATCAATACTGCAAACCCATTATTTGTACAGCAGGAGAAGGCAGCGACTGCATGTAAGTTAGCAAGAGTTGATAAGGAATGCGGATAATTTAACAAAAGATGATGACTATGAACGTAAGTCTACAAGAAATTATAGTAAATTATGAAAATAAGTATATGAAAATTAAGATTGTTGGACGTGATATTATCCAACCATACACGTGCTAACCTTTTAGGGGAAGGATAGTCTGTTGGAATTTTGTCTGGACACTGACAGCGAATGAACGTGAGAGCGAACAATTCTCCCATATGTGCAGGAGGGTGAAGGCCATTCTTACCTTCCACCCATTATTTTCACCTTCCGTCGCTATTTTCACTCGCCATCATCGTTCCCATTATCACCACTCTCTCATTCAATCTCCCGCGAGAGCTCCTATGTGGGTCTTTCAATCACCTTTGATAGCGTTTGTCCAGAACTTTTCGAAATTGTGCGAGTATAGTCGGCGGCTTTAGTCGAGGTCGTGTTACCTGCATTTTATTAATAGGCTTCTGTCCTCACTGACACACTTGGGTTGAAGTCGCTGTTCTGATACCATTCCTCATATTTTCGAATTCTCTCTCTCGCACTCCATTTATCTAAGTTTCTCAAACTCATTTCCTTGTTTCTATCTCTACTAGATATCCACTTCGCCTTCTATCAGATATCAACTATCAATATCAACTGCATTACAATCTGCAAAACTGTCTGAAGGAAATAATAAAAGTAAGAAGAAAATATAAAACTAAAATTCAATACTGTATAGCAGCTACGACAAAGCGTTCAGTGAACTTCAGCTCCAATATTTTATCACCTGAAGACTTAATCAGGTTAAGTGAGACCGAGTCACAGCTGCAACTACTTCCGATTTTATAATATATATTGGCTGAGGGTGCGAGAGCACAAAAGGGCTGCCATTGTCCAGTAAACTCAGGCATATGTCAGGGAAAGTGAAATTGTTTAGTGAAGTCATGAATTATAAGAGAATTATGGAGAGATGTTCAGAAAAGAGTACAGATATATAGGTGGCAGGCTCCCTAGGGCAGATACTGTAGGTCAAATAATCTGATAAGACTCAGTAACGGGTACCTAGTGACCACTAGGATCCCGCTTCCTCTATCAAGGAATAAACAATTGAAATTGAATTGAATTGAATTAAGACTCAGTAACATGTCAAATGTGTAAAAGTGTATTTAATTCAGTTGTATTTAAGTTTCGAATGCACGTTGATATATTTTTTTGTAGAATTGGGAAACGCGGTAATATTTATGTAATAAATTTCGTACTGATAAGTGAGCTTACGTTCTTATCTATATTGCATTGAACTCAAAATAACTGTTCCATAAGTGGATTATTATACATAAACATTATACATGTAAGTTGAATTTCATAAAGTTGAGAAATGTTACGTAATATGTCAGAAATATATCATCAATTAGAATGAGTGGCGTCAAGACTGACAGGTACACACCGCGTAGCAAAACAGAGCTGTTAAGTTTTACAGTGTAGAGAAATTGTTTTTATTCCGAATATGGTAACGGGTTAACACGAGGGAAAGTTATAGGGAGCCTACTGCAAGTACTGTACTTTTAAACTGCACTGTGCTTCCCGTAATTTTGGTGGGTATTCTCGTTTTATTCATCTTATTCTCATTATCCGTCTTTAATTAATTGTTGTATCAATTGGAAATTTCAGTGTTGCAAAACGTTAAAGAATATCGTCTCTAAATCTTACCATGCACATATCTGAATTGTTTCCAAAAGCTTAAATCCTTGTTTTGGTCGGATCAATTTTGAAATAAGGGGAGCATTATCCTGTTCATATGAAAATTTACAATACCAGGTTACTCTGAAACTATTTATACAGTACACGTGCTGTGGGATATTGCTTTGTGAAATTTATAACCATGTAGTGCATTATTGAATTGTGTCTGATTTGGAAATTTTTAGACAACGCAGCAAATATACTCAAAATAATTCTAACTTTCATTCGTAGGTTAAGTTTTGTTACAATATTTTACATATTTCCTGCTCATAGGGTTAACTGTCATAATATGTAAGTTACAAAAGAAAGGTGCATAGGACCCGACCCAGGACTTAAAGTGGACGGCTCGCTGGATAACATAGCCTCATTGGATCACGTACTACATCTTGTTCAAAAGTGTTTCTTCAAGACTGAATTATTGATCATAAACAATATCATACAAAATATACGACAATTCTTCACATTAATGAGACCTGGGATAGCATTTGCTAAAATCCCCCGAGAATGAATGTATACAAGCCATAAACTGTTAGGATTATCATGACGCATGACTATAGTCCCACCTGGAGCCATATCCAGGCAATTTTGCTTCCTGGAAGTTTCACGAACGGTGCTCCCCTCTTTTTATTTATAAACATATATGACTACAAACCCGTCGCCGATTTCTCATAGAAAATTAAGTTAAAAACGCCACAATTTCACTGTTTTGCAGTGGAAACTCCTAGCCGGGGGATCCACTCCCGGCATATTAAGCAAAAAGAACTTACTTTGATTTGGTGTAGTTTCAGGGTTTGTGTGGACTGAGCGGCTCGTAAACAAACACTGAGTCTGACTCACTGAGGACAGGAGAGAATCAGTGGGTCGGACCGCTTTACCGTTTATCGCCGCGAAAGACGATGTAGTGCCGCTAGTGCGAGCCTAGGGGTCTAATTTTATCTGCCAAACAAAATAAATATAATATCAAACTCAGCGTTAGAAATATACAGTAGTATGAAAAGATCCATCAAAACTAATTACGGCTGTGATGGGTCAATCGTCAATATTAACCATAATTTTATGACTTCGAAATGTGTACAAAAGTCACACAAGAAAAAATTATTATCTACAACTACTGGAGTACTTAACGCAATTTCAAAATCTACTCGATAATTAAACGTGAACAGTTAAAAAAAAAGTCAGTTTTATCATTTCATTTCAATTTCAAACGCAAATGATCAACATTTATTGACAACATATGAATAAAAAGCACAATTTGACTTTAACACCCATGTTCTTTGTGTTCACTTTCTGTTAAACTTTCAGATACAAATTGTCAAAACAAAATGGCAATGTCTAGCCTAAGCTGATAACTCTGAAATGTTTATTCTTGTTACATTTATTTTGTACTGATATTGGTCACTTCACTGACAATATTTTACCATATATACAACATAAGCCACACGGCCCACACCTATCAAAAAGCAAACTCACACTACAATGTTCAAAAGACACTGAGCCAGCCAATGGATTCAGTCACTGTGAACGACGTCTGCGAATTTGATTCTGTTCACAACCGACTGTCTTCAATATATTAATAATAAAAAAGTATAAAATCAGATAAAATAATAAGTCAATAAATTTTGTTATTGGAAAATGGAATATCATAAAACTTATCTTTCATAAGACTGAAAAAAATGGAGTGGACTGACAAGGCTTATGGACTCGGCGGAGGGTAGACTGAAGTGGGCGGGTTCGTGTGCGTGGGATGATGGAGGAAAGGCTAATAGGAGACGAAGCTGGGGAGTCGGAGGAGGAAAGCCTAGATTATGAAGGGGATTGTGTTAAGGACCTGAGAAAAGTTGGTTACGATGGTAAGCGCAGGGTAATGGTGAAGGATAGAGAGTGATGGCGGAGTAAAAACGGCAGAAGCACAGTTCTAAATAAAGACCTTACTTAGCAAAGGAGACAAACGAGGAAGATTATATATATTTTTAGGTTATATACAGATTCTATTTGAGAAAAAAGGCATCATTCTTTATAGATTAACTCAGGACTAAGGTGTAATTAAACACTTTTTTAAAAAATACTTTACTCTGAAATAAAGATACCATATATGTATAAGTTTATTTCATTACAGCAATAAACTAAAGTAAGATAAGTTGTCCAATAGGCAAGCCGTTTGGTCTTCTCCACATACTGTAACCGTGTCGCAAGTTTTCCTCAGGATCACCATCGTAAAAATTAATCATACTATTAACATAATGAGAAAGTTGCTAACCCGACTCACTACAGGTTATTTCATCTTTAAATAACATGCGAGAAATACGGGTTTTAGTTTTAATAACTTATATAAGCATGGATGAAATTTTAATCTTGACTAGTTGAAAAAATTAATAAGAGCAAACTGTATGGACTCAGGTGAGGACTCTTAAAGATGTTTTGTCTTTTCATTCGGACCTTGCAACTAGGCCAAGGGTCAGTTTGTAGCAAGGCAGCTGATTAGTTGGTGGACGGACACCTGAAGAATCACTATAGTTCTTCAGTATTTAACCTATCATATTCATATCATAATACATTAGTTTAAGGTATAATAACATTTGTGTTGGTCGCTGTTATCTCTGCTCTTCACATGGCATGGGAGTTTACGCCACAGAACTTGTTCATCATGTCCGTGTTTTCTTTGTTACATTTTTATTACCAGTGGGTTTCAGTAGTTATATTTTGCTTCCCCAAGTGCGGAAATTATCAGAGATCAACATAGAAATGTTATTTATACCTTACAATATTATATTCTCAATACGATAGATTAAACATTAAACAACCACAATAGCTTCCGGGTGTCTGTCCATCGACCAGTCAGGCGACTTGCTACAAACTGACACTAGGCCTTCAGTTGCAAGGTTCGAGTGAACAGACTATAGTTTACTTTGAGAGCCCACAAAAGTGGCTGAGAAACACAGTTTGTTTGGGAAAATTTGTAGTTTACTTAATCTCTATATCAATAACAACAATCTCAGATCACACGAATCATTAAACTTCGCATGTGTTAAGTTCTTGGTTATCATTCCAATTGTGGAAATACACTATTCCTTATCTTTAAGAATATCATATCCTGTACATTGCGACAAGGAATAGAGTTTATTTCAGTACAACTTATCACATGTTACACGGAGTATTGCGCATCCTGGGGTCCTGTAGCTTGCCACGACACTGTACTGAAATTCATATAAATACTTAGCCACACATTTTGTTCAGTTTCTAATAATCAAAATCCACAGGTAGAGCTATGGGTCTTTGAACTGATTTTTCCATTTAACTAAATTGTACTAGTATTTGACAAAAATAAACATGGAACACTTACAATTGCTATGAAATGCTTGAAATATTTTAATCTGGCTAATGCCACTCGATTTTATTCAGCTGAGGAGAATCATCACAATCAGAGGGTTAACAGAAGATCGTAGCGAAAATTCGGAATGATGTGTTGATTACACAGGCTACGCTATTCTGGTTGAACCGCATGGATAAAGAAATTAAAATTGGACATTATCTCAACCAGTGGTCAGTAAGAAATAAACCTGCAACTAACACATAACATTATTTTGCATACGAAAAGATCAATAATCATCCTCGAGTACACAAAAGTTTGCTTGCGAGAAAACTGGATACTGTGTTGATTTAACAGCAGATGGGGCTACAGGTTAAATAAATATAACAGAAATTGATAAATTATTTCTCTATGCATAACGGAATTACAATACTTAGCCCCACATGACATAAATTCTTACAACAAAGCACCTTAACATTGCGAAACATCTATATATTTGGAACATATTATATCATAAAAGACCTGTAAGGGTTTATTTACCAAATGTAAATATTCTCTGCAATACTTGGTACTGTACGTAACACACAATCATAACACTAAATGCCAATAAATTCTACGTAAAGTCTTCCTGTGATTTGTCCACATTTGCGATTTTTTTTACTTATGATAGATATTCAGATAAGGGTCACTCTTACCATATATGGTTTAGTAAATGTTAATATTTCATAGGTGATTTAGGTTAACAGCCGAGATGCAGTGACAGTTATAGGTCATGGTGAGTCATACATCTAGTTAGCATACGATTAGATTACCTTTTAATCTGGGCTGGTGTTAGAGTTACTAGCAGTGTAACAACTTGGTAATTAACACCCGTTTCAAAATGGCACACTGATCGACAGACCGATAGTTTCTTCACAACTTTTGATTTAATGGTTCCTAATTTCTTCCTTGAAAAATGCTTGAATTACATTAGCCAACCCTTCAGCCACTCACTACACGTTAAAAACAGTGGGCCAACTTGTCTGGTTAGACTACCACTAAGACACTCTGTGGTCACCAGTAATAAGCTCTAAAACCCCAATCCAAAGGCTTGTAACGTCAACAAGAAATTTATACTTCCCAGAAAATCCTTCAAGTGGTCGCATGACGCGACAAAAAGCTGTACAGCATCTTCATACTTTGGACGTGAACACTTGTAATAGTTATTAACTTTGTATCTCAGATGTCTCCCAATATCTAAGATGCAAAGGCAAATTAAATTTCATTCTTAACGAAAACAAATCTCAACGCCTTCTGCTCAAAATGAAAGGCAACAAACAGTCCCTCTATCTTTACTTTGGTTCACCGTAATATCTGCTTGGCGACGGTCTGCAAGTGGTGAAGGTTAGTTATGATTAATGTCATAATAATTTAATCAGTCTCTTCTCGGATTTCTTTAGTGCTTTGTTCCCTTACGTTATTTGCTTCCCACTAAAACTCTTCCTTGAATTAGCTATATGGACCATAACCTCCAGCTTACTCGTTATTATCTATTGCTAACACTGGGAAGATTCCAGTTAAATTTATAAAGTGACTGCACCATGTGGCCTCATCATGAGTGCTGTTTAGCTAATGAAATTACCATTTCTCAAGGATATTGCTTCATGATATTAAATTGGATCCAAATTTGCACTGAGCGGTTACCCGAATCCAGTACAATACAATACAAACAATTCATATTACTAAGTGTATATATATATATATATATATATATATATATATATATATATATATATATATATATATATATATATATATATATATATATATATATATATATATATATATATTCTTCATTCATTATTTACAGTGATTAGATATAACATATTATTTTTTTTGTATATTTACACAGGTTCCCTGACCACACATTGTTGAGCATATACCAACTTGCTCTCTTGTCACATTAGGCTACGCCGCCAGCGTAGAACTACTAAATCACTTCTTTATTCCAAAAAATTATAAAACAAAAATCTTTGGCGGTACATTCCAGAGACATGTAAGTGATAAAAATTGAGAAAAACTTATTGATTTCTCAATTATTTTGCGACACTAAGTTCATAAGAAATTGATAAGAGCTGTGATGACTGCGGTGACAGCAGCTTGACTTTTCACCCCGACGCTTTAATTGTGCTGAGACAGCTCGTGGTATTTAATTCTTGTTGTCATTGTTATCAAAACGTTCTTCTATAAAAGTATTTATCGCAGAACTTTAGTCATAATATGATAGACAAATTAGAATGGATCTATGAAGATGTAAATAACAAGACAAGACGCACATACCTTGACCAATGCATTACTTCTATACAAAATTATCTTACGTTGGCTTTCCTCTGAACCTTCTTTTTCATGCATGCGTTACGTCACCTGCGTCAGCTCTGTTAATACCAAATCCTGACTGGCGCTTAACAGTCCACGCTGATACAACTTATGACCAATTCTTGTTCACTGTTTTATCTGATCTACCAATAGCCTGGCTTTTGCCGGAAGTTTCCGGCTCAGAAATACTTTCTTGGAGCCTAATATGATTTTTTTCTGGTGTGGGTTTAAGAGTTTCCACTGTTGTCCAAGGAAGAATTGGGTACCCGTAGCCTAATCACTCAACCTCGAAAGAATAACATCCTTAGCTCAGATGTGTTGTTGTGCTTTTTGCTCCTTAATGAGCTGGCTTGGCTCTTCTATTGACCGAGCTTAAGGCTGAGGTGTCCAGTTTCACAGTAAAATAACAATCCGCTCGAGAGAACAGAAACTACCACCACTGCTCCCCCTGAACACGGCCGTCACATTCAATAATCCAAGTTTGTTGTTTTGGGTCACTTCGACAGGTTCTGTGTACCTGTTGGTTGAATTAAAATTTCTAACTCAAAGCTCGATTCACATTTTCCGTTAAGTGTACTTTTGTAAGCAATCATAAACCTTAAAGGTAAAAGATCAGTTTCCATTGTGCAAAACTTGGCGTAGAAGAGGTTTCTTCTGGAAGTTATGTACATTTTTAGCGGCGTTTAAGACACTGCCACTCACCAGCCCTTCTAAAGTTCCAATGGAACATCTTATACTGAAATTTGGGCCGAGATTCTCAAAGGTTCTTTAGTTAAATTTACGCTCCAAAGTGTATATGCAAGAACGCGCATACATAACTCACTGATACCAGGGTAAGAATGGTGTTGAAACTGCGGAAGATATGCCATAACTAAACACGTTCTCTTCTCGGTGGGGGCGGGGGTAAATGTAACACTTGAATCTTTGAGGAGCCGGTCATTGGCACTATACCTATCTATGCTGGTGTATCTATGGAGCAGCTCTACTTGTTGCACCTGTATCGAAATTGGGATATTTGGACCATTGGGTATGAATGCGGTTTTGACTAGATTATATTGTACACGGACACCTATCGTGGCTGGGATAACTGATAATATTAAACAGTATCAGTGTAATTTCCAGTTCATAAACAGTCTAGAAGTGACATGCAATATCCTTGTTCTAGGCTAGCACCGTCGCTAAGTTGGTCTAGGAGGAGGAATAAGTCAAGGGCGAGAACGATCAGACGAACACGCCAGCTGGTTGACGAGGACGACAACAACTCATCCGCTTGAGTGTTCTGTGGAAAGCATCGCGGAAATCAGTGCGGAAATAGGCATAGATGAAGGGATTGAGTGTGGAGTTGAAGTAGCCGATCCAGAAGAGGGCGGTGACGACGGCATGGGGGCAGCGGCAGGAAGGTCCACACACATTGATGCTGACGTACCAAGTGAAGAAAGGTAGCCAGCACAACACGAATGCTCCCATGATGAGTCCCAGTGTGCGGGCTGCCTTGTGTTCCCGTCGTCCCATCACCGGCAGTTGCCCAGCCTTGTTTGTCACCAGCGGCGTGCTGTGCATACGACGATTGCAGGGCACATGTGAATTATGCCGTGATGGTCCATGCCACGAGGCCGTGCTGCCATGTCGGGAGTTCCGCCACCCAATACTGCCACTGTTACTGCCATTAGTGCCACTGGACTTAACCACACTGCTGGTTCCCGCGCCGTTTCCCGCCACCACACTGTTGGCTGCTACAACACCACCGCCGCTACTGCTACGGGAGCTGCTGCTACCGGAAGGGCCCACGGACGGTACGCCCGAGGACGCTGTGGCCACAGACGCTGTCGACGACGTGTCAGTGAAGGTCTTCATCAGGAACTCCTGGTGGCGGGGCGCTGGAGTGAAAGGCGTCGACTGTAACGCCGCTAACAGCTGCTGACGTGCCACAGCTGCTGCTGCCGGGTCTCGCTGCTGGTGAGGCGCAGTGCTCAGCCTGACGGAGGAGGAGTAAGAGGCGGAATTGGCTGAGGAAGCCCGAGAGAGTAACATTCGCTCCTGTTTCCGCGCCTCCTGAAATATGCGAAAGTACATAACTACCATGACGGTACACGGCACCCAGAAAGACACGGCTGAAGATACTAGAGCGAAGACTGCGTTCACGACGAAGGCGCAGACGTAGGGCTGTGTGTCTCGGCTACGAAGGTGGTCGGCGGTGGTGTACCATCCCAGGAGGATTGGCAGGAAGGATATGAGGGTGGGTGCCAGCCAGCAGTGGGCCAACATCACGGCCAGGATGCGACGTGTAATGGTAAGAGGGTACTCCAGCGGCCGCACGATCGCGTAGTAGCGATCCACACTGATGCAACACAGGTGCAGGATTGACACTGTTGAAAAGTACACATCGAAGCTGTTCCACAAATCGCACATGACACGACCAAACATCCATCGGCCCCCTGACAGCTCGACGGAGGCGTTGAATGTCATGGCGCAAAGCGCTACAAGCATATCGGCCGTGGCCAGTGATACTAAGAGGTAGTTGGCAGTGGAATGAAGGCGGCGGTGCAGCGCCACGCTGACGATCACTAGCACGTTGCCCAACACGGACACCACGATGATAGTGCACATGACGATGGCCTTCACCACCGTCACCCCTACTTCCGTGTTCGACCACACCTTCACCTCCAACTCCGCCCCAAGCCAGGTTTCATTACCAAAGAACGGGGTGCTGTAGTCAAAGTACACTGCAGGCAATGACGTCGTAACCTGCGAGAGTTCCGTCTCTTGGGGGTTCTTGTGCACGCTGTTGTTTTGATTTTCGTCTATGTTGGCTTCATGGCGCAGCCTCCTGGACTCCCTGGTGGAGGTGATGTCCACAGCAGGAAGACAAGGCTCACAGGACACATCAAAAACTGTAATTAGGGTACTGGGTGTGGTAGAGGTAGTTGCGGGGGAGGGGGTATTGGGGATGGTGGCAGTGGTGACGGTCACAACGCTGGGGGTGGAAGACTTGATGAGAGAGGTAGCAGGTGGTGATACGACGGTAGCAGCAGCAGCAGAAGCGCCCCAAGCTCCAGTATGAGGAAGTAGAGGGCACCAGGACACCAGCAGGAGAAGCAGCAGCAGCAGCAGGGGGGGCGGAGTTTTGCGGTGCAGGGGAGGTGGACTCGGTTGGGGGGCGGTCATAACCCCCCCTGCCCGCACCCTGCAACGATAAAGAGTTGGTTAGTGACAGCATGATAAAGTGACCCTCTGGCCACGACTTAAACTACCAGCTATCTCTGAGTCTCTTCCCCGTTTAGTCTCGATCTGTATCTCTCTTCTTCTATCCCCCTCTCTACCTCTTTTCCTTCTTCGGCGTCTCTCTATATGTTTCCCTCGCTTCACCTTTCTTTCCCCCTCCCCTTCCCTGTCTCCCGCAACTACTTTAAAGAAAGGAAAATTTCCTGTAGTTTACTGTACTTATTAATTCGGGGATAACACGCACACACACACACACACACACACACACACACACACACACATATATATATATATATATATATATATATATATATATATATATATATATATATATATATATATATATATATATATATAGAGTTTGGGGATAATTGCTTCATAGTGATTACTTCAATATTTTCGGATTTGCTCTAGACTTGAAACAGATGTGTACATGGGAACAGCCAAAAAGATAAATTTAATGGGAATTATAGATTTATAATATCATCATTAACTTAACCTAACTTTACCGAAATTTATCTAGCTTATCCTAACTTAAGCTAACCTAACCTAATATCACCTAACTTAAACTAACTTAGAGTTATGATAGTAAACGACATCTTAAAGGAACAGATCAAATATACTAAAACATAAAGTTATCTAAATAAAGTTCGAGTAATAAAAATAAAAACATATTTATTGACATGACCAATGTATTAAGTTTGTGTGAAATTTATATACACGTCACCAGCTACACTCTGACCTTCAACCTTGACCACAGTGACCTAACATCGTGACAGTACTCAATGTTTACGTAACGTGTGTTGACCTCTGACCCTGAGCTGTGACCCGGACAGTTAACCTTTGTTCAATAGGATTTTCAATTGCCTTCCCCCTTTACTGTACACTATTTGTCTGTCCAGTTTAATTAAAAGTTTAATTGTGTGTGTGTGTGTGGAAATCGCCTTGAAAAATACGTCGGCTCGGATGAAACTTAACAGGTGGTTTGGTTGTCTCCTAAGAAACTGATAAAAAGTCATCTATGTGTGTGTGTGAGAGAGAGAGAGAGAGAGAGAGAGAGAGAGAGAGAGAGACTCACTTAGGTGGTCAGCAGGTGTGGGAGCCCAAGTACCCGCCTCCAGCCTTCCACCAGGAGTTCGCCATCACCACCTGCGGACACAAGTTACGTCAACACACTCACTCGAAAACAACAACAACAAATGAATAACGTTAAATATACATGTAAAGTACAGGTTAATTAATCCTATATGGTGATTACAAAAAAATGCTACCTTGGCCTCGCACGTCACAGAAACACAGCTAAAAATAGTAATGATTTCAATCTCGTCAAAAACCGCAACACCGTTCAGTAGAAGATCATATATTTGTGACGGTACGTAAAGAGATTAAATTTCCACACCAGAGATTCGTGGTCTCCTGTGGGCTCTTCATCTTCCCTATATACTAAACTATTATAAAATTAAGTACATTATTTATAGGATAAAACTCCTCGCTACCATATTGCTACCATTTATTGTGGAGTTCTCAGTTAGCACCCATTAGTAGTTTAACGCTGAACTGCGTGTGAGTGAGTGAACGGATTTTAACATTGTACATATGGAGAGTTTAAGTGAGTGGGGATGAGTAGAGTGTGAGGGAGTGGTCGTAGGCAGTGTGAGTGAGTGGTCGTAGGTAGAGTATATGACTGAGTGGGGAGTAAGCTGAGTGAGTGGTCGTAGGCAGAGAGTGATTGGTCGTAAGCAGTGTTGGTGAGTGGGCTGTCGTAGTTTATATTCACATCCAAATAAACAATCACAAATACTAAAATAAAGTCTGTGACGAAAGAGGATATAAAATATTGCATTACAAGAAATATCAATATACCCTGGAAAATGGAGCATCAACACCGTATTGATATAACAGAATGCAACGCTTCCCGCCCATACCCTTTACACAAGAAAAGATAAATAGTAATAATAAATACTACTACGACTAATAGTAATAACAATAATAATAAAATTTAATAAACGAAAATAAAATAACGAATAAAAAAAGCAATAATTTTAGTGAGGGGAAACAGGAGATGAATTTTCAAAACGTCAAACTCAATTTCCAAATATTTCGGTCATCAAAGAGAGAGGTGATATTGACGCTCTGTGTGGATTACCTATAAAAAGTGGTAAAAATTTAATGTTCACCATTTTTTAAAACGAGAGGATATTTATAGCAGTGTATGTTGTGTGTGTCTGTCTCTCTTGCTCTCTGTGAGACGGTGAGATGCAACAGACAGTGAAAGCAGAGGAGAGATCTAGATGAAATAAAGAGAAATTGGGAAAAAACAAGGAGAATTAATGTAACAGATAGCGAGACTAAGAGAAGAGATACAACAGAGATAGCGAGAGAAGAGACAAGAGACAGGTGGTTCCCTATGAGAGCGGTGGAGAGGCCGTCAACTGTCAACACAGCGACACAACGACATGCTATCTCGAATTTAAAGCGGTTTTTCCACTCCTCTTCTCTAACTCTATCTTCCAACTCTTTTATTTTACTTTCAAGTGTGTGTGTGTGTGTGTGTGTGTGTGTGTGTGTGTGTGTGTGTGTGTGTGTGAGAGAGAGAGAGAGAGCTACACATAATGTATAATGAAGATTACTTAGACGTTACGTGAATTTAAATGGGCCGTAACTCGTTTGTTTTCGCCGTTCATCTAATCTTTATTAAGTATGCCTAGTATATATATAATACAGTACATACATATATACAAACAGTATTTGCATATATACATACATACATCGTTGAATCAAAAGCATCTTTCTAAATCGGGCCCTATTTCTCTCCCTCTCTTAGTTACTCTCACCCTTTCCATTCCTTCTCTTCTCTTTCTTCCTATCTCCCTCTTTCTCTCCCTCAATTACTTCTTCCTTTCCCCCCTTTTCCTCTCTTTCTCTACCTGCCTCTCACTTTCCCTCTCTCGCTGTTGTTCTTTCTCTTTCTATACCTCTCTTCCTCTCTCTCACCTCCCTCTCTTCCTTTGTCTCACCCCCCTCTTTTCCTCTCTTCCTTTGTCTCACCCCCCTCTCTTCCTCTCTTCCTTTGTCTCACCTCCCTCTTCTCCACCAGTATTTTATATCGCCTCGTAAACTTTTTAAGTAAAGGATAGGTATTTATATAACTTTCCCAGCGTCGTCAAGGAGGAAGAGAAGGAAGAGAAAGAGGAGGAAGAAGAGGAGGGGGAGGAGGAAGAGGAAGAGCTGAGGTCTTTGGAATATAACACCGCTATTCTTATCTTCCAACGATGATAAGGTGAGGCTAACAGCATCTGTCCGTCGGTGTTGAGACAGGAACGGTTATATACCATGATGACAGGTACCTATCTTCTGTCACTGTACCGTCACTTGTATGGTGGGGGTGAAGATGTGTCGCAGAGATAAGAGGCTATGATTTTTGGTTGTTTTGTTGTGGTGGTGGTGTTACGGTTTGCGTAGTGGTGTTACGGTATTGTGAGGAACAAGATTTATAGTTGCCTACTCCCAGAACACACCAGAGAGAGAGAGAGATATATATATATACCAATGCCTCCTATCACAACAAATGCAAATATTCCTCACCTGCATTCTTACTAAATAAAAACAAAATCCCAACACGCCAAACATTAACACGAACTCCCACACTATCGTAGCTACACCTCCCAAAACTACCATTCCACCAACGGATATAATTGTTATGAACATTTCGTTAAACCAACATCAACACAAATAACTCATCTGTTCTTTATATGCCTGACATTTATCCAACATAAACAACAACAACAACAGCAAAAACAACCATCATAACGTCATTATTCGAAAAGTCGTTTTATGAGAGGCGCTTTGTTGATATTAATACACACGATGAATAATGATGGGGATAATACAGTAATAAAAACGACTATAACATCGGTAAAGTGACACCAATATGAGCATTAATGAGGAAATGTCAGCACTCATTTTTTTTTTTTTGCGTGGCTTGGTTATGTAAAATTCAGTATCTAGTAACTGCATATACGTCTCCCACCTGTGGTAAATAAGTTAACGGGGAAATGAAGTTATGGTTAGATTATGAACTTCAAACTAAGTTCTGCGGCATATTACTGTCACATCAGTGGATATTACAAGTTCATTTCAATGCTTCAAACATGGCAACGATATTATATTTTTGGAGCCTGTGTGTTTGTTTGTGTGTAAGTGTGTACGAGGAAGTCGAGACGTTAACGGTGTGTCTATGGGACTATAAAAATCACCAGATTCAATGCCAACTGCGAACCTTGGTGTGAACTCTGTCTGGTACGAAAAGTAACCCCATTTTTTTTTTACATAACCCAAGGTTCGTAATTAACATAATCACACAAGTGAGTTTTGGTTCCATAAGTCAGCCGCCAAATCCAAAACACAGTATCATGTCCTTGAATCCCTTACAAACGAGCTCTTTAAACTTCGTCACCATCTGCTAAAATATTCATGAGTCTTTCACCCCAAAACACAACTATATTTGGAAAACTCAGGGCGAGCTTTGACGAAGTTTTTGGTGCTGGCCGCCTGACTCAAATAAAAGGCGGGAAGTGGGAAGAGGGGAATATCACGTCTATTTATAGTGACCTAGATTTTCATTCAGCGGTGATAAAAGGGGGAGAGAGAGAGAGAGAGAGAGAGAGAGTTGTATAAGTAAAATATGATGGAGAGAGACAGAAAGATAGAAAAAAGTGAGAAGATACGAAAAACAGGATCCGTTAACCTAGTAAGTCAAGCGATAAATTACTACGCACAACGCCGTCTCACCCTATATAACACATCATTAGTCCCAGCGCCAAAAACAAACATTCCTAAGTTATTTCTTCCCGCAGCTGTTTATAAGAGAACGCATTTAAGTACGATAAAACCTGGTTAATCTAATTTCGCCGTCATTTAGGTCCATATTTTTTTGTACCATTGCTCTTGTGAGTCACTCTGGTGCCGACTGACCTTCAACTTCTGCATTTAGCTAAAAACTTAAATCGGATTATGTGAGATTCTGTGGGTTGAATTTCCACTTAAATTGAATTAAAATTGTGGTATAAATATGGACTCGTATCTTATTTTTTTTTTCAGCTCCTTAACTGGAGATGTGTTGAAAAAAGAAGTAAAATGGCAGTGATATTAACGTCCAATTCGAGTCTTTTTTTTTTTTTTTAAACATATAACTTAGACTTAGAGTGAAGGAGCCATTCAGGTGTGTGATTCCTCAGTTAACATAGCGTCCGTAAAAAAAGTCACGAGAGAGAGAGTCACAGCTCTAATTAGTGAAAAAAAAAATCACATAAAGCCACATAATCTTATATAGTCTTAAATAAAGGTTAGGTTAAGGTTTGTGATTTTTTCCGTGACTTTTGTGGGATTTTTATTTATTTTTTTTTGTTTTATGACTTTTTTCTTACATTCGTTTAGGCGCCAAATAATAGGAAGGAGTGACTAGATACAGAGGCTTAAGTGAAGTCGCTGATACATATCATTTTGCTGACGTAATAAAACTATACTTTATAATTATATATGGGTTTCCTTGATCATCATATGTTTTATTTAATAGTTTACCTTTAATTTAGTTTTCTTTGACTTATAAAACTGGATCTTGTACCAGTAATAGTTTAGTGGATGTTATTTCTCGTGTTACGCAATACAGCTCCTTGCCAAGTGTTCTCTGTGACTGTATATATAATAAAAAGCATAAACTCTTCAATATTACAAAACAAAATCTCACAAAACATTAATTCTCGTATTTGGTGGAAGGAGGAGCACAGAAAAATAAGGTTGTCCCCCCTATAATAAAATACCTTGGAGACTTTCCCTTTACGCTCGTGAAAACTAACGCGAAATCTTCCCTTCTCGTCACCAACCAACACAACATGGATAATTGCAATGGTGTGTTTGTCATTTATATGTTAATATCTTCATTGTATTTTCGTTTTAGAAGGTAAATTCCCTTTTTTTTACCGTGTAAGGATTCTGTTACAGGGCATCGTATGGCTTAAGGATAAAGGTTAAATATACAACTGACCATCAGCATCATCTTGCGTAGCGTGTACATCCTTGACGCCCCCCCCCCCCTCACACACACACACACACACTCCCACCAGCATTATCATAAAATAACCACAAATTTCTAACTTATCTCGTGAATGTGTCTAGTGACAAAATGCTTTACTCTCCATTTATCTGGGGAATCAGTCGCCTTTTTGTGTTGTGCTGGAATTTTGTGTTTTCAAGGAACATCCGTATATGGAAATGAAAAAACAAAATATATCACATGGTAAAGCACTGTAGAATAGAAATACATTCAAGCAAACGTTATACAAGCACATCATGAATTGGTGGTCTCTCTCACGTACATTTCGCTAATTTATTCGTATTGGCTAATTACCTTGAGTACAGTAGTTACAAATTTTATGGTTTTATAACTATGACATTACCGTTTATATTTACAGCATAATATGACAACCAAGCAGGGATCTATATTACCTTTGTTATGTAATAATGCTACGACAATATAATTGACCATTTCTTTGTTAATCTTTGAACTATATGTTTTATTTTTATTACAGAATATATAACTAAGACTGACCAATATATAGAAATGAATAGAGGATATTATTGACACGTTCGGCGAAACAGCTCACAAATGTTTACTTCAGCAGTGTACAGAGCGGCGCCGCGGCAGTAAGACAAGGTAGGTAGGTATTAGAGAAAGATGGCCAGTAGCGTACGTGACAGATCAACCTTCGGCCACCTGTAAACCATCCTGTCACGCACACCATATACACTTGTGAGACTTATCCCCTCTCTTGTGCGTGTGTAACATGAGTACGGCCCCTTACAATTAAGAAAATAAAGGAGAATATATAAATAAATAAATAAATAAATATATATATATATATATATATATATATATATATATATATATATATATATATATATATATATATATATATATATATATATATATATATATATATGCTGATAATCACAAGGAAAGAAGAAAACACGAAGTTCCCAAGCGCTTTGGTGTAATTCACATCTTCAGGGGTGAGTACAGACTAAAGGGAAGTACAAAACAAGGTGTATATATACAGAGGAAGCATTCAACATGAATTTGAGTAATGGCATGTACAAACTGGACAATTTTGTAATTAAGAAGATTTGTAACCAGGTAAGAAGGTTGGGTTACCTTACCCTCTGACCTGACTACCGACCGTTGCGGTGCTATTTAAAGATTAGTAGGGTCATTACCTAATACCTGACCATTGTGGACCTGGTCTCACCCTCCTCTGTATATATACACCTTGTTTTGTACTTCCCTTTAGTCTGTACTCACCCCTGAAGATGTGAATTACACCAAAGCGCTTGGGAACTTCGTGTTTTCTTCTTTCCTTGTGATTATCAGCATATATCTAGATCACACGCACCTACAGTGATATACTTGCATATATATATATATATATATATATATATATATATATATATATATATATATATATATCCTCCTTCGGCACCAGTACAGTACCTCCTCGTGGCAGAAAATACTACCTAGACTCTTGTGGACTCGGTTAAATCTACTGAGGCTGTTGAAGCAGGTGGGAAGTTTAGGTGTGGAGTGTGCCTGACCTATCAGATGTGATACAACCTGGCACTCACTTATCTAACCCGGGCAGGTGAGGCATGAAGGACTTGGCAGGAAGCCCAACCAGGAAAGGAAGAACACCCATATCAGTCAGTACCTTCTCGTGGGACGGGAAACCCACAAGACGAACCCACGAGACATCGGTCAACATGCATGCAGGGGGGGGGGGCGGGCGCCATGAGGGGCCAGTGAGAAAAGAAATGCACACACACACACACACTATGAATTTTAACAGTATGATAAGGGAAAGAAAAATGCTGTACACAGTAGAGTGAGATGACGAGATTACGAAGGGGAAAACAAGAGAGAGGAGAAATAGGTGAGGCAGTGGGAGGGTGTACAGAGCCACTACAACAACAATAATAATAATAATTATAATAATACAAATAATAATAATAACTATCACTTCCACAATAAAACAACACAAGAAACAAGTTCACTACACTCGAGCGAAATGTCAACACAATAAATGGCGCCTTTTTTCAAACTCGTGGCCGTACAAAAACAACCGAACACACACATAGCTGCTTGTGCGGGTTGTCACGGTGAATAAATATACCAGGTAGGACAATTGGAGGCGATTTACATACATAATGTACATGCACATTTACAGTCGTCTTATTTACATTGATACGGAAAACATTTACCGCTCGCTCTCCTTAACACGACCAATAGCGAGAATAAAGACAACAATAACAAGAATAACCAGAGCTAAGGGTGACAATATAAGAAAAGAGGATAATCGAACAACAGAAAACCAATATATTTACATACATCACGCGAAAAATAACCAATCACAGCACCTGCCACCTGTGACGTTATCTTCCGCCCTCTTGCCTCCCTCAGTACGTTCCTCTCTCCCTCCCTCCCTCACCAACACACAAGGGGAAAAGGAGCAAGATGCCGAGAATTTTCATATATATTGGGTCAGGACACAAGCTAGTCGTGTGTGGTTCAAGAAAATAAAGGACAAATATATTCCTGAGTGGGACCCCCATGTTTACATTTCTCGAGGCTTGGCGGGAATGTTGGAGGTCCTTTAAAAACTAACTTTTGGGGGAATGACATATATCAAAAGGGAACGAGAAAGAGAAATAATACAAATGGTAAAAGTAATTGATTTTTAAGACATTTACGTAATTTTTTTAATATATTGAGTAAAAAAGTCAGGAGAATTTAAGGAGTGTGGAATTATGATAGTTTTTAAAGATTTAAATTCCATAAATTATGAAAATGTTTAAATGGAGAGTCGAGAATGCCAGCGATTTCTACGTTACGGAGCCCAAATGCCGAAGATTTTTTTAAAGATTAAACATGAAGATGGCATAAATTTTCAAGAGTAAAATGCTGGAGTTTTCGAGAAAAAAAAAGATAGATCGAGAAAAAGTTTAAGAATTTTTCCAAACATTGAGTCTAAAAATTCAAATATTAAGAAACAATGATATTAAATCCAAAATTACTCTAAATTTTATAAAACATCAACATCTAAATTGCTCGAAATTCACACATAAAAAAGTTAGATGAAAATAATACCACAAGCGTAAAAAGCCCTAAGAAATCACATGTAAGAAATGTAAAAAACCTTGGAATCGATTTGTCAAACTTCATAAAATTCCGAATTATGAATTTTCACACATTTTGAAGCGTCTGAGAAGGACTTTAATTAAATTTGTCGATATTTCGTAAAAAATTTTGGCTTAAAAATTCAAAAAGCTTAAAAAATTCGTATATGGTGAACGTTAGTGTACAGTAAGAGAAGTACACACACACACACACACACACACACAGACACACAAACCTCCACCAGTAGGTAGTGAACGTGGGTCTCCAGGTACAGTCCTATTTATGAATCGTACAGGTCAAATGGGTCGTATATTAAATTAATAATGGAATAAGACTCCTTCCCACGCCGGAGACTCAGACCCAGTCACTCCCCTTACCACCTCACGTTGGCTCCACAGTCACTGCTAGACGTGAGGTGTAAAGGTCGAGGTGTTTGAACTCTTTATTGGAAAACAGTAAGTTGCCAGCGAGGTAATGGGTTTGTTTTTTCTGATAGTTCTTGTTCTGACCGTCTGGCGGCTCTGTGATCAGTCTGGCTGAAAAAAAAACGTAATGAACAAAAAACTAATGCCATCTCTTCGTTGGTACGTTTGGTAGAAAGTCTTAAAAGAGTTTGGCTGTGTGGTCTTACAGTGTAAAATTTGTTAAAATATCCCAAATCAAAAAGATATCCCTAGCACACACACGCAGAGGATAACTGTAAAATAACATCCACTTTTTGTGTTTGTGTGTTTGTTTGGTGAATGTTTCTTATGTAATTATTTGTTTGTGTGTAAGCTGTATACTCTGCTCAACACTACGAATGTTTGTCCTTAAATATTCAGATAAGAGTTTTAAGACTAATCTCTGTATAGTTTTGGCTGTGTTTAATTAGCTCACATTTCAGTCTTTCCTGACTTGCTAATGGATGCTTTAGTGTGTGAGGGAGATAATGAGTATTTCTTGGTTATTATTGTGACCAATTATATAAACTTGCAAAACAAATATTCATGAACGTGTCAGTAACTGTGTGTGCTCAAATCTTCATCCGCTTGTATAACAATAACAGGCTGGCGGGCGAAGCTTCCAACACGTAATCTGGCCTCTGTACGTGACCCCTCGATCTGCCCAGTGCTTGTGCAGTTAAGATTATGTTGACTGACTGTCCTACCACACAACGGACATCGACTAAAGTAGGAATATTTTATGAATTAGGTTAGTTTGTGTACAAATTATGGACAAAAACTACATTTATGTACCATTTCTTCACATAATATATCTTTTGGTCAATCAGGAGCAGCAGTCATGGAGCTAACTAACGCAGCAAAGGTGAAAATAATTAACTACTTGACCCCTGCTGATAAGAGCCGTTCAAGAGTAAAAGTTAGCGTCGGCAATTTAAAAGTCGGTAGAGTTTGCCCTCCCTCCCTGCCTCTCTCGTTCTCTGGCCAGGCGCCATGTTAAATCTGCCAGGCAGACTTTGGGTACGCGAGCCCGACGTGTTTCGTCTGAGTGAGTGTGTGGACATGCCTTAGCTCTTCATGGCTCGAGCTAGTTGTATAGTTAAATAAGTTTAGATGTGATTACACTCACTGAATTAGGTTATCGTACTAGGAGGACGAGGGTTGAGAGGAGTTATGGTACTCCATGGGTTATCGTACTCGGACGGTGATTGTTATCGTACACAATGGGTTATCGTACTCAGACGGTTACTGTTATCATACTTTCAAAAAGTCATCGTATACATATTGTGGTTATTTTAGAACTCAACCAAAAAGCTATCGTACAGTACTCAAACGAACACAAAGGCAGTTTCTTACTCAAAAAAAGCTGATTATATCCTATACCAAACAATACCGCAGGATATGACGTAGAAATTGTTGTACCGAGACTCTACTGCAGTAATTAAAAGCGAAATCCCACCCTTAATTAAATACGATCTTTCATCCTTACTCAGAGGAACATTATCACGTATGACTCTTCTATGGCAATGTATGAATCTTCTATAACGACGTATGAAACTTCTATGGCAATGTATGAATCTTCTATAACGACGTATGAATCTTCTATGGCAATGTATGAATCTTCGATAACGACGTATGAATCTTCTATGGCAATGTATGAATCTTCTATAACGACGTATGAATCTTCTATGGCAATGTATGAATCTTCTATAACGACGTATGAATCTTCTATGGCAATGTATGAATTTTCTATAATGACGTATTAATCTTCTATGGCAATGTATGAATCTTCTACAACGACGTATGAATCTTCTATGGCAATGTATGAATCTTCTATAACGACGTATGAATCTTCTATAACGACGTATGAATCTTCTATAACGACGTATGAATCTTCTATGGCAAAGTATGAATCTTCTATAACGACGTATGAAACTTCTATGGCAATGTATGAATCTTCTATAACGACGTATTAATCTTCTATGGCAATGTATGAATCTTCTATAACGACGTATGAAACTTCTATGGCAATGTATGAATCTTCTATAACGACGTATGAATCTTCTATGGCAATGTATGAATCTTCTTCTATGGCAATGTATGAATCTTCTATAACGAATCTTCTATAACGACAATGTATGAATCTTCTATAACGACGTATGAATCTTCTATAATGTATGAATCTTCTATAACGACGTATGAATCTTCTATGGCAATGTATGAATCTTCTATAACGACGTATGAATCTTCTATGGCAATGTATGAATCTTCTATAACGACGTATGAAACTTCTATGGCAAATGTATGAATCTTCTATAACGACGTATGAATCTTCTATGGCAATGTATGAATCTTCTATAACGACGTATTAATCTTCTATGGCAATGTATGAATCTTCTATAACGACGTATGAATCTTCTATGGCAATGTATGAATCTTCTATAACGACGTATGAATCTTCTATGGCAATGTATGAATCTTCTATAACGACGTATTAATCTTCTATAACCAATGTATGAATCTTCTATAACGACGTATGAATCTTCTATGGCAATGTATGAATCTTCTATAACGACGTATGAATCTTCTATGGCAATGTATGAATCTTCTATAACGACGTATAATCTTCTATGGCAATGTATGAATCTTCTATAACGACGTACGAATCTTCTATGGCGTATGAATCTTCTATAACGACGTATGAATCTTCTATGGCAAAGTATGAATCTTCTATAACGACGTATGAATCTTCTATGGCAATGTATGAATCTTCTATAACGACGTATAATCTTCTATGGCAAAGTATGAATCTTCTATAACGACGTATGAATCTTCTATGGCAAAGTATGAATCTTCTATAACGACGTATGAATCTTCTATGGCAATGTATGAATCTTCTATAACGACGTATGAATCTTCTATGGCAATGTATGAATCTTCTATAACGACGTATGAATCTTCTATGGCAATGTATGAATCTTCTATAACGACGTATGAATCTTCTATGGCAATGTATGAATCTTCTATAACGACGTATGAATCTTCTATGGCAATGTATGAATCTTCTATAACGACGTATGAATCTTCTATGGCAATGTATGAATCTTCTATAACGACGTATGAACTTCTATGGCAATGTATGAATCTTCTAACGACGTATGAATCTTCTATGGCAAAGTATGAATCTTCTATAACGACGTATGAATCTTCTATATGTATGAATCTTCTATAACGACGTATGAATCTTCTATGGCAATGTATGAATCTTCTATAACGACGTATGAAACTTCTATGGCAATGTATGAATCTTCTATAACGACGTATGAATCTTCTATGGCAATGTATGAATCTTCTATAACGACGTATGAATCTTCTATGGCAATGTATGAATCTTCTATAACGACGTATGAATCTTCTATGGCAATGTATGAATCTTCTATAACGACGTATGAAACTTCTATGGCAATGTATAAATCTTCTATAACGACGTATGAATCTTCTATGGCAAAGTATGAATCTTCTATAACGACGTATGAATCGTCTATGGCAATGTATGAATCTTCTATGAATCAGGTTGGCCCTTTGTGTTTACGAGCTTCTCCACTTTGAGCCAATTTGCATAGACTACACCAAGAAGTCACGAGTGAATCCCTAACACACACACACACACACACAAACACACACACATACACACACACACACACACACACACACGCGCGCACACACATTATTTACTTCCCAAGACTGACTAAAGTGTTGACAAAAAGACGGCAGAAGGGAGTTATAGAGGTGAGGTCAGGTCAGGTCAGGTCAGGTTAATCACACTTAAGAGAACTATCATCACCACCACCATCACCACCACCACCATCACCATCACCATCATCACCATCACCACACCATCATCATCATCATCACCACCATCATCACCATCACCACCATAATCACCATCA